>NC_091134.1:42363651-42978433 GCF_041381155.1 Argopecten irradians
AGATGCTAGGATGAGTAACTATGACAACAGTTGTACCAATCAGGTCTTATTTTGGGGGTCATGTGATCCAGTGATTGGTTACACTAATTTAACTGTACTTTGGTAGCTAGACATGATGTCTGACAGAGTAGACAAGTAGAAAAGTGAGTTTTTAAATTCTGATGATATTCAATTTTACATTTTATATTATTCAGGCTATTCTATATTCTGTAAATTGTTACATTTACAAAACACTGTCTCTAGTGTTATTTAATGGTAGATATTCTGTATCTGTGTATTGCCTTGATGTCTGCCCTTTTGGCAGGTATAGTTGATTGTTACGTCATTTGTTTGTAAGCGTAACATTATATTTTTCAGAGAAAACACTTTATAGTTTACACAAAAACAAGCAATAAAAATCTTTAATAGCAGATTACCTTGTAATTTATAGGCAAAATTACTAAAGTCGATTTCAATGGAAATTAATATACCTAGTATGCATGATATGAAAAGTTCGTGTGTAACATGGAAAATTAAACTAATCCAAATCCTTTACCAAATGTAAGCTTAATCCATGCACATTTTTAAGTGAATACCGTATTTTAACCACAAATAAACTCCTCTCACAAATAAGACCCCACACCTAATTTTACAAATCCAAGATGACGACCTATAGCTAATAGATTCTTAATTGTGGTTAAAATACGGTAACAAGCTCATGGAAAAAATTCCTACGATGATAACATAAAATAGGGTTCGATGAACATCTAATCTCAGGTATTGAATTATTTTGAGAAGGGAGAGAACTCCTATAGGGACCAGTATGAAAAAGTCGTCATACCTGGTATATGTTGAATGCAATGACCTAAGTGCAATTATATCATAAGAGTGTTTAATCACATTTTCAAAACAACTTCATCAATATGATACAGTTTGAACATATAACCTTGTGTTTCAATATTTTAATATACACACACCTGTAATTTACTTGTGATCAAATTACAAGCACTATCTACGCATACCAGTAATTTATTTGTGATCAAATTACTAGCACTATCTACGCATACCAGTGATTTATTTGTGATCAAATTACTAGCACTATCTACGCATACCAGTGATTTATTTGTGATCAAATTACTAGCACTATCTACGCATACCAGTAATTTATTTGTGATCAAATTACTAGCATACGCATACCAGTGATTTATATATTGTACTTTATAAGATAGTGACCTAGCTCATACCAGACTTCTCACAGGGACTTTACACATATCTATCAAGATGAATAACACATTATCTGAATGTCCCAGGAACCCTAAATTCAACAGTCAAGCAATTATCAAGATGTGATACCAAGTAGTTCATCTCAAGATGTTCTCTTTTAGTTGTATATAGAATATAGCTTCTGCTCACTCGATCTGTAGTTCTTTCGTTTTTGAAAGGTACCAGTAGTGTTACCCCTTCTCTCTTGGAGGTGGAAGATCAGACTTCCTTTCTGAGAAAAACGCAAATCAAGTTGGCCTGATGATCAGGGGATGAGAATCTCAGAGAAATATTTGAGGGGATGTGTTAGGGGATTAAGGGTAAATATTACAAAATATAGAAATGCATCACGTCCCTGTGAGGAAAGCACTCTATATATAGAAAGTGAAAGATGAAATACTGAAGTGGTGTCAACTTCAACAAATGATATACATATTGATACCAAAGATTTTGTGTCAAAAACATAACTGCTGCCTTTTTATGACTTCTGATGTTATATGGATGTTTTAAAACTGTCTCTCTTGTTTTAACTCTGATTTAAGATATATATACATATGTATATACCAGTAAATATTGGTAAGCCATACATTTGCTATGTGCGTTTATTTCTCGACATTGTAAAGACTGACACATAAAATACAGTGTACCAGTAGGCAATATGATTTTACTACAGTTAGCATATTGATGAAATCGAAAGATATTAATTTATTTGTCATTGTAATAAAGATGTTAACATAATTTCCCATCATATGTGTAGTATTTGTATTTATGTTGTGCACAGATTATGTAATGCCTTTTTGTTGTTGAATGTTCGTGAACAGAATTTTTATGACAAGAACATTTACTATGACAGACATTTTAGACTATCTGTTTACAATTTTACAGATGATCAATTTGTTCTACAGGTATGATTAACACAGCTTGAAATTCTTAACTATGATACCTCTATGAACCTAAGGGTAATAATCAAGAAATGTGCAACATTAACCCTAACTGACTCTTGGGTCTACTGATCTAGAGCCTTAACACATACTCATTAACAAATAGTATTGTCATCCAGAGGATATTTTGTTACTAATTATTTGTACATTATTTCTATTATTGATAGTGTTACCTTTACATTTTTTTTTGTTCTTCTTTACTTTGCTTAATTGTTGCTTCATCTGATATTATATTATATAATCAAAAAGTATTACATTTTAAGTAATTTAATTATTTTTCATTAAAAATTTACATGTGATTGCTCAATTCAGATTATTTTTAGTAAAGGTTGCAAAATGAAATTAACCCCAGTCCCATTGACATTGATATAAAGTGTTCATTATGAATCTGTTTAAATACTCAACTATGTTATATATATATATATCTCCATTTTGAGTTTTTCATATGTAGTTATTTTACTATATTATATTATTTTTACTTCGTTATTTTTTTTCCTCAGAATAGATTTAGTTCTGATATCATCACAGTGAAATAAAGGGAGGTAACTCTGATACATGGATGCTATATACCAATGTACTAATAATATGGAGATAATTTTACGTGTAGTGTACATACACAGATGTACTACTTGTGAATAGTGAATAGTGCCATGATCTTGATAACTGAAAACTATGCTCTAGTACATCTGTGAGCGTAATGATCAAGTACGAGAAATCATCTGTTTATTCGAGCAAATAAAGGTTGATATTGTCCCACTGTAACATTAATGTCAACTACATATTCTCTATAATATAGTAAGACTAGTGTCCAGTCGTTTCTCTGGTTGGTGTCTGAAGTATATGTTCTACCCTAGTCAAGCATGTCCATATCAGCTGTTGTTATTCTACATTCTATTGGATCTGGAGCCATTATTAGTTATCTGTGCTTTTTGATTCACTTTGGAGTATCTGTTGTTCCTTACATTCAGTACGGAGAATCTGTTGTTCCTTACATGCAGTACAGAGTATCTGTTGTTCCCTACATTCAGTACGGAGTATCTGTTGTTCCCTACATTCAGTACGGAGAATCTGTTGTTCCTTACATGCAGTACATAGTATCTGTTATTCTCTACATTCAGTAAGGAGTATCTGTTGTTCTCTACATTCAGTAAGGAGTATCTGTTGTTCCCTACATTCAATAAGGAGTATATGTTGTTCCCTTCAATCAGTACGGAATATATGTTGTTCCCTACATTCAGTACAGAGTATCTGTTGTTCCTACATTCAGTAAGGAGTATCTGTTGTTCCCTACATTCAGTACAGAGTATCTGTTGTTCCCTACATTCAGTATGGAGTATCTGTTGTTCCCTACATTCAGTATGGAGTATCTGTTGTTCCCTACATTCAGTATGGAGTATCTGCTGTTCCCTACATTCAGTACGGAGTATCTGGTGTTCCCTACATTCAGTATGGAGTATCTGTTGTTCCCTACATTCAGTATGGAGTATTTGTTGTTCCCTACATTCAGTATAGAGTATCTGCTGTTCCCTACATTCAGAACGGAGTATCTGTTGTTCCCTACATTCAGTATGGAGTATCTGTTGTTCCCTACATTCAGTATGGAGTATCTGTTATTCCCTACATTCAGTATAGAGTATCTGTTGTTCCCTACATTCAGTACGGAGTATCTGTTGTTCCCTACATTCAGTACAGAGTATCTGTTGTTCCCTACATTCAGTAAGGAGTAAATGTTTTTCCCTACATTCAGTATGGAGTATCTGTTGTTCCCTACATTCAGTATGGAGTATCTGTTGTTCCCTACATTCAGAATGGAGTATCTGTTGTTCCCTACATTCAGTATGGAGTATCTGTGTTCCCTACATTCAGTATGGAGTATCTGTTGTTCCCTACATTCAGAATGGAGTATCTGTTGTTCCCTACATTCAGTATGGAGTATCTGTTGTTCCCTACATTCAGTATAGAGTATCTGTTGTTCCCTACATTCAGTTAGTACGGAGTATCTGTTGTTCCTTACATTCAGTAAGGAGTAAATGTTTTTCCCTACATTCAGTATGGAGTATCTGTTGTTCCCTACATTCAGTATGGAGTATCTGTTGTTCTCCTACATTCAGTATGGAAGTATCTGTTGTTCCCTACATTCAGTATGGAGTATCTGTTGTTCCCTACATTCAGTATGGAGTATCTGTTGTTCCCTACATTCAGTAATGTGTTCCTACATCAGAGTATCTGTATTGTTTTCCCTACATTCAGTATAGAGAGTACATTCAGTATGGAGTATCTGTGTTCTTACATCAGTAAGGAGTAAATTTGTTTCCCTACATTCAGTATGGAGTATCTGTTGTTCCCTTACATTCATAGTATGGAAGTATCTGTTGTTCCCTACATTCAGTATGGAGTATCTGTTGTTCCCTACATTCAGTAAGGAGTATCTGTTGTTCCCTACATTCAGTATGGAGTATCTGTCGTTTCCTACATTCAGTATGGAGTATCTGTTGTTCCCTACATTCAGAATGGAGTATCTGTTGTTCTGGAGAAGTTATTGCTGTTTCCTCTGTATGTCTGGAGTTTTCATTTCTTTATATTTTAGCAAGCTTTTAGTCCTTGCCTCTGTACATTCTAGCAAGTCTAGGACAGTTTCCATTCCTCTGTGTTCTATTGAGCCTGAGAAATCTGTTGTTTTACTACCGGTATGTTCTATTGAATATGGAGAAATTATTGTTAAGATAACTGTTATTTCTCATGTTGTGTTGTATCTCTAGTTCTGTTGACTTTACTACCAGTCCTGGTGACACTTGTAAGTGTCAGTGCCTTTAGTACTAAGTAGTCTGTGATGATTTAGACCATTTCCTTATACAGCTCCTAACTACACAAATATCTTCTGAAATCCAGGTGTTTACCTAGAAATTAAGTGCTTTAAAACGTTTTACTGTTTACCCACTAACATTTCAACTAACTTCAGGAATGGTTGCTAAATAAAATAAAAATTGTCTCATCTGAACTTTGTCATTAACCTTATTATTAATGACATTGACCTTATGTGGCCATGTCTGTGACTACCCTTTGCATAGCGTAGTTTGTAATAATGATGTAGTTCATAAATATTAAACATTTATTTACATTTTGTCTTTAATATACATGTGTTTAATTGTTGGACTAAAAAATTAAATAAACAAATTGACTAGAAAAATGGCTCTCTTGTGTTTTAAAACAGAATAATATGCACAGTTGAGACATGGAAATTAATCTCTTCTTTTGATCATTCGGAAAGCAATTTACCATCTGATCATGCATGCTTGAAAATACATGTACATAAATTATGTATGCTTCCTACAGAAATAACATGAAAGGTTTGGTAAATTGATACACTCACAATTGAAAAGTTTTGATCAGATCATATCAAAGGACCTTCCCTAAAACAATGAACATTGGATTCTCATCCATAAGAATGTATGACAAATACAAATAACATCAGAATAATCTGTGAAGCATATTGATTTGACTCCAATGAGTGGTAACCTGGTCTAAAGGCTATTGATTAACTGACCACACCTTCAGATGGACAGTGTAGGAAATCAAGATGTAACTTTAGTATGTCTTGCATCTATTACATTGTAGAGGTAGTGCATGGAGACTGTTAGCATTAACATCATGGTGTAGAAACTACCCCTTCTACTCAACAAAAATATAACTTATCAACATAATAGTCATTATCACTTATAATTAACATTAAAACATAACGCTCTACCATTTGCACTCAGCATCACAACATCCCATTACATCTTATAGTACACAACATGTATACATCATACCAATACCGAACCAAAATCTGTACAACTTTCATCTTGTTTGTTCTATTAATGGCCAATGTCATTTAATGGTGTGCCAGGTTTAGTAGGTGTAAAAAAAAGTTTTATTATCATATGGGATTAAAACTCAAAAATCGAAAGTGGAGAGCTAGTGGTAAAACTTAATGTCAAAACTCTTTAATCACTTGGCCGCCACGGTCCATACTGGTATTTAAAATCCTGACTCACTACCATATTTACTCCATATCCACAAACCCTATAGCACTGTCATACATCCGAAACACATTAGGCATAACACAGTATAATACTCTAATTCTGTCACACTCTTGTACACAAGACAGTATAATACTATAATTCTGTCACACTCTTGAACACAAGACAGTATAATACTATAATTCTGTCACACTCTTGAACACAAGACAGTATAATACTATAATTCTGTCACACTCTTGAACACAAGGCAGTATAATACTATAATTCTGTCACACTCTTGAACACAAGACAGTATAATACTATAATTCTGTCACACTCTTGAACACAAGACAGTATAATACTATAATTCTGTCACACTCTTGAACACAAGACAGTATTATACTATAATTCTGTCACACTCTTGAACACAAGACAGTATAATACTATAATTCTGTCACACTCTTGAACACAAGACAGTATAATACTATAATTCTGTCACACTCTTGAACACAAGACAGTATAATACTATAATTCTGTCACACTCTTGAACACAAGACAGTATAATACTATAATTCTGTCACACTCTTGAACACAAGACAGTATAATACTATAATTCTGTCACACTCTTGAACACAAGACAGTATAATACTATAATTCTGTCACACTCTTGAACACAACAGTATAATACTATAATTCTGTCACACTCTTGTACACAAGGCAGTATAATACTCTAATTCTGTCACACTCTTGTACACAAGGCAGTATAATACTATAATTCTGTCACACTCTTGTACACAACACAGTATAATACTATAATTCTGTCACACTCTTGTACACAAGACAGTATAATACTATAATTCTGTCACACTCTAGTACACAAGACAGTATAATACTATAATTCTGTCACACTCTTGAACACAAGGCAGTTATAATACTCTAATTCTGTCACACACTCTTGTACACAAGACAGTAATACTAAATACAACTATAATTCTGTATCACTATAATTCTGTACACTCTTGAACACAAGGCAGTATAATACTATAATTCTGTCACAATCTCTTGAACACAAGGCAGTATAATACTATAATTCTGTCACACTCTTGAACACAAGACAGTATAATACTATAATTCTGTCACACTCTTGTACACAAGACAGTATAATACTATAATTCTGTCACACTCTTGTATAACACAACACAGTATAATACTATAATTCTGTCACACTCTTGTACACAAGACAGTATAATACTATAATTCTGTCACACTCTTGAACACAAGACAGTATAATACTATAATTCTGTCACACTCTTGAACACAAGGCAGTATAATACTATAATTCTGTCACACTCTTGAACACAAGCAGTATAATACTATAATTCTGTCACACTCTTGAACACAAGATACGTAAATACCAGTATAAACTATAATTCTGTCACACTCTTGAACACAAGACAGTATAATACTATAATTCTGTCACACTCTTGAACACAAGGCAGTATAATACTATAATTCTGTCACACTCTTGAACACAAGACAGTATAATACTATAATTCTGTCACACTCTTGAACACAAGACAGTATAATACTATAATTCTGTCACACTCTTGAACACAAGACAGTATAATACTATAATTCTGTCACACTCTTGAACACAAGACAGTATAATACTATAATTCTGTCACACTCTTGAACACAAGGCAGTATAATACTATAATTCTGTCACACTCTTGAACACAAGACAGTATAATACTATAATTCTGTCACACTCTTGAACACAAGACAGTATAATACTATAATTCTGTCACACTCTTGACACACAAGACAGTATAATACTATAATTCTGTCACACTCTTGAACACAAGACAGTATAATACTATAATTCTGTCACACTCTTGAACACTCAGTATAATACTATAATTCTGTCACACTCTTGAACACAAGACAGTATAATACTATAATTCTGTCACACTCTTGAACACAAGACAGTATAATACTATAATTCTGTCACACTCTTGAACACAAGGCAGTATAATACTATAATTCTGTCAACACTCTTGAACACAAGACAGTATAATATATACTATAATTCTGTCACACTCTTGAACACAAGGACAGTATAATACTATAATTCTGTCACACTCTTGAACACAAACAGTATAATACTATAATTCTGTCACACTCTTGAACACAAGACAGTATAATACTATAATTCTGTCACACTCTTGAACACAAGACAGTATAATACTATACTATCACACTCTTCTGTATAATACTAATAATTCTGTCACACTCTTGAACACAAGACATTCCTATTATACTATAATAAAATTCTGTCACACTCTTTGTCACACGAGGCATGAAAAACAAGAAAAAAACACTATACAAATGCACTAGGAATTTCCTGTCACACTCTAAAAGGAAGTAAATCAGTGTGGTTCACAGTATCTATAACATGATCATACAGGTACATTAACAAGCACACACTATATATCTATAACATGATCATACAGGTACACACCTCACACACCATATATCTATAACATGATCATACAGGTACACACACCTCACACACTATATATCTATAACATGATCATACAGGTACACACCTCACACACTATATATATATAACATGATCATACACACACCTCACACACTATATCTATATCATATAACAGGTACACATCATACAGGTAACACACACTCACAGGTACACACCTCACACACTATATATCTATAACATGATCATACAGGTACACACCTCACACACTATATATCTATAACATGATCATACAGGTACACACCTCACACACACTACAATATACATCTATAACATGATCATACAGGTACACACCTCACACACTATATATCTATAACATGATCATACAGGTACACACCTCACACACTATATATCTATAACATGATCATACAGGTACACACCTCACACACTATATATCTATAACATGATCATACAGGTACACACCTCACACACTATATATCTATAACATGATCATACAGGTACACACCTCACACACTATATATCTATAACATGATCATACAGGTACACACCTCACACACTATATATCTATAACATGATCATACAGGTACACACCTCACACACTATATATCTATAACATGATCATACAGGTACACACCTCACACACCATATATCTATAACATGATCATACAGGTACACACCTCACACACCATATATCTATAACATGATCATACAGGTACACACCTCACACACCATATATCTATAACATGATCATACAGGTACACACCTCACACACTATATATCTATAACATGATCATACAGGTACACACCTCACACACCATATATCTATAACATGATCATACAGGTACACACCTCACACACCATATATCTATAACATGATCATACAGGTACACACCTCACACACCATATATCTATAACATGATCATACAGGTACACACATCTCACACACTATATATCTATAACATGATCATACAGGTATCTATAACTATCATACAGTACACACCTCACACACTATATATCTATAACATGATCATACAGGTACACACCTCACACACTATATATCTATAACATGATCATACAGGTACACACCTCACACACCATATATCTATAACATGATCATACAGGTACACACCTCACACACCATATATCTATAACATGATCATACAGGTACACACCTCACACACCATATATCTATAACATGATCATACAGGTACACACTCACACACCATATATCTATAACATGATCATACAGGTACACATCTCACACACCATATATCTATAACATGATCATACAGGTACACATCTCACACACCATATATCTATAACATGATCATACAGGTACACATCTCACACACCATATATCTATAACATGATCATACAGGTCACACACCATATATCTATACATGATCAACAGGTACACACCTCACACACCATATATCTATAACATGATCATACAGGTACACACCTCACACACTATATATCTATAACATGATCATACAGGTACACACCTCACACACCATATATCTATAACATGATCAACAGGTACACACCTCACACACTATATATCTATAACATGATCATACAGGTACACACCTCACACACTATATATCTATAACATGATCATACAGGTACACACCTCACACACCATATATCTATAACATGATCATACAGGTACACACCTCACACACTATATATATCTATAACATGATCATACAGGTACACACCTCACACACCATATATCTATAACATGATCATACAGGTACACACCTCACACACTATATATCTATAACATGATCATACAGGTACACACCTCACACACCATATATCTATAACATGATCATACAGGTACACACCTCACACACCATATATCTATAACATGATCATACAGGTACACACCTCACACACCATATATCTATAACATGATCATACAGGTACACACCTCACACACCATATATCTATAACATGATCATACAGGTACACACCTCACACACCATATATCTATAACATGATCATACAGGTACACACCTCACACACTATATATCTATAACATGATCATACAGGTACACACCTCACACACCATATATCTATAACATGATCATACAGGTACACACCTCACACACCATATATCTATAACATGATCATACAGGTACACACCTCACACACTATATATCTATAACATGATCATACAGGTACACACCTCACACACTATATATCTATAACATGATCATACAGGTACACACCTCACACACCATATATCTATAACATGATCATACAGGTACACACCTCACACACCATATATCTATAACATGATCATACAGGTACACACCTCACACACCATATATCTATAACATGATCATACAGGTACACACCTCACACACTATATATCTATAACATGATCATACAGGTACACACCTCACACACTTGTTTACACTGTATTGTTAATATTGATATTCTGTTTACACTGTATTGTTAATATTGATATTCTGATAAACACAGACTCTGATATTCTGATAAACACAGACTCAAACATTTTCATACTGAAGAGACCATCTGATCAAAATCATATCTTAATAATCCTTAAACTACTCTATATTGATGTTGGATTCATTAAGAGATAAACCATTACCTGGTTTGTTGACTAGGCCTGTACCGTCCCACACTGCTGTCTGATGGGCCGTAATGATGACCTGACACGACTGTGTCTGACCTGGGATTAGGTGTGTCCTCTTTGTGCCTACTAACTGGTACCGCGGCATGTCACTTGCATTGTGCCAGGAAATATAGATCTGGGATACCTACAAACAACACATAAATATTCTGTATTTGCATATTACAGAGTTATCTGCCCTTGTGCATAGGTATTGATTGTGAGGTCATGTGTTTGCAAGCATAACTTCATTCTTTTCGGAAAAACAACATGCATTGCACTCACAAAATAATGACATCACCATGGATACCAACCCGAAAGGGAGCTAACTCTGTAAAATGCAAAGACGGGATTCTCACAAAGGACATACAAGAAATACAATCTACTAAAAGCTAGAATTTTATATCCAACAAAGGAATAATGTGTTCCTTAATATTTCCTAGTGTTGGCGACATTTAATGTTGCTGTGACCTTGAACTTATTTGATGTGATGAGCAAGTAACAGACTGAAATATCGGTATAGTAGTTACAAGTATTTACTAACCTCAGCTCCTTCATATTTCCCAGTGTTGGCAACCTTGAATGTTACTGTGACATTTGCCCCAACCTTGACCTTGGCTGGTTTGATGGTTAGCTGACTGTATCCAAACTGTGTGTAGGACAGACCATAACCAAATGGATAGAGCGGGTCATCTGAGAAGTACCGATAGGTCATGTTGGTCAAACTGTAGTCCGTCATAGACCCCACCTAGTGGAAATTGAATAGAGAGGTCATTAGAGAAACTGATGTTTTTTGTTTGTACTTTTAATAGCCAAGGTCATATAAGGACAGATTTAGTAGTTAGAAGAAAGCTAGAGTTAAAGTAACCAGAAAAACCCACTGACTAAGGCTCAGTGAATGAAAGTGTAAGTTTCGAACTCACAAGCCAAGGAGGCAGGGCTAATGGTAATGTTTTTGAGAAACTGGATGGCCATTAATTTACTGGTAATAACAATAAAAAGTGAAACAAATAGAAACCAAAAGAAAATCATTAGATGTACTGTAGGCAATCCAAAAATCCACTTGTCCAAACCAAAAAGGTCCAATACATGGTATTACTCCCTAAGGATATAGTCTAGCCCTTATATACTATACCTGACTCATGTCCGAGTACCAAGTGTAAGGAAGTCGTCCAGATGGATTGCTGTCTGGTGTGGCGAAGGTGAGGACATTGTACAGAGCACTTCCAGTCGCCTGGGCCGGGAAGAAGCATTGCATGATGGCCATCACCTCTAGAGATGTTTGGGCCAATCTGATGTCGACTGGCCCAGCACTAAATAGGAGTAACACCACTTTCCCTCGGCCTATAATGGAAAGTTTGTTATAAAATTACATCACTTGCCATTTGACTACAAGGAAAGGAGAGATAAGCATGGCTAAATGTACACTTGTGTTTTTTGTTAATTGGTATCTTTAAACATTATAACAATACCATCATCCAATAATTCTTATTACCGCCTTGAAACTATCTAACTTTGAAGAAAAAAACTTTTGCAGACATAATCCAACTTCAAGGGGAGATAATTCATACTAAATTGTACCACCTAGACACAATTTAACTGAGGAGAAACAACTCAAACTGTCATGCAGACACACTATGTTTGAGAGCAGACAATTAAAGGACGTAATCTGACTTAAAGGGGAGACAACTGTAATATAGACATTATCTGACTTTAAGGGAAGATCATTAACATTTTTCTAAAAAAATTGTACTTTATAGGGAGATACACGTAATTTGTTTCGGAATCAAGCACCAAACTGATATGTATTATACCTACCAAAGCGTATAGAGTCCTTGAGAAGCTGAATCTGGCCAATGGGTAGCGACATGTCTGCACGGTCCATTGTCTCTGATTCAAGTGCATTACCTGTAGTATCAACATGAAGATAGCAGATACTTGCAAAGGGGAAAAAATGTTAAAAAGTGAAATACACATATAAGTGACATTTTACATACCAGACCATAACATCAACTTTTCCATAAGAAACAATGGGAGATTAAAATGACCTTGTTCAGTGTTAGAGAGATCATGAAAAAGAGTTACCTGTTCCCAGACAAACTATTGTGACGTCTGCCTCAGAAACTGCGGCCTTGACCCCTGACTCATCATAGTGATCACATGCAAGGTCACTACAACCTGCTGTATACAAGACTTTGGAACCGAGTTTGGATAAGCCACTTTTCGGGGTCGTCATAAACTTTGAGTCAACGTCTGGATGATAGTCTCCCATCAACTGTAAAGGGTTGTCAGCCATCGGTCCAACAATCTGAATGTAATATATAAAAGTAAGATATAATTTACTTGTGATGGTGTTGTCAGAATGCAAGCTTATCACTACATCTATTATCTGACTGGTAACGGTATTTTTTTTATAAATACATAATGTATTATGATAAAATTTTATCAGGTTTTTGATTGACCACTTAAAACTACCTTTAAGTTTAACTATTCAGAAAAGATTAGTAAATCACAACTAGTAACTGGCCCATAATTGGTAACTTACAGCAACCTTTATCTGACTTACGATTGGTGACTTACAGCAACTTTTATCTGGCTTATGATTGGTCACTTACAACTACATTGCATCATTAACTGACTGATGATTGGCTATTTACAAACCAATCACTGATACCGTTACATATCATTTATATTTTACAACTTACTGCTAATGTTTCTAATTTCCTTATGATTGGAAGGAACCCGTTTGAGTTTTTCAGCAGAACAAAAGACTGTGATGCTGCCTTGATTGCCAAGTCCCTGTGCTCAGGACTTTGTATGACTGATAAGTTCAGTTTATTATCGGGGTTCAGTGCAGGTGGATCAAATTCTCCGAGCCTCAATCTGGTGAGGAATAATGGCATCACTCTGTCAATGAGCAGTTGTTTGTTAATCCGTCCCATCTCCAGGGCCTTGTTTAGATAACTGAACATTGTTGTCCTGTACAGGAATGTCCCTGGTGAAAGTTCCAGATTGAGGCCAGCCTCGGCACATTTTACAGCCGTCGTAATGGCATCAGGGTAGTACATGTGGTCGAGGACAATGAACTCAACTGCCCCGGCATCACTGACAACAAATCCATCAAAGCCCCATTCCTTCCTCAAAATGTCTATCAGAAGCTTCTTATTGGTGCAGGAAGGAACACCATTGATGCTGGAACAAACAAATAACAGTTAAACATTCACAGAGACTTTCAACTTTGGCATGGCAAACCATTACTACACTTATGAAGAATAATCTTAAATTATACTGTATGATAAACTAAAACATTGCAACATATGGCCAGTTCTTTATTGACCCTGTAGGTAATGGCAAAGTTTATCTTAAGATTTACGGTAGATAATTGGAATTTACCTTTCATAAAGTACCATGGTAAAGGAAACAACGGAAGTGATACTAGAAATCCAAACCAAAGAGTAGTGTATTCCATGACCTCATGTTATCACAGCTGTTGTAATGACTAAATCTCTTAAAATCAAAACTTAAACTTTACTTTTCCCTCTAGCATTGTTTTGTAAATTGCAGCATCAACCATTCTAGATGTAGAGTATAGATTTGGTAGGCATCATTAGAGCCAAATAATGTGGAATTGTGTATGATAAATATAGTTAAATACCTATTGTAACTACACATGATGCCTCCAGCTCCAGCCTTTACACACGCCTCAAACTGGGGCAGAAAGGTCATTCGAAGGTCACGCTCATTTACCTGTTAAAATAATAATATATACACTGTATTCAAATTAATAATCACAAATACTGTGGTTCTCAGATTGATCCTCAATTCTTGGAGTACAAGTCATTAGATTTTTCAATTTTATAATGAACAAAAGAAACAATTGTAACTGGAATATAGCTTTAAATATTTCTATTCTACCTCAGCATTCAGGTACCTTAGGTACCAGATATTTTCTGGACTACTTACCTCAAAGTGAAATTAGAGACAGGAGACAGGAGACAGGTGTATTCTCTAGCCTATTACTTACTACAGCATTGAATTGGAGATGGGAGATAGGTCTATTCTCAAGCCTACTTACCCCAGCATTGAATTAAAGACAGGAGACAGGTCTATTCTCTAACTTATACTTATCTCAGCTTTGAATTGGAGATGCAAGACATGTCTATTTGTTGAATTGGAGACAGGAGATACACTATATCTATGCTCTAGCCTACTTACCTCAGTATTGAATTGGAGCCGGAAGACACTAGAGAGGTCTATTCTCTAGCATACTTATCTCAGTATTGAATTAGAGACGGGAGACACTAGAGAGGTCTATCCACTAACCTACTTACCTCAGGGTTGAATTGGAGATGGGAGACAGGCCTATTCTCTAGCCTACTTACCTCAGCGTTGAATTGGAGCCGGGAGACAGGTCTATTTTCTGGTCCACTGTAGGCAGCAAAGTGTTTACATACTACATTGGCACGTCTATATTTGGAATGTTGACCCTGTAGTCCATGTACAAAAGCCTGAGCAAGCAGGCCAGACAGATATGGATCCTCCCCATAAGTTTCCTGTCCATATTAAATAAACCTCATACATGTTACAGCAGAAATGATCGAGCAAAGGTAATGTACCTGTACTCTGTACATTTATAAGTAAATCCAATAATATTAAATTTAATCCATTGATCACAGAAAGTAGGCCTAATCTCTTCTTCATTTTCACAAACAAAAGCTCTTCAATAATTTTGCATTATAGATAACTGTGGTAGAATCTATGCAGAGTTGAAGATTTATAGATCTACATATTGACATATAGTTCCACAGAAATAGTTATAAACACTGTAAACCTTAAATTACCAGAACTGTTTCTCAGTTTATAGAGCAATATTTTGCACATATCTCACCTGATTTCGTCCCCACAATGGATGCCTCATGATATTGATGACTGGACTAAAGCAACTGAGACCAGTGTGGTCTGAGTAGTCATTGTTTTTACGAAAATTGTTATACTTGGCTCGAACTTCTATGGCAGTCGCTTCAGATACTTCATACAGTAGTTCTGGACTGTAATGGTAATGCTTCACTTTATACAGGTCTTGATATTAATATAATATATTTAATATATATTAATATATATAATGTAATTAATATAATATATATTTCATCTAAAGTGTAATAAAGCAAGGAAATATTGTTTAATTTAAAATGATGCATAAAAACCAAAACAATGAACGCCATACATATAGTTACAACAAGCTTTATTCATTATCGGTATCCTACAACTACGAACTAGTGCCTGGTAATCTTCCCCCTTACCATATTTGCACTTATATAGGCCATAGCAATGTTTAAAATCTTAAAGGGACTTGTTCTGTGGATATTAAGGACGCACCTCCGCTAATCTGGGACAGCTAATCCGCGATCAGCTGTCCCAGAGAATTGTTTGTTTTAAAGGATTTGTGCAGCCAATTTTTTTTTTTTGTAATACGTCAGGATATTGCTTTGGATGAATGAAAAATTAAGTCCCACCCAACGAATCGCCTATCTTTTAGCGCTATCGGTTGGTTTTGGTCGTGATTTACGGGTAGTGTCGACTACGGTTCAGAGATAATGAGCTAGGTGGTCACGTGGTCTTGTGATGTTAGAGTAGTCCGCGGCTACACAAGGTAAGCCTAGTACTATACATGTATACAGCATATATACGTATACGTTAGATATACAATTTGAGTTTTTCGAGTAAATGGTTATTCTAGCTTTATGATGTAGATATTTACAGTTTCAAAACATTCCATTTACACCACTTAAAAAATTCAGACAAGCATATATCTAACTTTAGATTAGATAATCAGTCCAGTTTGATAGCGATATCAAAATGATGTTCGGATCAGTTTGGTCTGAGACCAAATTTAGCATGAATATATCTAGAATCCGTGTTTTTATTTCAAACTTCTTCTATAACGATGCAAACACGGCACAGTTTTTGAGTAAAAATAAAATGTGGACGGTTATTAGTTATGTGATATTGGAGTAACAGTACCGAACTTACAACGAAAATAATATGTATATCTATATTGTTGCCTTTGAAACTTTATCCATAACGCTTACTAAAAAGCAGAAATATATCAATGGTATTTCTGATATATGTTCCTAAATCACAGTTTAAGTGTAGATTTAAATTCATTATTTCAAAATTAAACTAAATCCTTAATATAGTATATTCATTGTCGACCGTTTTGTATCATACCGAGATTTAATAGTAATATTTGAACATTTATCGTATAATCCAAAAAGTAACCACATAAAGTGTTCAAATGAAAATTGAAATTACTTGTATACAGGCATTATAAATAGATATAATATCTTGTACCTTTTTAAAAATATACTAAGTGATATTTAAATAAGCATATTTAGTGTGATAATGTTGTAACCTTTCTTGTATGACTATACATGTACATTTAGATTCGAAACGGTGAAAATACATGCTTAGAATTTTTACTAATACCTTAGAAATTACGGAAGATTGCTATATGCCACGATTCCGTAATTACAGTTCTAGACTGGAATGATTTTTAAGGTTAAATCTTTAGTTGAAATAGTTCTTAGAACCATTTTTGTTTCTGAATAAGTCACCTTCCATTTTTGTTTTACCTGTGTACGACATATATATATATGTGTGTATGTAATATATACTCCTAGGTATGATCAGGTATATTTTATTTCCATTTGCTTTTACATCTTCATTTTAAAAATGGAGGTGACAATAAAAAACCTAGAGCATAGATGTACGGGGTTTCCATAATTCAAATCACAATCCAATTAACGGATGTCCTAACCTGATTGACAGTAAGACAATAGCAAATACCCGATATAGTCCACCGAATAGCAAATTGCCCGCGGCCAGATAATTACAGGTGAGTTCGATGAATGGCGTTGTGTACAGGTAAACAACATCCTGGTCAAGGTATTACATAACCATCAAACCAAAGGCATGGCTAATTATATATCTATAATATCGGTGATTCTACTCGTATATCGATTAAAACTTGAAAGCGACCGCACGGTCTGAAAAAATAGTTTGTTTTGCTTAATATCTCGTTTATTTGATCTTTTATAATATCAAAAGTAAATATGGAAACGTTTTACGGTATTGAAATAAATGTATCTCGATTTATTCGGTTAGCAACACACAATACAATGTTTGTAATGATCAATCATCGGTGTGTACGTATGTCAAGCATCATATCCTTGATGCTTTAATCAAGGATTTCTTAAATTGTTACGTAAAATTTCATTTTACTGTCACAAACTTTGCATTTCACAATGAATCAAAGATACAGACTACAGGAAAATATTATCGAAATAAAGCATATTCGTTGCTGAACTCCTCGACAAAAAAATCTGAAACTTTTATTTCTGTGTGGATTTTCTTTCATAATTACACGAAGATACTTGCTATTAGAGCATAAATTAGAGTATTTGAACCATCGAATTTCACTTATTTAGTTATAAAAATTCGAGCCAAAGTTATTGTACGATTAACTTCACTCAAAAGTAATCATTAAAAAATCTTTGATCGGCTTTTCCTGTGACCGTCGATGTAAGTGATAGCACATCAGTTGTAGTACAGCTATAATCCACGGACTATTGTGACGTCACACGGTTTAGAGCTATAAAATATGCATAATCGGGTGGTCAGAAAATTTGACCTCGATATCAGCGGTTTACAGGTTATTCCGGTTGCGCGCGGCACGGAGAGGTTTCTACATGGTCTACTAAAGCCATTTCCAGTATAAACTGAAATCCTCCTCCATTTGCAAGACCTGCCACTTGTTAAGGGTTTTTTTCAATGAAAATTGCCAGTGAATTGCATTTAATTGGGTAATTATTTGTTATGAGATACCGTTATCACGGAATTATTCTTGACAAATCAAATAAAATGCAGCTCTTGAAAAAGACCTGAATCAAGTCAGCATAGACACGTACAGTTTACGTTTCTCATCTTATATGTTTGACACATTTAATCAAGCCAAGTTACATAGTAGGTTAATCATTAAAAATCAACTTCATTATGTCTAACTGGTAATTTTTGTAACATGTTTTATTAGCCAGTGTGTATACTTACTTAAAAGAAGCAGCCAAACCGATAGACTGTGGGTACGAGGTTGCATTTCCCGCACCTACATCCCCTCTTAGACATTCGCTATCCCACTGGAAAGGCCCTATGCCGAGGCGAGGTATTGAAGGAGCTGGACCACCATTCTTTCCTCCTCCGCCTTTGGACATTTGTAGAATGAGTTCAGATACATTTAGTCTATTAACCAAGTCTCTAGCCCGTTCAACGTAAGATAGAGATGTGTTCCTGAATGGATAATCTGATGTTACAACTCCTATCGAATAAACTGAAAGTAGGAAACAAGTCACATAGTAAACACCCGCCATTTTGTTCAACTTATGATCATGTGACAACAAAATCACGTGATAACAATCTGTCGGGAACAAGTTGTACTCCAGTCAACTGCAGCACCTTACCAGAAACATATACACATATGACCTTACTCAGAAGCCGTGCTTATGTAGAAATGGAAAAATTGCTTACAACTCAGAATAAAAGCTCATCTAAAATATTCACTTATACAATTAAGTTTACCTAAAATCAAGGACGTAGATATTAAAATTAGACAAATTAAAAGAAAGCCGATATAGGCCTATTGTAGGTATAGCGGCTACATCCTAGATACTCCAGGGGTTCCGATCACATACGATCTCTACACCCCTGGACTATCTCATAGCAAAACTAGAGGCAACCGAACAGAACAGGTAATTTAGTCCTTTGATTTACATCAAAAGAGCCATATAACGGTATACTGTGGTTGACTGTGTGACTTTGAAGTTGGGCGTCGCTCTCTCTGTAGTCTTCTAAGGAAATCTTTGCATGCCTATGATTCACAGTGTATGAACGGAAGTGTATAGTATTTTTTAAATTTCGTAGTTGCGAGTCTGTATAGCGGTACTCGGTCACTTGCTAAGACAAATGAAACAATCGATCATGAACAATTTTTGCCAATTTTATTCATTCTATACGTGTTTGTTGTAATCTTCGGTTATAAACGGCGTTATGGATAGAAAATTGAACAACCAGTGACTAATGAAATGTTGAGGGTTAACCAGCATTAACACTTGAGACACTTTTTGTGAGGTGATCTGCTGTTCATCATCGAAGAATTGAGACACCCGCCTAATATTTTGCACTATTCTAAGGTACATGTATTCTGTCTGTCTTTCATTATTTCTATCACCATTACAGGTCTATAAATGAATCCAACAATATAAAACACATAAATACATCTTTATGGACACAATATCTTTTACTTAATCGTATTTTGAAGTTGTAGGATGATCAGTTAAAATTGTATAGTCACTTGCATTGTTTTGAACTGGCGATGTATAGTTGCTTGCGAGGACACTTGTATAGTCGATGTATTATTTTCAAAATCATGTTCATGAATTTGTTTCTATACATGTTATGAAGACGTCTATAATGTTAAACATATTTGTATTTACGAATAATGCCGATATTTGGTGTTTTACCGACCTGTATACCATGCCTGTTTTCATTCATCCCGCTTCGATACTCACAAGTGACGATACAAAAAGCAACTTATGATTGTACTATAAACTTCCGTTCATACACTGTGATTGGTCAGAAATTTTCTTCTGAACTGCCTTCAGTTTTATGAGATAGTCCAGGGGTGGATATAACGTCAGTTATGGTAACCCCTGGAGTATCGATGATGAGCGGACTAGACTGGCCCTAGATGTTGATGGTTCTTTGAGTAAATCACACTATTTCGGTATTTAGTTTCAGTGGCTGGTTAAATGAATAATTCTTTCCTTATTCAAGGAAATTGCATCTCCTACGTACATAGTGGTACCATGATTTCGTAAAAACGAAATGGAAGGTATAGTTGAATGTTAGCTTTGGTGAATAAAGGGGTTGCTATTGCCGAAATTATTGACAATTTTTGAAATATGCAGGGTGATTTCTTTAAATCGAAAAGTGATCAATCTTTTAAGTATTTTGTGATAATCTACAAGATATGATTTTTTACCGATAAATAGGCGAAGGGGCAAATCTCTATACACGTCTTCCGCATAGAAAACAATACAATTATGTGAAATTACTGAATTTACATCTCTACAACATTTTATTAACCATGAGCTAAGGACGCTGAATTACGTCCAATAGTTTATTCAACTATTCTTTGGGTCCCTTTCGTCACCGCAAGCTGTTCCTATGTTCCTATCCTTCTCCACAGGGATAGTCTGAGAATAGGTTACATTATATCAGAGTGCCTATTGGTCATTTTTAGACTTTTTAGTGGCTTAGATAAAACAAAAATCAGTAAAAATCATATTCTACATAATACTATACACCAGAAGGGGTAGAGTTTTGTCTCGGGGCTTTTCAACCCTTCGATCTGGTGTAGCCTAAGGATTTTACCGTTTTTAAACCAACCCTAAATCGTTTAAAATGGACAGTAGGCACTCTGGTGGGTCCACATTGCAACAAACTATAAATAATTCCCAGATCCCTGTGAAAATACTATGTAAAGTTTAATTTTCACCGATCATGTTTTTTTCCAAATCTTTTTTTCGTCCGTGGTCTGTCGTCCGCACGTACGTTAACAACTCTTGTTGCCACTATTTCCCAGAAAGCACCTTATGGATCTCTCTCAAATTTCATATGTAGGTTCCGCTATGGCCCTAGTTTTGCATATTGCATTTAAGGACCGACTGGCAACCATCTTGGATTTTGATAGTTAAAGTTTGTTACCACTATTTCTCAGAAAGTACTGAAGGGATCTGTCTCAAATTTCATATGTATGTTCCCCTAGGGCCCTATTTGTGCATATTGCATTTTAGGATCGACCGGTTAATAAGATGGCCGACCGCTATCTTGGATTTTGATAGTTGAAGTTTGTTACCGCTATTTCTCAAAAACGAATGAAGGGATATGTTTCAAATCTTGAACGTAGGTTCCCCTAGGGCCCTAGTTGTGCATATTGCCTTTCGGGATCAATCGGTAAACAAAATGGCCGACAGGCCACCATCTTTGATTTTGAGTTTGAAAAGCAGAGAAAAGGTCCCGGTTTAAATTGTCAGACATAGATCATTCTTTGGTTGGCGACAAGATCCCTCTGGGATCTTTTGTTTGTCTAGACCCCTTAAAACGACTAAAATTACTATTATGACGTATACAATCTGATAACTAGTTTTCAACCCCCTTTTACAAATTGTTGATCTTTTGATATCTTCATTGTTCGAAGAGTTGTTCTATCTTGCATAACGGTATTGGAAGACAGACACTATACAGGTATAGCTTCATTAGCCCAATAGATCAATTGTATAATGAATGTACATGTACAGGTGTATTAAATATATGTCCATGTATATAGCATGACATGTTTATACTATACCTATATTACGGTACATAAAATTTCTAACTTAATAACGTAATTCAAAAGACTAATCCGTGTCTGTACGGACATACCGAGGTGCGGACCTTGATTGATCTATTGTTCATTCACAAGAGTGCGTAATACTATACTGGTATGGTCACTGGTATATCCAATTATCCATACATGTATAACATTATATTATTTATAACAACGATAAAAATCCAACACCCGTGTTACAGTTGACGGTAACTGACTTTGGAAGATACAAAGTAAGTGAACTAGTGATATAAAAAGGACTACGATTTGTGTTATCACTTTCTAGGACAGGTATATGTTATAGGGTTGGCCCTTATAGAACATGCTAATACTTTGTCAGGAGAAATCTTTTTACTAGTAATGATGTTTACTAGAAGGCTCAAATTGAATGTCATATTTGCTCAATCTTGAACACAAATTGCTCTATACTTATCATCTTCTTGTCGCTATTAAAATGTCTTTGAATATATTTGTATTATTTAACGGTATTGTCTAATATGCAGTAGAATTAAGTTCCCAATCTCCTCAAGTTAATTTGACATCTCCCAAATTTTTTTGAATAACTTGAATTGCTCATTTTTTCTTATGTGTCCCTTGAAATGTCCGTTGGAAACAAGTAATTGCTGCAACTTCGTTTTGTGTTACGCAAACTCTGTTTTGTGTGTCAGAGAAGAGAATTATACAGAAAATTCGTTTATTATGGCACAGCCATCTGATGGAATATTAAGTTGTTCAATATTACTTTTGCTGCACCTGTAGGAAGGCAGAATTGCTTCGTCTGTCTCCATGTCACATCTCTTTGAATGCAGAATTCCTCCATATTTGTTTCATGAATTATCTAATCTTTGTTTCGCGTGGCTTTTCTTGTATAATTACTCAATATTCGTTGCATGCGGTGTATGTAGGATAAACGTCTCAATGTAGTTACCGTATATTAACGACAATAAGCCTCCATCTCCCCCTTACATAAAATCTTTGAAAACCTTTTTCTGTGGTAGGGGCTCATTGTCCGCCACCTCCCCCTTATATAAATATGAAGTCTTCAAAAACTTTTTTTGTGGTAAGGGCTTATTGTCCGCCACTTCCCCAAAGGGTTTTTTAAGTGGTAAGAGCTTATTGTCCATCATTTTTGTGGTAGGGACTTATTGTCCGCCACTTCTCCCTTATAAAAAAATCTTTAAAATCGTCACATTAACATTTTAACGTTAATTTTTAGTAAATGTCACTACCACGAAAGCAGTCACAGGAAAGTAAATTCCAAAACTGGCATGAAGTGGCAGTGGGGATATCCACAGCTACCCGAGGACTGGTGGACTACCTAAAGGACACTTCCATACATCTCCACACCTGTATAAAGGTGTCAGACCCCTGTGCTGGGCTAAGGAAGTGTAGTAACAATTGTAGCCAGCGCTACAGGGATCTCTTTGAGTGGTGCCCCACTTGTACAGAATGGCGAAACAGATATTGAGGCACCACAGGTACAACTCTAGGGACGACGAGATACACTGGAGCAGAGTGGACTCCTCCCAGTGGCAGGAGAGCGTCGATGAGATGGTCAAGGTATACGGCCCCAACTGGTGGAAGGGCACACCAGCCTATACTTCTGATCTGGCAGTGAGTTTACACATACTTAACAACTGTAGCTCGTTCTGTGTCCCTGAGGAGGTGTGCCGGGCAGTGCGCAGTGTAAGACAGGGATATTTCACCCATGGTAGATTACAGATCAGTACACAAGAAAAGGACAATGCCTTAAAGACACTGATACAGTTGTTAGAATCACCAGAGATAGCAAAGACTCGGTCAGGAAAACATGCCTTAAAGCTCCTGATTCTATTCACCAAGGTTCCTAATACAACCACAAGGTAACTGGATTCACAACACAAACACTATATCTTTATATAAAATCGGGCAGTGTTTTGTAACATGTCCAGTTCCACTTGTATGTATTATATCAATATATTTTGAACTGTATTTTTGTCGCCTTTTAGTGGGTTTTCCCCCCACAATTTATGTCGGGTAAGCATAATAGATGTATTATGAAAATAAATGAAAAGAAAACCCAATTTTATCTTGACATAGATTTCATTGAAATTAATTCAATTAAAGTTATATGTGCCGTAACTGGGCAAAAATTTTGACGTGCTATTTTTTCATCGTTAATCTATTAAAAACCATAAGGTTTGATGAATAAAGCTGTAAAAATCATTCAAATGGCTTCAGATGACTTATAAACGTTAGTTATAACACCGAAATTTTGTACTGTAAAATTGTTGTTTTCATGCCTTAAATATGTTTACATGGAAACATACCTGCAGAAATCACTTTACAATTACTAATAACATTGTAAAAATGTGTAATGAAATTGTAGACCACAATTTGGCTTCATGGTCTGACCGTATGTACTCATTTCACTTCACTATTGATGTAAATAAATGATTTTTGGCAGTACTGCCAAAATTCATTTTCAGCTCTTATTTGTACATGTAAAATTAAAACCTATGCATTGAAAGTACTGTAATTTTCAAAAAGTTGGTAAATTTTGGTGATGAATAACATATTAAAAACTCATCTTGATTCGCGAGTATGAAAAATACGGCACATATAACTTTAACAGACAATAATTAATATGCTGTACATAACACAATAATCTGCTACCATGTTACAGATCCAACACATAGCTCATTCACATCATTATGCAAAAAACAATAAACATCTATAATATCACATGATTGTTTAACAGACAACATTTCAAGCTTCAACAAGTGGGTTCAGGTTACAGTTAGTGTTTATATAAACATCAGAAAAATATAAGTATTAAACAGTCAGAATACTCTAGGATCAGTTTGAACAAGATGTACTGTACAAAAACATTGAACAAGCATGCTCCGGTAACCTGTCCCTCGTGAGATCAAACAGATCATGTAACATTGAACTGAACACTGTAAAACAACTTTCTTCTGCTACTAAATTTCACGATTTACAATTCAAAAGAAATTGCGGATAATGAAAATAAAATTGAGTTATCTGTCAATATCAGTAAGGTAGTCATTCACAGAGATAAACTTTCACATCAAATCGTAAACTTTGTGTAAGTAAATTGCACATGAAAGAAAGTTGATTTAATGTACCAGTTACTAGTATATAAAACAATTGGTTTTTTACAGCTGAAACCGTAAAGTGAACAACCTAACTGAATTTCTGCTATAATTAAAAGAACTCAATATTTCTTTTGGTACAACAACCTATACAGATGTTCTGGGCTTTCACCTCTCTGGTGACTAGATCATGATAAGAGTTTTCAGGAGAATCAAATAAAAAAATCAAAGTTTTTCCTCATGATCATTTGAGGTTCAAATGGTTAGAGGTGAAGCCATAAGTCTCCTCCATGAACAATGTTGATAGGTAAGGCTCTTGTGTAAATTGATAAACACAATTAACAAGGGCAGTAACAATGGTAACAATGGACGTAAAATGCAAAGCAAAAATAGTACTATTTGATTGATAAAAGCACATTATTAAGAATTAGTAAATAACAATTCAATAACAGGATAAATATCACGCCATTTATGTACTTTAAAATCATTTAATTCTACTTACAAAGTCAGTAAAAGCATGATGGTCAATATCTTAATATATAATACTAGTACCCGGTATCTGAGTTTCATATCAAAAGTAGACCAGAGGGATCTTGGCGCCCACCAAAGAATGATCTATGTCTGACAATGGAAAGAGGGATCTTTTCTCTGCTTTTCAAACTTTTGCAAACATACTACATATAAAATTAGAGACAGATCGCTTCAGTACTTTGCCCTGGGGGATCAGAGCCATAAATTTTATTTACCAAGTTCTGTTCCCCCTCCCCCAAGGATGTTTGTGGCCCAAATTTGGTTCCAATCATGCAGAACTCTATAGGACTAGTAGCGATTTAAAGGATTTACCTCTATTTCCCCTATTGGGCCCCGCCCCTCCTGCCCTGGGGGATCAGAAGGGCCAAAATTTATACAAAGTTCTGTTCCCCTCCCCCAAGGATGTTTTGTGGCTGATTTTGGATTACAATCCATGCACAAACTCTAGGACAAGTAGTGATTTAAAGGGATTTACCTCTATTTTTCCCTATTTGGCCCCCGACCTCCTGCCTCCTGGGGGGACAGAGCCAAAATTTATACAAGTTCTGTTCCCCCTCCCCAGGTTGTTTGTGGCCAATATTTGTTACCCCTCCAGCAACTCTGGGGGACCAGAGCCAAGGATATGTTGACGGTACGGGCGGACGGACGGGACGACGCACGATGGTACAATGCCATGTGCCACATATGCTCATCCGAGACAAGTTCGGGCCAGGTGAGTAACAAACTTCAACTATCAAAATCCAAGATGGCTCCTTGGCGGCCAGCTTGTTGATCAATCGGTCCCAAATCGAAATATGCACAACAAGAGCCCTAGGGGAACCTATATATGAAATTTGAGAGAGATTCATTCAATACTTTCTGAGAAATAGTGATAACAAACTTTAACTATCAAATTCCAAGATGGCAGCCTGGCAGCCATTTTGTTGACCGATCGATCCAAAAACGCATTATGCACAACTAGAGCCCTAGGGGAACTTACATATGAAATTTGAGAAAGATCCCTTCAGTACTTTGTGAGAAATAGCGATACCAATCTTTAACTATCAAAATCCAAGATGGCTGCCTGGCGGCCATTTTGTTGACCGATCGATCCAAAAACGCATTATGCACAACTAGAGCCCTAGGGGAACCTACATATGAAATTTGAGACAGATTCATTCAGTACTTTCTGAGAAATAGCGATAACAAACTTTAAGTATCAAAATCCAAGATGGCTGCCTGGTGGCCATCTTGTTGACCGATTGGTCCCAATATGCACAACTAGCGCCCTAGGGGAACCTACATATGAAATGTAAGACAGATCCCTTCCGTACTTTCTGAGAAATAGCGATAACAAGAATTGTTAACGGACGGACCACGGACAAAATGAGATTTGAATATGCTATTTTAGATAGATAGACAAATGGTTATACGTCTTTCTTGCTTTTAGAGATTTTTAGGTAAAATTTAAGCCCTACAAATATTTGAAAATAAATCTAACATAATTAATCAAACATTTGAAATCTGAGTCGTTGTGATGTTTAACAGTTTAAATATGAACCCTACTGTTCTAGTTGTTCTAGGTTTTGTTCAATTACTATTCTCCTCTTTCCTACACATATGAACACATTATTTACAACAGCTCTGTCTTTTCAATCACATCACCAAACCTATAAGGTCCTACATGACGGAGTCACTATTAAAGAGCTATCAATCTTCCTACATGATGGAGCCACAAAGAGATATCATATCAAAGGCAAATTAAATGTTAAGTCTTAAATCCTGTATCCTTAAAACATGCTAGACGATGCCAGTGACAGATGACTTGCTAGACGATGCCAGTGACAGATGACTTGCTAGACGATGCCAGTGACAGATGACTTGCTAGATAATGCCAGTGACAGATGACTTGCTAGACAATGCCAGTGACAGATGACTGGGTAGATAAGCTGCTAGACGAAGCTACAGGTAATCCGGTAGATGAAATACAAGGTGATACGTCAGATGAATGTTACAAATGATTAAGGAGATGGTCTGCTAGTCGGTTCTACCGATGATGGAGTAGTTGAGTCAGTTTGTCCTGGAGAGCAGTCACTGTAATCCTGTTTTCTATGTTGTGCTGTGGAAACAAAACGAGAATTTGAGAAATATATTTAACAATACAAACATGCTACATAGTATTCTTGCTAAAATTCATTAGAGCAAAATGAGGAATAGTTCTTTAATCTGTTTAATTATTTACCTGCCAACAATTATCCATCAAGAGATTTCTGACTTGTGGTGGTACTGTGTGTTTGGTGGCCGTCATCATGTTGTCCACATTACTCATCACCTGTAATGTAAAATAAGACACACTCTTCTCACCTCGTACAATATACCTTAGACATTAGCATGAACCATACAGAAGAAAATCTTTTCTATAAACAGTTGTAGTCTGTTTCAGTTTGGTTTATTAAAGTCATATTAACAGTGGTCTTTTATTATGTTACAACGTTTATGTCATTACAGAAATCCTACCATTTACCCCTACATAAACCTAGAGTCTGGGGTAAGTCTTTTATGTCATTACAGAAATCCTACCATTTACCCCTACATAAACCTAGAGTCTGGGGTAAGTCTTTTATGTCATTACAGAAATCCTACCATTTACCCCTACATAAACCTAGAGTCTGGGGTAAGTCTTTTATGTCATTACAGAAATCCTACCATTTACCCCTACATAAACCTAGAGTCTGGGGTAAGTCTTTTATGTCATTACAGAAATCCTACCATTTACCCCTACATAAACCTAGAGTCTGGGGTAAGTCTTTTATGTCATTACAGAAATCCTACCATTTACCCCTACATAAACCTAGAGTCTGGGGTAAGTCTTTTATGTCATTACAGAAATCCTACCATTTACCCCTACATAAACCTAGAGTCTGGGGTAAGTCTTTTATGTCATTACAGAAATCCTACCATTTACCCCTACATAAACCTAGAGTCTGGGGTAAGTCTTTTATGTTATTACAGAAATCCTACCATTTACCCCTACATAAACCTAGAGTCTGGGGTAAGTCTTTTATGTCATTACAGAAATCCTACCATTTACCCCTACATAAACCTAGAGTCTGGGGTAAGTCTTTTATGTTATTACAGAAATCCTACCATTTACCCCTACATAAACCTAGAGTCTGGGGTAAGTCTTTTATGTCATTACAGAAATCCTACCATTTACCCCTACATAAACCTAGAGTCTGGGGTAAGTCTTTTATGTTATTACAGAAATCCTACCATTTACCCCTACATAAACCTAGAGTCTGGGGTAAGTCTTTTAGTGTTATACACCTTACACAAGAAGTTTTTTTAACCATTCTATTAACAGCAATTCTATCTTTACTTAAGGTATAGATTTTTATTTTGTTGAGGTTATAAGGGTATAATGATAATGGAGCATGTGTATTCGCCGGGGTTACATAAAATTTACACCAGCTTCATTATCATTATACCCTAATAACCTCAACAAAATAAAAATCTTTTCCTTATATTTACAGTTTTTCACGTAAATGAATATAATTTATTCTCGCGGCAGTTGCATATTTGTTATTAAAATACCCCTATTTTTTTCTCTCTCGTCTTCGTCAACGAATTCAATTGAACAGCTGATTGGAATCGAGTCATTCATATGTTCCCATCAAAAGTGGGGTCATGACCCCACGTTGCTACGCCATCGACTGTTCCCATAACAATAGAATTGCCGCACGTGTTGTGCTATCATTATACTCTGATAATGATAATACTAGAAAGCATGGTTATTGAGTCCATGTCAGCGCAAACTGTAAATATTCTTGGATAAATGACATTTTTTTTGGTAAAATATTACTCTAACATAAATGCAGAATATGCGCAGCCAGACCTTGGTTCAAAACCAGTACAGCTCTCTGTTTGCCAGAAATCGATCTGATCCAGAACCGTTATATTACAGTGCATCAAAGTAATTCTATCATTGAAAGTATGAACAGATAAGGATGATCATCTATTTTGGATTCACTAGCTCTTTTAACATATACGTTACTTGTTTTAAGTAGATAAATTTCTTGATTATGATGAATCAATTGATTCTGAACCTTTACATAAAATTAGATAAAATACAAATGACATTATACCGCTTTAAATATAGCTTCCCGACTGGAGTGCCGTAAGTGGTGCCACATCTGTTTTCCAGTCAGCATCTCTGCAAACAGACAAGCTGCTCCCCATATGTCTGATCTCTCCTCCAGCTTTATATAACTGTCACAGGCCACAATCTTAAGGAATAATGGGAACAGTATGAGGCATATACATAATAATTTGTACATCTCTTTTGGTTTTGCTTTAGTCTAGATAAATCATATTGCATACATAACATAGTATACAAAGGACTATGTATGGTATGGGCTGGGCCCTTTTTGGCCCTTAAATCCTTGAAAACTGTTATTTAGTGATTAATTTGTTATATTTATTACATCCCTGATTCAACTATAATAACTGTTTTTTAAAAACCATAGAGCGCATCCTTGAACAAACTTTATATTTCTCCTAAAGATGAATTGGAAGTGCAGACATATTCTCAGTAAATATTAAGTTTGTTCAAGGATGCAATCTATAGTTTCATAGACAAAAACTTGGCAAAAAATGACAAAAATTTTCAAAATTTCCACATTTCATAATTTATAACAGGAAAATTTTGTTCCTTACTCTCTATGATTTTTGCAAATTTTTATATATAGAAAGCTTACCTCAGGGGGTACGATACAGGCCGGAAGTGTACTTTTGTGGAAAACCACATCTGCTTTATCATTCCTGATGAGTGACATTGATAAATTGGACAAGTATACCTGGTTACGTATTGTGTCCTTAAACAACACATTGGAGGCTGAAAAACAAGCAACATTGTTTACAAAAGAGGTCCAATAGGCCTGATTCTTTTATCAGGTACTGATATCTAACTGATTCTCTATATCAAACCATTTAGTAAACAAAAAGACACATGATAATATGAGACAAATGGAATGCAATGTTTTTCAGATATTTGGGAAAACTGTTTACCAATATACTTGTTTGCTTACCTGTCCAGTATAGGTAAATGATTTGCTTTTCATGAAGGAATGTCAGAGCGCTAAGTAACTGCTGCATGATAAAGGTAGCCTCATCAGGTCTCAGGAACATGTGGAGATCTTGGTACTCTTCTAGTGTACCACCTGTAACACAAAACACTTCACTATACAACTAAGGAAACGTACAGGTATCAAAACACTTTACTATATAGCTAAGGAAACATACAGGTATCAAAATGCTTCACTATACAGCTAAGGAAACATACAGGTATCAAAACGCTTCACTATACATCTAGGTAAACATACAGGTATCAAAACGCTTCATTATACAGCTAAGGAAATATACAGGTATCGCAACACTTCACTATACAGCTAAGGAAATATGTGTTACACTTCACTATACAGCTAAGGAAATATGTGTTAAACATCTATAATATGAAGGCCTGCATGCCAGATTTCATCAATGAAAAAAAATAAATCGTAAAAAGAAAAATTTGCAGTATGAAATTCTTTTTGGCAGTAGAAATTATAATTGTATCAAAATAAAACCTTCCCTTATAAAAGTGTTACATTTCATACCTTTTAAACTGGACACTACAAGTGAAAACAAAGTAATACCCTTTTGGCCCGGAGATATATATTCCCATCAATATTTACAACTCAAGCACAACTTTATTGTAATGGTAATTCAGTGATTATCAATGCTTACCACACATGAATTCTGTACATGTGTATAAGTAGTCAGCCGTGTTGTAGAGCCACATGTGGGGAACTATACGTTGGTGCCCACAACCAATCAGCTTCCTGTAAACCTCCATCAAGTTGCTTCTACCACGATCTTTCTTCAACACCTACATATAAATAACACCAAATTTAGTTTTCTTAAAAGAACATCATTTGAAAGTTATAAGTTTTGACATTAAGAGTTGATAAAGAACATTGGCAATATTAGATCAAAGTTTTATTGGTTTTTGTAAGTTATCATTAAACTTTTTTTGACTTTTTAAACCGCTTTACCTGTATCAGTATGTGTGAAAAGTTTTGATGACTAGGAAATTTTGCATTCACCATACAGATGACTGGTAAAGCATCAGGAACATGTAAGGCAACAGGTCTAGAAGTGATTAGAACCTAACAAGGCTTCCAACTTACGCGCTTAAGTATCAAGTCTCTGCTGTCCACTTTCTCCTCTTCTTCAGTAAACATGGCCACATTACCGTAGTTACCAAACGTGGTGATGAGGATCATCTCGGGACTAGGGACGGCGTCAGTGTAACCAGGGGTGGTGAACTGAAACAGGGTGGGTTGTCATATTGTTAAAATACTCTCCAAGTTCCATTTACCATTAGTTCATACAAAACATATTATTTGCAAGACTACATGTACAATCGTCATAAACGATGATAAGAAGAAAAACAATAGCAATCAAAATCTAAGAGGGTGGCCTGTTGGACATCTTGTTGTCCCAAAATGTATTAAGCAAATCTAGGGCTTATGTGGAGCCTATACATATGAAATTTGAGAATGAGGCCTTCAGTATTTTCCGAGAATTTGTGGTAATAAACTTCAACTATCAAAATCCAAGATTGCGGCGATTGGCAATCTTGTGTATTGATTGGTACAAAGAATCTACCATATTTTCCGGAGTATAAGCCGCGACTTTTTTCCTTGAAAATCGGGAGTGCAGCTAATACACCAGTGCGGCTTATCCGTGGACGAAAACCAAAATCTGACCATGTTTTTGCATTATTACGTCGTGGGCTTATATAACGGTGCGTCTTATACGTGTACAAAACCTGAAAAAATCGTAAAAAAGACCTCTGCGGCTTATCCACAGGTGCGGTTTATTGTCCGGAAAATACGGTACACATGAAAATATGACACAGATCCCTTCTACAGTGCTTTCTTAGAAATAGAAGTAACAAACTTCAACTATCAAAATCCAAGTTGGTGGCCAATCGGTCACAAAATGCATTAAGACCCTAGGGTAACCTATAATGGAACTCGGTTAATACGAAATCAAAGAACAGAGATAAAACTTTGATTTATCCAAGTGTTTGAATTAAGCGAGTTCTCAATTAAGTCTACTGACGTTCTTAGTAATTTACTTGGTAATAGATCTGCTTGTTTCATGTCGTAAAACGATGTGAGCAAGAAAGCTATCAGAATCGTCGATGGTGGTTGCAAAATTATAACAATAAAATCAAAATAAATCTAAAATATCAATTCATCAACTGCACTCACAGCAGATTTTTCACTCACATATAAATAACAGACATAACTTACGTAATTGAGACACGTTTTCATAGGAAATTATGTAGAAAGTAATTCTGCGCATATCAACTCATGATCAAACGATGGTGGCTGGTGAACAGTGTAAAGTCTATTTTGCCGAGTAAAAAGTTCAAAGCACTAACATTGCTCACACCTAAATAATTGTAGCATCGCTCTATAAAAACAGTGATCTTGTGCGGCTCCAAGTTGTGATTGCATTTGGAACACATTGCAAGGTGGTAAGAGATTAGTTCCATTCGAGTGTTCACACCATGCATGTGACAGGCTGGACGAGAGCACCTGTTTTGTATCAGGTCGCTATTCAGTCGAGGTAATGTTTATGTAAGTAATGAACATGAACTGTAGCTTTACAAATGATTATTGCTGATGATTGTTGATAAAATATAACTTTGGTTCAATGCTAAACATTTAACAATTTTCCCGTGTTTTTGTAGTTGTAAGAAGCTTTTGAAATGCTGTTTTACGGCATATTTGTGGAAAAATCTGCATTTTCGGTAATCTTGTTGTCCAAAAAATCTCAATTCGATTTATACAAATGTTTTATGTATGATTTTTGTCATTCTGACCAAAAATTTACTTTGTATTATCTGAGTTTTTCGAGTTTTCTGAATTAGAATTTTCTGAGTTTGATAAACAAACAGATGGAAGGACCGACCACAGGCAAAAGATGATTTAAAAAGACTGAAGGCAGCATTTGTTTTACTATATAATTTCCATGCTATATTTACCTCCTTTACCTCCCCCCCCCCCTTTTCACCCCCTCCCAGAACCTCTCATTCCCTGCATGATCCCTTTACCTCTAGGAACTCTCCTCTGGCTGGGTAATCTTTAAATCTCTGGCCAAGACTGATACAGGGCAAACTCTGGCAGAGTAGGAACTGAGACACTTCCTCAATCCCGCTGGAATAACTGTAACAGTAAGAAATGAGAAAAGTATAAACCTGAGGTCAACTCAATTGTGCACTCTTAAGAGAATTTCTTATACATGTAGATGGAAAAGCTTTCAGAGGTGAGTTACAAACTAATTGATCAGAAGGAAATTGAATTCTAGAAGTAGAAGAGAGTAAATCGAAATAGGCTTGAACATGAATTTACCTTCAATTCAACTTTTACAAGACTTTTGCCAGTCTGATAACAAGGTATTTTACAATAATTTTTAGTTTGTCCTAGAGTTGGAATTTCAGTTTCTATGAGAATTACCTGCGTAGGAGATGACACATAGGTACTGCACATTTGTACAGATATTGACAACAACTAAGTGTGTGATGGTAGAGGGCGTGGCCCACCTGTTGGAGGGTAGTGTTACACTCCAGTGACCATTGTCCAGCCAGTGCCTGCGTCAGACCAATCACAGCCTCTCGTACCTGTAACAATGTCAGATTTCATACTTTTGAGTGTTAATAATTTATAATTATTATAATATCTGACTGATATTCAACTGAAATAATCTTCCTTGATTTTTCAAAAAAGTGATGAGGAAGATTTGTTTTAGTGCATATCTGGTAAATAACAATCAATAATAATTAACAAATATTTTTGCTAATATGTAGTACTGTAAAACATACCCTGTTACACTTGGTGTCAGTACAGGAACTGTCGCGGCACCGTGAAATGTACTCAAGGTCAATGGTAGTACTCTGAAAAATGGAAATGAAGTACTGTATATCTATGTAGGGAGAAAAAAATATTACAAAATTACTCCAGAGAGAAAAGGGCAATATTTTACAAATACTCATAATTCTTATTTGAAGATAAACCACAACTCAAAGCAAATCCAAAGCAAACATAAATTAAACAGCATATCACATTAAGAACTATGTTGAGAACCCTGCAAAAACCTTTGGAGAAACCAATCTTACCCTACTCCATCATTTGTGTCACAAACAATATAATAATGTCTCAAAGGTTTCCGATGATTTCCAGAAGGGAGTTACTAAGTCATAAGAAATGTTGACTAACTCCTCACCTCATTTTGCTGCTTAGGCTTGCCTTGGTTAGGTGTCTGGTCTAGAAATAAAAAGTAACATCTTCACATTAATGTTAATATCATAACAGTCACAAAATCAAATTTTGTTTCTTGTCTATGCGTTTACAATAAATTATGTTCACATCTTACTAACCGTATATTGGCTGTGGTAGGGGATAAAGTGGAGGACATGATAAACAGTAGTAAACTGCTCTCTTAGGTGTTTTAAATTCAACAATCAATTTATATTCATAGTTACCATTTAGAGAAAACATTTCTAAGTAAGTGGTAAATTAATAAGTTCATGTACCACATTAGAGGGAGTATTTCACTATTATTCACACAGAAGAATATAACTTACATGGCGAAGGTGAGTTTGGTGATAATTTATAAGTTTCCAGCAAGTTGAGAAATTCCAATGGGTCCTCCAAGTGTCTCTCTAGTAAAGATTTATCATTCTGGATCATTTGAATAAGCATACTGAATGGAGATCTGGGCAGCGCTTCAGCTTCTTCACTAGATTGTGGTGCCTGGGACTCCACATTAGTAGACGGTATTTGTTCCCCACGTATATATTTACTAAAAACAAGATCATAAGATGGTGTTTGATAGCTTGGATCAGGCATGCCCGAGATATCAGTAGGAAGACAAACACTACTGTCAATGCCTGCACTCACATTACTTGGCATGCTGCCATTCTTTACGTAATTCAAGGAATCTTTCATGTTATCCCTGGATGATAACATGCTTACAAGTGGAATATTGCCAGCAAAATTGTCCTCACTTTCCTCCTTACCAAACACAGAAAGTATAGGCATATTTGCATCTTCCCTAGTGGTATCTGAAAATGGAGATTCATATTGCAGTTTATGTCCCGACACAGTAGAGCCACTTTCTGCACTGGACTGAGAGGGTAGAGAGTTGGTAGGTGTTCCTGATGACAGGATACTAAGATTTGGTAATGCATCACTATTTGAACTGGAATTCATTTTTTCCTGAAGAACCTTCATTGAATGTTCTTCATGGTTATCAAAGACTTCACCTTCATGGTTCTGGGAGCCCATAGAATTATTCTTACTTCCATCTGACCCATATCCCGAGTCTTTGTAACTTCGACGCCGACTTTTAGCCTCATTGTTGTTGGAATTATCATCCTCACCATTTTCATGGTCTTGAAAACTGACACTTCTGATATATGGGGCTTGTTCTGGACCTTTGTCCAATGTTGAGGGGTTCCATTTTAAAATACCACATCCTCTGTCTGACGTAGCTGTTTCACTTTTTTCTCTGCCTTTCTTAAAAAAATTACAATCAATAGGTAAATTGTCTGGGTGGTCTGCCCTTGGACTGACCACATCTGGTAGTTCATCACTGTTCATGGAGTCACAGAATGTTGGTGTATGGTCGAGTGAGCTGGCCATAGTAACCAGGTCCGGGACACTGGTACATTGCCCATATTCATTGCAAACTCCTTCATCAATTTCATCAGATCTATCCAAAAGTCTTTTTCTTCTTCCTGGCAGATTATTCGATCTTGAAGGCTTGCTATCTGTTGAATCCTGTGGATGTTCAACATCCTGATATGGGTCAAGGCTTGCCATTACAACAGATTGGACATATACATATATTTGGGTTTGTGTGATAGAAGTCAAATCCGCAGCATGTTGTTTGTAGTGCAGTCAATATACAGTGGACTGTAAACCATCAAGATCTCTAAATCATCACTGTATACAGCACCTTAGCAATCTGAAATAGACAAAAGATACAAAATGCTGAATATATAACACATGTTCTTTAAGACAACTAAGGAAGATGCTTCAAGATTTTTAAGTATACTTTTACAAAGAAAGATATTTTGCGGCCAAATTCATCTTTGGGACAAAAAAAAGTTTAAAGATGATATATATTTAGGAAATTAACATTTAATTTATCTCTGTTATCTCTGTAATGTATCTATCTAAAATTTCCAGGACGTGATAAGATAACTATCATGGGTAAGCTTATAACTTTTTGGACAAGATTATCAAATCAATTTTTCGAATACATTTTGAAAAATTAAAGCTTTATGTACTTTTAAAGATTTGTAAGTATGTAATTGTATAGAAACTTCTAATGTGACTGGATTGGATTAATTAAATATATTGATTATCAACAACCAGGTTGCTCAATAAATGGGTTTAAAAATACCGAAGCAACCTTGGTAAAGTATGATTTACCATTGATTAGGCTCTCATTCCTTTAAGTTTGATAGTGATGTCACAAAAATCATGTCAAAATATGACATAATGATCACCCAGAAGTGGGGATTATTTGACTGTAAATGGTACTTTACACAAGTCACTTAATTAAAGTGTATTTCAAAATTAACATATTGTAAGAGCAACTAGCTATATCTAGTGTTCTTAAGTCCTAGGTTTTTTAATTAAGGTCTGTTAATTATGTCAGTTTGAGGGTAAAGTACCTTAGTTTTTCCTAATGTCTCTCGTAACACCACCTCACTTTTGGCCTTTGGTCAAGCACTCGCCCCTGTGAGGTAGGTTCTCTCCTCTCGCCCAGACACACCATAAGTCTATAAAATTGGAAGTTTCTGCTCCTGCTTAGCATTCAGCATACAGGGAGCAGGACAACTGGTTTGCCCGTTGCCAGTATAATGTGACCAGGTGGGGTGTGTTGCTTGGTGTCCTTGGCAGAATGCTTCAGCAATAAAGCACTATTAAAAAAGGGCAAGAGTTCCACTATACAATGACAATGACCCTGGCTGTTAATAGGACGTTAATTAATTAAACAAACAAATTGAAGGTAAAGACTTTCAGAAGAGAGGAATGTACAGCGAAATTTGACTGGGTCGATCGTAAGCGAGCATGTAGGTAGCTCAATCATATTGATGTTTTGGAAGAACCTGTGCATCTGGCTGGTTTTCAGAGGTACTGGATTCTATTTTCTATCCCGTTAAATACTTTTACATAAATAAATCAGGGAAATAATCGTAAAGGAACAAATGTAGAATTACAACAGAGGGAAAAAAACCACATGACGTATCAGAGAGAGAGTAGTAATTAAGTTCCCACCCTAAAGTCAACATCAGAAATTGTGCAGTAACGTTACATATATATACAGAGGACTCCACATAATCGAATAACGGTTATTTGAATATTTCGGTTATTTGCATAAAATTCTGCGGTCCCGATTTTTTCTTCTTTATCTTTGTTTTTCAACTCCGTGTATTTGCATAGACTTTTACATGACCTCCCGTGACATCCCGTTATTTGAATAAAATATTTGGGAAATTCTATAAATAAAATCGAATATTTTTCAATTTTGCAATATAGTTTTAGCGAAATTCGCCGATATATGTTTCAAGATACTTCGCTTTTACTAGAAATCATCATGGTGACAGATTAACGTTATCGTATGGCTTGTTATTTTATGCATGAATCTGCAAAGGTATTCGACGCTGTTATGATATACATCGGCAGCGGTTGATCATAACTTAAGTATAATCACTGACTCAAACATCTAATTAAAGCATTTGCACTTTCAAATATGTTTATTTATTAACGTAACGTACCTTCATTCGCGATCGGTTGGAGAAACCATGCTTCCTTACAACAATCGCCATTCATGAGTAATCTCGTTCAACCAGAGTCTTGTTGGCTAGGACAGACATGTGTGAATCAAGCCTCTCGTTGAACGAGACATACAAGCATGCAAAGTCGGCGTGCAATGGTTACCGCAAGTTTCGAACAATATGTAGGATACAAAAGATACTTGCTACGTTGTTTCATTGCTACTTGAATACATGTATTGACAAAACAAAATACGCCATCTTTAAATCTCCATTTTTTAACATACAATGGTTTGACATATTAAAATATAGGTTTGTATTTTTACACTGTTTTTAAACTCATACAAAAAATATTTAAGAAACCTAAAAAAAACGATTTGCTAGCAGCTACATATCCAAGCGATTGAAACGTTAAAGCCTATCAAGGTTTTTTTGGTAATCTTCAAATTAGTAATACCAGCAGGGAAATATAGTAATTAGAACCTTTTATGTGGAGAGATCAATAACGCTGTAAGATCGATATATTGTGTTTTAATTGGACTGAAAGATGTAGCCGAGCCTCCATTACGGAACGCATAAAGAACATATGTCCCGCATGTTAGTGCAGACCAGCCCATGCCGGTTGCCCTCCCTTTACATATGGTTCGGGGGGTATAGTGGGAGGTAACGGGCAGAAACGAAGGGTCAGGATAGACCTGGAGATTGCGCCGTGCGCCGTCCCGTAGTTTTTCAAATGTGTGGTGTTTTGGGGATTGAGCAAAAACATTGAAACCTGACAAGTCCCGAAAAAGTATTGTGATTTACAACTTCTTGGACACAATTTTTTGTTTTAATGATGTCAGTTACTTGTAGACAGGACATGCTGCTCCAGGTAAACACATATTGTTGCGTATATTATAGTAGTTCTACAAGTATCGATTTGAAAGTTGCGTAAAATATATTTTTCATATTTATGAGTGTATACTTTGTCGGAAACCAAGATGGCCGCCCAGCTGAATAACTTTTTTGAACTATCATTAGCTACAGACGGATTTCGGCTCTTTGATTAAAATCATGGACTAAATGGGTCACTACATTTACCCTTACAGATTGTAGCCTTTGGGAATTACGGCAATCGGTTAAGTAAAAGGGGCCGGTACAGATAAATAATCATTTATACCAACTCTAAACGTTCTGAAAACACCAGTTTTTTGATTTGTACTTGTTTTGGGAATTAGAGACTTGGAAGATGTATCCCTGACGGCCTCCCATTAAAGGTGTTCGTACAATGGATGTGGAGGTTTATTTAGTTTAGGGGGTCACTATGGGTATGGGCTGAATGTCAAGATGGGTATGTGATTTAAACAGGACCGGGAAATGGTGAACTCGACAAATTTTGAAATAACACTCCCACTGATTCTGGACATGTTCACGTAGTGGAGTCTGAAGTTGGGGCATATTACCTCGGCCTGAACATGCCCGGTTCAAAGAATGTTAGAAAACCGCTTGGATCAACCAGTTGATAAGAACCAGTGACGTGTAATATTCAAACAAACAAACAAAGGATATGAACTTATCTCAAGTTCTAATGTGCCACATCCTTCAACGCAGTCACTGTTCATGAAAAACTCTTCTTTGACGCAGAGTGTTGTTATATTGGTGGGTTTGTTATTTAAATCCGGATATGGAATGAGTTTCACCCCGCGGTTTTACCACTTTTGCAATGCCCGAAAAAATTCATACTAGTTTCATCGCGACCGCAGAAGATACTGAAACTTGTCAAGGTAACCTATGACACCCTGACATGACTTCTTCAAACAAATGTATGTACTTATGTTCGTTGCACTTGATAAATTTTGAACCCGCCACAGTTAACCATGCTACGAAAGAAACATTTTGTAAAACTATTCCTCAAACCGTGTTACCTGAGTCTGATTGGCGCCCCTTGCACGAGGTCTTCCTGACCTGTACTGACAGACTCAACATACGTTGTTGTTGTTTTCGGTCTAGGCCACCGAAACTTCTTCTGCACCTTTAGTTCTTATAATAAACGCATTTGGAATCCTCTGTCTCTATCAGGTTCTGAAGCTCATATTTCTATGTTGCCCAAGACATACTTTTTTGCAATCACCACGTCCTGAGATTCAGTCCCCACATTAGTGTTTTTACGGCAACTGTCGGTTACATTTTCTCTTTTCAACAAAACAGCCCAACCATGACATTTTAAGTCTACGTCTCGGAAACAGGTGTTAAATTTTACGAAGCGCTCCCCAGATTTGCAACTAGGTGTTCCTCAGACTGCAGACTTTACAGAACTAATCGGGCCTTCTTCACTACTGGCGAATTGTTCGTTATCGTGTTTACTCATTAAGCAAGCTGACTGTAGACCGGGTGCCATTCTTTCTACATCGTTACAGAGACTATGCCATCATTCGACTTAAACCTTCTGATTAATGATTGTAATAATTCCTAGCATAATAATCCATTTAGTCCCTGACTTTTATCAACCAGATCAAAAACATGCGCATTGTTATACCAGCAGTGTCAGCATTTACAATTGAATTAACGTCCTGTTGACATCTGCAGTCGGCCACTATGCGGACCCAGTAGGCTGCTGTCTAGTAATATATATTGCTGCCCTATGAAAGTACGCGTATTGACATCAGAAACTTGCTGGTAGTAATGTAGCACGCTCTACTTGTATTTTTCCTTTCTGAAATAAATTGTCTATATTTGAAATGATGTCAGGATTGCTAATTGAGGTACATTTAAGAACTACCTTAACCAGAATCTGTCAGTGGCGGAAACGTATGTTAGACCTTTAGTTTGACCTGAGCACCTGTCACGTATTTGTAATGATCTCAGCCCTGTTGAAACCCCCCCCCCCATCGTGTAACTAGACCTGCTGACCACCCTGGACCTTGCTTTCGTATAAAGGCTAAGCTTCGTAAGTCTTTGACTCCAGGGTTATCTAAAATAATTTGTCATCATACATGCCACCTCATAACCCTTCAGAAGCTAAGCCTCATTCAATGCACAGTTGATTTGACGCGTGCAGCCCCTACAGGGAGAGGATAGTTAAATACGGCGTTCCTGTCCCCCTGCCAACGTCCTGAAGATACACCAATCCGTCTTAAAGGTTGTACCCTGGCTCACCCCGCCCCTGGCGTTGCATGTACCGAGCACAGGCTACGTCTCTGGATCATCCTTCTGTGCCAGTTTAGACTACCTCAACGTTGACAGGCCATATGTGACCACGTAATGGCACCTAGACTTCACCTGGTTGTTGCTTGGGTGTGCTTCGCCCGTTTAGCCTACAGGATATCAAGCACTAACTCCCATGCACACAGTTCCACTGACTACATTTAGCCGAACACCCCAAACATACATGTAAAACCGCTGGTCCATAGAGGTGGACATCGTGCTCCTCGCTCTAGGGGGAACTGTAAAACTATATCCCGGGACCGACGGACATTCCATGCATGGTAGGCCCAGGTGTCAGTAATGGGAGTGATAAATTGCAAAATGTGTATGCTCTATCATCATACGTTAATTATGCCAAAAAAGATGTTGTAATGGGGGGTATAGTTTCATATGTCTGTAAGGGTGTCAACATTAACTGCAGTGTACAAGGGTAAGTTAAACTGAGGCGTTTGTAATGGTATTTGCATGTTGATGTATCTAAAACATTGGCTGCTTTTGTATTTTTTCGATCAGTGAGTTGAATTTGTCTAATGTCGTTTGTGAGAGTCTATCTGGGGAGAAATTGTGTTCCCCTTTCGAATGACTTGAAGCTTTTAACCTTGCAAGTGGAGTTTCTGATTTTCTGTTGTGGCAAATCGTCGCCAATGCGTGGACACAATAATGTGTCATGCTGCTATTTATTAGATGGGCAATCAATAAAAGTAAGGACATAGGATGCTAAAATTTAGGTGCTTTTGCTTCATATGTTTAATCGCTATGGTCATGTTTGAGTAATGAGAGTACGGTTTTCGGAAACAGCTGGTGAAATTAGGGGGGGGGGTTTGTCCCCTTGCCGAATCAATGACCAATGGTATAATGTGGGAAGTCAAGAAGGGGTGGGATTGTTGGCCCTTGTGAGAAAGTGCTATCCGTTGGTGGGTGTCTCGGCGGTCTACTGGAGCATAACGAAATGGCATTAGTTGTCAACTATAGCAGGATAACCACTGTACCTAGCACCAGTTCCAACAACAACGCAATAAATTGTGACATCGGGGCACTACGCTGCTCCGTGAGCCGTCCTTTCATGAATCCGCATACTAGATAGTATACATGAAATACCGTATATATACATGAACGGGGCATAGCAAGGTTTTTAATTGACAGAGTCAATCTGGGTTTTGTCCCCTGCTCGAGACACACATCATAGTTTATAAAAGTGGAAGTTTCCACTCTTGTGGTTGTACCACAGCACGTTGTACACATACTATTTCCATTAATGACCCTGATTTTAAATAGGAAAATAACAATAACAATGCCAAACATTGGTCACTAAAAATATATTATGTATGGTATTCATGAAGTTTTCAAAATAATATGATGGTAAGCTGATAATATTGAGATTCGTTTTTGTCTTGGTATCCGGAAAATAAGAACTAATTGATGTAATGATCGTTGAGTCAATCTGGGTTTTGTCCCCTGCTCGAGACACATCATAGTTTATAAAAGTGGAAGTTTCCACTCTTGTGGTTGTACCACAGCACGTTGTACACATACTATTTCCATTAATGACCCTGATTTTAAATAGGAAAATAACAATAACAATGCCAAACATTGGTCACTAAAAATATATTATGTATGGTTTTCATGAAGTTTTCAAAATAATATGATGGTAAGCTGAAAATGTTGGAGATTCGTTTTGCTGAAAGTCTTGGTATCTATGTCGGAAAATAAGAACTTATTGATGTATTGATCGTTGACTTATATACACCAAGAAATACAAAATGTAAAGATGCTGTGACTTCCGTGTGGATGCTACATGCCGCAGCCAAACCATTGATATCTGTCACTAATAAAGCCCATCACCCACGAACATTCAAAATGTCAACATGTTATGAAAGGTGACAGGAAACTAACTGTTTGTTACTAGATATTATAAACTCATTATTGGACAGTGTTCTGTGCTGAATGTGTTCATTATGGTTTGTTATATAGCTAAATAACACAGACGAACTATATCGCAAACAAATGACTGGCTATAATTTGACCATGACCTTCACAAAGTATGCTTTTCATCCACATTATCGCCTCTTTGAACAATCATTTTCCACTATGTTTCAGTGAAGTGAAGGAATGGCTGCAACAGACAAAACTATTAACAAAAATGCATTCGCAATTATCGGCTCAGTGTCCCACTAATGTTATTTTACAAAGCAACATATGGTCAGATTTACGGAGATATTGCACGATTTGACAAGTTGTCCTTGAATCTGCTAGCAGAAGGCCCTTGATCCTGTTCCTGGTCGAGACCAACACTATGTGTCGACATAACAGAGATCCTAAACCTTCATATTCACTAATAATAGAAAAGGTATCTCTATTTGATGTGATACAATTTTGCCAGTAAACTTGCAAATTCATATGTCAATATCTTGTCAACTAATAATAAAGAGTGCTGTATAAATCAATAGATGCGTCTGTAAAGAAAAGACTGTAGTATGTCGCACAAAATTGCTTAACCAACTTATGGCAATAAACTAACTGACTAAAATAGACTTCATGGATAGAGTATAATGAATCAATGGAAAACAATGCCCCGTCAAAATTTATGTCTTAACTAAGGAGCTATTAGAACGAAAACCACCTTCATCGCCCCTAGATAAGTCCCCTTCTAGTCCAGTGCCTTTTGTTGGTGTCCCCTAAAATCGTTCTGTGTAGTAGACTCTCTTAAACATGCATCCTGTCTGATATCATCTACCTAGAAACGAAATAATTGAGCGTGATTAAGAGAAGTAATAATGTTTTTTGTTGTTGAAGTAAATTCAATTATGGAAATGTGTAATCACGATAAGCTAAATGACGACATTCACTAGTCGGCTGTGTAAATTGCACCTGTCTGCTTGCGCCTTCAATAGCAACGGCTCGAGTGTCTAAAAAGAGTGCATTATAGTGTTCGTGTTATGATTTTTCTTCTTATCTCCTTCTTCTCTGCCTAAATGCTTGGTCTCTATCCGTAACTTCTGAGTTGTTCATAAGCTGTAAGATTGCTGGTCTACGTAAATATAGCCGACAACAAACAATATGTGAATCACGGCCGACGGCTTAATAGACAATCTAGATTAAAAACACAGATTCCCTTATTATCACCTCTATTGAAGACGGAAGAGGTTATAAGGAGTGTCTGTGTGTTGAAATCAGACATTGCATCTTAAGTCAGCTGTTGTTTTTTAGTTTGTCCACCCATCTTTTTTTTACCCCTCTATTCTCCTAAGTATCACGTTCTGACGAACCGAAGGAGTGCATGTAGGGATCCCGCAGGACCACCTACAAAAGGGGAATCAATTGATCCCCTAAAACCTAGCAAAGCCTCCTATGCTCCAGATAGTCGGTCCAGAATAGATTCACTCTAAGAGTTCGAAAGTGCTTTAAAGGTCCAAATATAGAAATCTTGTCCCTAATTAATATGACTCTTGGGCCGTCTGATAGTTTCCCCCTGCAATAGGGTGTGATCGTGTTACGTAAGTGTCAGTATATTTAAGGTGGCTAAATCCCAAGTCCCATGTGGGTATCAACCCCCATCCTGACTTAAACTCAACGATCCTCTATTATCACTCACGACGTTGAATCTAGAGAGATCTCGAGATCATCCCTAGCTATAGGGCGGTCACGTCAAGATGACCTTTTGAAATGGGGGTTAATCATACTTCCCGGCACTTGTCAGAATCTTGAATTGGCGCGACGATAATCGTTTCCTCCTCATAAAGAAGCTGTCCATATTATTTTTGTGGATGAAGTATATCAGACGCTTCATACCGCTTAGAGTGGAACAACCAATAAGCTGTAATAGTAAGATATGTATAAACATTGGGCTGAGAGTGAAGGAACTATTATTTTACTCAATCGAACTGTACTTAATTATGGTTGCCTAGAGAAAACACTCGCCATGGTGCTATGAAGTGACACGTGTGAGTTATAAAGTATTCATCTAGAGAACGTTTGCCGTGACCCTCGCCACTTATGGGATATTTGCCCTCTAGATTCCTGTCTATTGAACGGAGTCCACAATAACACAAAATAGTGGGGTTGATATGGATTTGTATTGTTTAAGCTGTGAATGTGTGCGGGTAACACAAACAGGGGAAATGTTCCAAAGGTCTCGAAAGTTATAGCAGCTATCTTAGGAACTGTGGTCTAGACGACCTAGCAAAAACATATTATAGAACTACCTTACTCACTGTATTTAGTCTCAACCCAACACGCTGGGGTCCCCCATTCGTAACCCCCACAGAACAACAAAACTGAGATACTCATCTCTAAACCTGAACAGACCTAACATCACGTATAATCCTACATAACTCAGGTAGGAAGTCGTTAGAGAGCCGCCAGAGCAGGCAGATGCTATTTTCACTCACCGGCCTCCAGCAACTGTACAAATATTGTAACACATTTCCTTAACTCAATGATAGGCCGGCACGGCTCTCCTCTAATCACCTATCATACAAGATTTTTTGCCCTGTTATTTGCATTTTTTATTTGATTTTTAAACTGACATACTCGAGCTCCTCAAGTGAATCCTACGCAGTGTCCATCACGACTCTAGTAATCATTGTTCCAGTTGTCGCTAGCTCATAAGACGAGATTCTTTTTCATACTAACATCACAAAGGCGGACTCGGCGCATTTTTACTAGGGAACACAGTCGCTCTCGCTATAGTCCGCAGAAAGTGAGAAACATTGTAGTTTCCCGACACAAGTTTGTATGCCGAAACCTCTCCCCATCTTGCTGTAAAAATACCTGCAACATTTTGTCCTATAACATAGCTTTAAATCGCTTCTGACAGTAAGTGTTTTACTTATTAGCCCCCCCCGCCGAGAACCTAAGTGCTTGCGCCTAAAAATAATTCACCTCCTGTCAAACTGTGGTGAGTTAGAGATTCATGTGTGTTTAACATGCCGTCGATGTTTGGTTACGGGTCATGAGTGGTACTAGCGTACACCTTATTGTACAGCTGCCTTAATTGTATTGTATCATTTTATGTCGGTACAACGATTGTGTATATTCAACATACGGTATCAAATTATCCTCAATCTAATGACTAATGAAAGAAGTGGAATTTGTACCAATATTTTTCCCGCCTCGTTAATAATTTCATACGATATGATAAGAACAATTCAATTTTGATGCTCATATTTTGCTCGTCTTAGATATGATAAAAAGACTGTAATAGTTTGTTAGTCTGATCGTGAATTGTTCCCCCTCCTTGTATACAGTGTTGTAGAAACGTATGTTTTTTTTCATGTTATCATCAAAATCTACGCGTCAATACTCATCGCTTATCATCAACATGTCAACATGATGTATGAGTTTCACTTAGTGATGTTTTATCGTCTAAGTCAACATCCTTTTGATTTTAATCTCAATATTCGATCAATTCTTGTGTTGTAAGTATTATTACTTGCCCTTCTTTCTTATTCCTGATTTTTTACCCGATACAGTTTTTGTTTATATCTTGATATTAATGTCCCCCCCCCCTGTCTCTGCTTACCCCCCCCCCCCCCCCCCCCCCCCCCCTTGTTCCCCCTTGTAGTTTGCCTTAAATGACCTTATTTTGTCGATATGACCGTAAAACTCACAACAAACAAGCTCAAAACACATTGCATGCAGGGAAGAACCCTTTTTAGATGATCCTTGATGTTTAATTAATTAAGATGTGAAACTTACAAAACAAAAATTTAGGAGCATTTTTAAAATTGAGATTTTTGTGATAATCAAGGATTTCATAGAAAAAGCGACGAAAAGGAATGCCACAAGCTAAAAAAAGCTTGGGCAATACATTGAATTGTTTTAAAAAATGCTGCGACTATAAGACAGGGTGGAGTGTATTGTTCATTGTCTTTGGCAGTCAGTGCCAGTGACAGCAGTATTAATGGGTAAGATTGTCCACTATTAGTGAAAGACAACATCACCCCGCACATCAAAAAAAAACTCCCAAATACGTAATACAAACGACTATTGCTTGCCCAGAGGCCTTCGTGTGAAACAATATGTAACTCGATTTGATCGCGATAAAAAATACGCCGGATTTCAACTAGTGTAATGATATAAGTAATGTTAGATCGAAACAGACCGTGATTGCTTTTGAACAGAAACGGACGATCTCACTACTCAATTATTAATATAGAAAGCGTTTCTTACCGAAAGTCATTCTTTGTGTCCCAAATCGATGAAAAAACAGATTAAAGGGGAATCAAGATTTCATAGAGAGGTGAATATATCGGAGGCCTGCTGATTGGTATAAATTCAGGGTACATCAGTTAATGGTTAATGTGTGGGTTCGGACCAATACATGTAGATGTAAAATTTGTAAAGAATTTGATGTGCAATTTGTTCAATTTGTTTGGTTCTGTGGTTTCAAAAACATGCCGGTAATTTTCACCAACATAGCACCGGTTTTTTCTTAAAACATCCGGTGGTCCTTAGGTGACCGCTCAGAGGAACCACACATAAAAAGGTTTTGGATGACAATGACAGTTTTCATACTTTTAACTTGTAAAATTAAAAGCATCAAACTTTTCAATGTTGGATATGTTGTGAAAGTAATAAATTTTGTACGCTTAGAGCTCTAGAAAAACGGTACTCAATCGTCTTCTCCTGTTTTTGATAGTGAAAAAATCCATTTGGAAACATCCGGTTGTCAGCAGGTGCCAGCACTGGCCACAACACAACTAAAAACGTTTTTGAAACCTGTCAGTTATTGGGTTTGTGCATTAACTTGTTTTTGTTTGTTATGTTATTGATTAAATGTAAGTCCTATTAATAGCTAGGGTTTCACGTAAAGCGACGGGGGCATGAGGTGTAGTCTACACATGTACATGTACGTGTAACGCAAACATGGCGATTGTGTACATTGTTTCATGTAGAACTTAAAACATCACGAAATTAAAGTATTCAAAGTTGGGTATGGGTAAGAACCAGCCAAATGAAAAAAAAAGACCTTCGAAACGGCCGCGTGTTCTGTATACAAAATTGAGCCCGGGATAGAAATTTATAACCTGGGCCGCTGATTGGCTGGCTAATCTTGAATTTCAAAAGTAAAAATGTTTTCTGACAGGTAATTTATTTCCTTGATAACCATAAATATGAATTTGGAAATTCAGATTGAGATTTAGGGTTCAAAAATATGAATTTTGATAATGAATAGGTAAAGCACATTATTAGAATTTCAGGTTATTTTGAAAGTGCAAAAAATTCTCCTTTTCTTATGAAGAACTTCGACCAATGGGGAAAAAAACTCGTACAATTAGAGTTAAGTATTAGAGGATCATCTCCCTTTGGCCACATCATGTAATCCCAATTACATACACATCACCCCAAGCGCACAAAATAAAAATCGCTGCAAGGGGAAAGGACAATTGATGTCCTATACCTCCGTCATTTAGGAATCATATGACATTGAAATTGGTCAATATATGTGTCTGAGAGCGAGCCCTTTCACATTCGATTTCAAACCTTTCTCTTGGAAATTTCTTAAAAAATTACGGTAAAAATTTACGTTAAAAAAAATGAACGAAAAGCCAAATTCGGAGGGCTATATTGTTTCGCCATTTTTCTAATTCGTGTGTTTTTTTGAAAATTATAACCCTGTACAGGATATATGGCCAATGTCTACATTCACATAAAATCAACTCCCTAAATTAAATGATAAAGGGCCGTACAATCTCATAAATTACAGGGGAAAAATAAGGAAACGGAAGAAATTGACATATTTGAGGAGCTAATTTTGCCCGCCATTTTTCTATATAACCCCTTTAAAATCCATAACTTTTGAAGACAAAAGTTTATACAACATAGGTATGGAAAAATCAAACATTGTGCATGAACAGGTTTTAAAGGGGCTGAAACGCGTGCCGCGAGCGCAGAGGACAAATATAAACTAAAATTTCGATTTTGATGTACTATATTCTCCGCCATTTTTGAATCATATGACCTTGATGAAATTAGTCATTTTACGATGTCTGAGAGCATGAACTTTTCACATCCAATTAAAAAAAACATTTCTCTTTGGAAATTTCATGAAATACGTTAAAATTTACCGTTAAAAAAAAATGAACGAAACGTAATATTACGGGTAGAGCTATATTTTCCACCATTTTCAAATTTAATGACTTTGAAATTACAAAGCACTGTACAGACAAATATGCCAAAGTCTACATTTACGATAAATCAACACCCTACATGTAAATGACAAACGCCCTACAAGCTCACAAATTACGGGAAAAAAATAAGAGAAGAAAATGAAACAAAACGCATTACAAATTCAGAGATGCTATATATCCGCCATTTTTCTATATAACCCCTTGAAAGTTTTTCAAAAACAAATCTTTATACAACACAGGTACGAAAAAACCAAGACTGTTACATACAGGTTTAAAAAGGCGCTGAAACGTTCTCGCGCGAAAGGACAAATATAAACTAAAATTTCGATTATTTGATGTCCTATATCTCCGCCATTTTGAATCATATGACCTTGAATTTGGTCATTTTATGTGCCTGAGAGCATGCTCTGTGACATATGCGCCCAATTCAAAACTTTTCTGTGAACAAATTTTTTGTTTTGACCTTTGCTTGATCTCCTTAACCGAGCGACTCTTGACCTTGACATAAAATTTGATAACATGGCATGAGAAAAGCACGCGAAATGTCAGGATCTGTCAGCATAACTAAACGTGGACGATGAACAGCGTACAGTTTTAAAAAGTTATGAGAGCGTTCAAAAATAGTTTTTTTACATCTGTGATCACCTTGACCATTGAACGTTATCGTTACAAAAATCAAGCCTACGTTTTCAAGCATGATTCATGTACGCTCGCACATAACATGTCCCAATTGAGCGCCGTACTACTTTGATGTTACCCGAATTTTAAATCATTGAAGAAAGTTACTGAAATAAGCGTATCTGTATTGGTGAGAAGGTTTCCTGTAAGTCGTAACTGCTGTTTAAACTTGGCGTATGGGCGTCCCAAATGATTTAGGTTTGTACCTGTACTGCCCCCTATTGTGCATGATCGTAAAAATGTCGACTAAATTAGAAGGATCTTATACTTTTCTTTTATCTCATTCCAAACTGACTTTATTTTTTCCTAATGCCTCCCTTGGTCATGCGCGCACCTGCCACACTTTTGGCCTTGAGTTGAGCGTTCGCCCCTGTGAGGAAGGCTCTGGGTTCTGTCCCCTGGCCGAGACACACCAAAGGCTAGTAAAAGTGGTAGTTTCTTGCTCCTGCTTAGCGCTTCAGCATACAGGGAGTGGGACGACTGGTTCGCACGCCCGTTGTCAGGTATAATGTGACCGGGTGGGTGTGTGTAGCTCTTGGTGTCTTCGGCGGCATGCCTTCAGTGATAAAGCACTATAAAAAGGGCAATAGTTCCACTATAAAGCAAGAGGACACAACATGAATAATACCGCAGTCTTGTCCCAACAACACTGACGCACCTCCCGCTACAACATACACGCAGCACACACATCGTCATACATTGAGGCCGTCCTTGGCATGGACCATAGCTGTTAATCGAAGGACGTTTATAATCAAAAATCAAACAAAGAACAAACAAACATTATATATAATAGTATATGAATAATGAATCATAATAAAAATACAGTTATAAGTAGATCCATCTTCAAAATGTCCAATTGATCTGAAATCAGAACGAAACTTTTAAGTGTGTAGCCATCAAAATATGAATCCGTAGTGTAACTTACGGTTTGCTTTTTGGAGAACAAATCGACTTTTTGTGTCCCGCCTATATTCTCCTGAAGTGCATCAGAAATATTACTGTTGCCGAACTTAAATGGAAGGCGTGCTTTTGCTCACTACAGTGTTTAGATTCCCGTCTGAAAGGCAGCGCGTTCTGACGCCCTTCGCGTGGATTTAAGTCCGTTTCAACAAAAAGAAGCGGAACAACTATCAAGAAACAATGCATTTTCGCGCAACTAATAACGACAAATAAGCGCCGGCACACGACACTCAATAAACCGGTGGATAATTAAGAATTTTCAGTAATAGTTGCAATTAAGAAAATGATAGCGATGTCAGTGAAAATAAACTGTTTAAATTTCTTTTCGTTTGATTCACTTGTTTTTGAATTGGAATGGCACTTGAATCCCAGAACATTCCAGTGTCGTCGATCTTTTAGTATGAGTGAAGGAAACGGCAGTCAGTCCCGCCAAACAGTGACAGGTCACAATCACTGCGGAATGACGTCGCTTACGACACATTTTTCCACGGTAGTAAAAAGGTATACAACACTCATTCGGTTTATGGTAGTGAATGCATCTTTTTCTTGATCATTCAAAGAAAGCGTTTCGTTGTGTTGAGCCGAAAAATCGTGTAAATAACATTCAATTTGCTTTTCGTTTTTAATACCTTCCATCTTCTGTATGCATAATTAAAAAATTCATGATAATAAACAGAATACACGGTCACACAATCTTACAAGTGTATAAGTTTTATTTTTGGTGTGTGACAGGTGAAAACCGAGAATGAACTTTGGCAAAACCTCTCCTCATCTCATATACATCGCTATGCCCGTTTGAATATGCACGTGTATAAATGTCATTGACGTTTTCAAGTGGCCCCCCCCCCCTGCTGCGTATCCTATTGTTTTATGTGAAAATGATAATACATTATATGTTATGTTAAAAATTTGTGATAGATTCAGGTTTTTTTTACTTGTCACTTAATCCTGGAATATCCCAATAGTTACAATTAAACGAAAAGCGTCATATTTTACCTAAGAAGTCAATTATAATAAATGATAAAGAAAGTATCGTTTTTAGCTTTTAAAATAATATAATAAGAATATGGAAAGAACAGAACACTAACAATAGGGAATTCCATCGCTGAATGGTAAAACCCTGAAAAATTGTGTAACATTAAATTTGGAAAAGACCATTACAATAGGGTGGACATAAATAATTTATTTGTGATACAGGATTATGGGACATTGAGTTGTATTTGCGTAATAAACTTGAGAAACATTAAGTCTTACAATTCAATCCCACTATATAGTCAATCTAACACAATTTCGTGATTGTATTTTGAACGAAGCGAGATAATACGCTTTTACTTAGAAGTCACATTGGTTTATGGCACCACTTGTTTGTTTGTTGTTTGATTTATTAACGTCCAAGTAAACCAGCAATGTCATGTAAGGACGGCCCTCCCATGTAATGCGTTTGTGTAGCGTTTATGTTGTGCGAGGTGAGTGTAACTGGGAATGCAATTATTAATAACATAAAATGATTTCAGCTTCATGTATTACCGCAATATCCAATAAACTAATTAAGACAGACTTAAAGAGACATGTAAGGGTAAAGCGGCGACAATTAACATTAACCAAACAAAATTATCCTTGACCACTTGTAGTTAAGTGTATATAGATTAAAACTTGAGAAATCAGTTCGTATGGAGTTCAATTATCCGTGGTTTTAACGCGGTGGGTTTATTTTTGCGCTGAAGCAATGAAATTACGAACAACTGGGGCGAAATATATAATTCCTGTCAAAGTACAACACATTGAAGTTGCGAACGAGGGGACTGGAACAACTTCTTTATTATTTTATCAAATTTTTTTATTATTCAAAGTTGATAACTATATATTTTAATATTCATACATTAGATGAGTTATAGAGTTGAGAATACGCAACACAGATATACAAAAACTGTGTGAAAAGAGCAGGTAAAACACTAACTTAACAAAATTTATGTAATGAAACCATACCCTGTAAATTTGGTCCATGTGGTATACTGACACAAAAGCACGCTAGTCTCCTGAATTCCTCATTGTATGATCGAGCATTCGACGGGGGGGGCGCAGCGCCGTTTCACATAGTTGTGTTCGAAAAGCGTCAAAAACCCTAAATGGGGGACAAGTATCAGCCTGTCGGTCGAGTTTGTAGATTTCAAATACTACTTTAACTCACTTTTACTAGTGACGAATCCATGGTGCTAAAACTATTATCTGTACACGAAGACAGGTACAGGAACATATCAATTGGTGGCACATCTAACATGTTTTTATTAGAAATATACAAGAACGGATATTTAAAAAAAAAAACTTTTAAAGAATAAAACAATTAAAAAAAATAAAATGATCGATAAGCATGAAACAGATTGCGATAGGACTCGTAAGTAATTTACATTGGTATAAAATGAGTGTTTTTCATAAATCATGAAAGCAGTGTTGATGGATCCACATTGCTGAAAGTTTGTGTGTAATAACTTGGTCAATGGCAATTGGCATTATGGTTGGTCATAGGATAATAAAATATGGAGTTGTCTGCGTTACAAACTCCAACGGTATGTTACAATTAATTACTATCCTGTCAATCTGCACATTATTTCGATGTGTTGAACGAAGAGAGATAACTCTAAAATACAATCACATTGGTTATAACACTACCACTCTTATGAATAGCAGAAAGTGAGTTTAGCTGCAAATTTACCCAATATGCTAACGAATTGATAAGATAGAGTTGTAAAGTAAACGAAAATGCACTTAAATAACCAAATTATCCTAATTACATTTTGTGTGGTGTATTACATTAATATCCTAACACAACCACGGCCATTTAAATAAGAAAAGTCTCCCATATGTGCAATGTGTTGTGGGGTGTGAATATATGTAATGATTTTGGATAGTATGTTGTAATGGTTTTAATGAACGTGTCACCTTATAATATTTTAGATCCTTGCCATGGTCATTAAAGGCCTGACGGCCACTCATGGTATGTCGAGTTCTAGCATGTGTGAAGCCCGAGGTGAGAAGGTGATGGTGTAAGTTTAGAATATATTAGTGTTTTGGAACCGGGTCGTGTTGTAATCGAGGAACTTTTGGCCCTTTTAAAGTAGTATTTTTCAATCTCCATACAGGAAGCATACTTTAAAGACAACCCCAAATCAACATTCCCATTATTTGAGCGGTATACCTGCTATTAACACACAGATGAAGTCAAGAACATAGAATGCTGACCTGAATAATGCGGTGCTTGCTCTGGTTTAGGTATGTGATCTACGGGGGAGTCATAACTTGCTCTATCTAGAGAAGAACGACAGACAAAGCTTACGATGCTAAGTACAATGAAGAGTCACAACAGTCATGCAAACCACAGTCTTCCTAAAACACGACGAACGACATCCCATACAAGGTGAAGTGTTGGTACCCATTCTAAAACTGGGCATAATACTAATACGAGTCAAAGACTCCAAAAAGGCGATTAACATATAGGCGATTTAATTCATCCTATCAGATTCCATCGACAGTATGATGAGTGACCGGCCCTCAGCGGGCAATATCGTCTTGAGTTAAGAGTTCACGCCTCACTCGAGGAAAGGTGATTATTTTGGCTTCTTATCTTCAGCGAGTCAGGAAAAACAGCACGCAGGTCCCCATTTTTAAAACCTTGCAGTATTTTGAGGAATGCGTGTATTCAATGGCGTCCATATATTTTCGATAAGTTCGAGGGGTGGGGATTGCATATCTTGTTTTACGCATTCAAATCTATCATCACTACGGGTTAATATATCCGCCCATGCTGATCAAAATTGAGCAGTAACATCCTTAAAATCAGCAAAAGCGATTGGATGAAAAGAAATCAGAAGAAACGATTCCCATTAGTGGGTCGACGAGTCCAGAATGACCTATGCGGGTTGGGTCTAAGATCGGGCAAAGTCAAAATCTATCTGTCACTCGAATTGCACAACAACAAGGCTTAGTTGTATATGGTATACTAGGCGGAAAAAAACACATGTTCATCTGATTGTGATATACAGGGGTGTAGAAAAAACTGCTATTTGGCTCTGAAGTAACGACGTTGGTAATCTAAAGGCGTCATCTGTGACGTGACCCACCATATGGGGTATTGATGTCTAGATCACTTTATCTGAACTGAGAGAGTGTTCACTAACGAATCTTTGCTCTTTAATAAATTCAGATGAGATGAATGACTTCCTGTCAGAGTCCAACTCAGACCAGGGCTCCGACGACGTAGATATTCTAAACGTCTTATTATTTGGTAAAATTATCAGAGGAAAGCGATTACATAAAACTATTTTTTGACTATAAGTTGGGAAAATAACTTTAAAAGTGGTAAATTTATAAGTATGTGAAATTGAATATTGTTCATTTAGCATGGACAATTTGATGTGGTATATAATAAAAGAGAGGGTCAGCAAGTACATAGACATCTTCCCAGACAAGTACATAGCGGCACGGTAGGAGAGACATTACAAAGCCTCAACACCAAGCCACGTGCACGCTTCAGGAATTGTATCACAACATTAATTGAAGAAGGACCTCTCTTTTACGTGATGAGCGATCGCTCCTGGTGAGGAAAGGCTTTGGATTTTGTTCACCTGGCCGAACACATACTTTTCATATTGTTAGTTTATGCTACTGCTCCTCGCCCGGCAGGTTAGAACATTTACCGATGGCAGCCCCTCCTATTGCAATATCGTAAAAAGAGTGCTACTAAATTTAGGAATCTAATATTTCTCTTCTTCCTACCTGACTTTATCTTTCCGAATGCCTTACCCTTGGCAACCGCCTCACTTTTGGCTTTGAGTTGAGCGTGTTCGCACCCGTGGGGAAGCTCTGGTTCTGATCTCCTGGCTTGAGACACACCAAAGACTATAAAAGTGGTAGTTTTCATGCTCCTGCTTAGCGTTCAGCATACAGGGAGTTGGACGACTGGTTCAGCCCGTTGTCAGTATTTAATGTGACCGGCGATGGGGTGTGTTGCTTGGGTGTCTTTCGACGGCAAGGCTTCAGTGTTATAGCACAATAAAAAGGGCAACAAGTTCCCACTGATACAAGAAGACACAATTTGCAACATACCGCAGTCACCCAGTAACACTCACCTCGCACAACATTATCACCTACACACCACCGTATACATGTGATGCCCGTCCTTACATGAGCCATAGCCAGTTAATCAGGAACGTTAACTAAATCAAACAAACAAACAAAAATGCTACTGCATGGCGTTTTTAGCATTAAGGAAATAGGATGAACTGGGTCCGCTCGTTGTCAGTATAATGTGACCGATGGTGTTGCTTTGGCGTTTTGGTTGTTTGGATGCAGTCAGAGAGAAAATTTGTAATCCATTCATGTTTATTTCATGTGAAATGCATAGCCTTTAAGTATTGTACTCGTATGCGTTTGCATAGTAACTTAATGAAAAAGCTTTGTCTAAGTCCTTGATTAGAATGTCTGTCTTCTGTGTGTTGTTGATGGTTTAGTGTAAGTTCGTGTATGATCCTGGAATCTCCTAAAACCGTGAATATGCATTAACTTCTGAAATGTTATCAAGCTATTCGCCGTATAGATCAACAATACAGAGAGAATTCTCAAAACACATTTAGGTCCAGTGAACGCATGGCTTCATCACCTGCCGCCATTTTCGAATTCATACACATGTATGTGTAAAAACAACACTACTAGTTGTATCGGCACGTTGAAGTTTAATCACGATCGTAAGTTCATTTTGCCAGGCAAATGTACGTAAATTTGTTTATTATTTAGGTTCAGAATTGTAGACACAAAATCAATCCCGTTTAGTTATTGCATTTGATATCGATCGTTAGCTGTTTCTCAAATATTCACGTCTCGATCTAACCTAAACAAGAATAATCTAACATTGGAATATTTTTTGTTATTAAACAATTAAAATCGATTTACAACTTCGAAAATAATTACTTGTTGTTCGTTTTAAGTGTAAATAGTTTACGTATTTATCAAGTAAACGAAATAATATCTATTTGCCTGTTCACATACATATGTGTGAGGTCAAACGAAGGTGCAAAATGTCATCTCCGCCTATTCGAATACTCCGGTTATTTGCATATTTTCTTCTGGAAAATGACCTATTCAAATAAGCGGAATCCTCTGTATGTAATGTACCGATACCGTTCTTGGATGTCTTACTTGGGCATCTAGACTCGATCGGAAGACTCCCCCTTTTAAAGCTCACAATCATCATAATGATCATAACTTATGTAGCGGGATTGGACTGGGTGGATCATCGGTCACCAGGTAGCTCAGTCGGTAGAGCACTCGGCTAGTGTTCGGAGGGTTCCGTGTTTGATCCCAGTCTGGCCGCTACATTTTCTCCTCTCCTGTTACAGAATTGGCGCCCAACTAAATAACCCACGGTGGTGGTGTTTGGAAGGGTCTTGTATGTCTTCAAGGGCGAAGACTTCGAGAAAGGAGGGAGGAGTGTAGCTGGATTGGACTGGGTCGATCATCGGTGACCAGATAGCTCAGTCGATAGAGCACTAAGTTAGGCTAGCGTTCGGAGGGTCCCATGTTCGAATCCTGGTCTGGGCGCTACATTTTCTCCTCTCCTGTTACACTAACAAACCTACCTTAACTAAGTTGAAATACCACTATTTTTTCGGGCTAATTCAGTTATGTAATATAAGATGAAAAACGTTCAAAAAAAACTTCTGATTAACAACGTCGCAGATAGCCTAGGACGTAATGTTTCACTTTCAGTCTCGTCGTGCTAAAACTTGTCCATTGGTGATCGTTTCGGGTCAGATATAAATTGATTATCTTCATCGTGAAATCACCAGTTTTCCCACCATGAAATATCTACTCGATAAAAGAAGTGGTACATTTTTGGGACAGTTTAATTTTACACCGTGTCTGAGGAATGAGGATCATTTTCATCGTACATCGTCGAGAAACAATCCCAGAAAACATTTCGTTTCATACACTTCAAATAAAAACGGACACAAATCAGTGATACGAAAAATACAACATGCCATTATTCGTATGAATATGTCTATCGATTACCTTCACATGGACCGGTTGGAAATTCTTCGTGACAGCGCCATATTTGTTTTGGTACATCTCACTAGCTAGTCACGTGATCGAGTAGATGAGTCAGAATTTATAGGTGTCGCACCGCTATTGTGTAGGCCTGGACCATGCAAAACCATCAAACTTTCCCCAACATCTTCCACCAACAAAAACTCCGGTACTAGTTGTTGCTAATTTTTTTAGGTTTCTCTGTCATTTTTATGTTATATTAATTTTGAAATAACCATAATAATGACAAATATGCAATCAACTATGTGCAGTGTAAGTAGATTTGGAAGAATTTTAATTTGATACTCAGATAGGCCTACTGCAGTATGCATTGGGTGGATTTGATGGATTTATGCATATTTACAAACGTATTTCGTACATTCATAGTAGCTGCAATATTGTAGCTCAAAAGACTTTGGACAGAATTAAAATAGTGTCATCTTTAGAGCTACAATTGGCACCCATAATTACTGATAATGGAGCAAAGTAATGATTGCGCAAACCAGTATGGAAGCATTTTATCATACTTAATTGTTTTATATCTCTTACCTACTAGGCAATAAGACTGAATCGTATTAAATAACAAGTTCTCAATGAGACATTACCTTTTTTAACATATACATATGAAGGTCTTTATAAAGGAAATTTATACAGCAAGTCTACAAATAATGTGAACTTCATGTCCTGTGAGTGGTACGGTAGATATTAAGAATGGTAGTTATGTTTGTTTTGGACAAAAATAATATATAAATGCATGTATGCGCATAAAATAATTGAAAACCTACAAAAAAGTATAGAAAACGACCAATTTTCTGAGGCACTGCTCAACTAGGACACATAGGCACCATTTCGTACCCGGCCAAACGGTATACATGTAGTGAGCCAGGTATGTATATTCGTTCTTTATTCATAAAGACCAATATTTGCAATAAATTTTCAAACTGATATTGACCAAAAGTCCAAATGTACAGACAAATAGGCCTAGCAACCTAATTTCAGAACATGATACCTCAACTATATTTCAAGTTGAAAGTACAAGACATTAATGAAAACTTTCAAAACCTCCTGATAAATGTGAAACCTGCATCATCTTGAGTTGGCCCCAGTTTCATCTTCTAGAGACAAGCGATTACAGAAGTTACAGGAAAATCTCAAGTAATGGAATTTTCTTTTACTTCTGTATTGTTGAAATTCACTGTTAAAGTTAAAGGAATGTTACACACTGGGCCAATGCAGTTAAAAAAGGCATTATGTAATTATTCTATGGTTCACAATTAAGCTTTCTAATCTCTACTGCTTCTTACTAAATTAATCAAACCACAATACTTTTTATCCTTTGAGGTCTGTTTGCAAGCCATTTTAGATATAAATCACCGCTGGCAATAAATTGTAAGATTTATTTGTGTTATGATTGGTAATTTTATTAAAAGTCATGGGTGCTCCATCAAGATTTTCAAGGTCTTAAAATTTTGTCATCCATTTCTTTCTTTTCCACAAAATTTTCATCGTTCTGTGAGAACTCTAGCTGTACCAGTTAATTGGTTGATGATTTTTCTCCTGGTACTCTGGCATTCTTCCACCTCCTAAAGCTGGTAGATCCTAAAATGACCCTGGCTGTTAAGAGGATGTAAAACTATTACAAACAAACCCTTAAAATCAGACTAAACAATTGATATTGTTATCAAATAGTTGTATAGCAAAACAAATGATTGCACTTTCTTTCACATATATCATTTTATTCATATGTTTCTTACATATGCATTTGAGTCTGGTATTTATGGTTTATCTAGCATAAAACAAACATTATATATCTATTAAACGAATGTTACATTGATGAGTCTTTTTGTTACAAAATGTTATCTGATCTAATGAGCAGGTATAGATAATGTATGTTCATATTCTTTATAGTGTACTGATATCATTAGATAGTTAGTTTTCTAGATCTCAACTTTTGGTGTAACTTTGATGATAAATGAAAACTGATTAATACCATTTGTTTCTATGGTAAATTTTATAATTTTTTGTTTTCTTTTGTGAAATCTAACAAGTAAGATAAATACATGTGCCAAAATTTTTCTCTTTATCCTCACAATAAAATGTTGCTTTAAAATTGGTCAAAGGATGATCTTTAATTCCTGGTTTACAAACTAAATATTGAAAATGATGTAAAAAAATCTTCCACACGTAAGATTTAAATACAGGAAGTTTAAAAATAGCAAAGAGAGGAAAATTTTAAAAAAAATGTTGAAAACATGAGACTTTACTGGAATGTATACAAATGCTCTTTTCACCCAAGATTTTGTGAAATATGTTTTTATTTTGTTATTTTTGCAAGCCTTGGTAAGCCAAAATTTGAACTTAGTGATAGACCAAAAATATATATATATATATCACGTAAATAAATGATGTACCAATCAGTACCCACTCACTAGATTAGATAGCACTTCATAAGGGAAAGACTAACTAAGATTTACATCACTGCTGTTTACTGTGACTACAATTTGACTAGTCCTACAATACCTCTGACTAACTGTTAAATGAAGGAAATCTGGTGAGTTTCCACCAATATGTACAGCTTTGTATAACGACATGATTCTCGGATACCATCAGCTCTGATATAGACTTCTAGCAGTATATAACTATGGGAAAAGTTCCATCAAGAGCAGTGGATTGAAAACTTCTTGTGTTTTGATAAGGCCAAAAAAAAAGTCTGTTTAGGGTTACCCGACCAAGCCTAATTTTTTCCCACTTTTCTACAATTTTTTTTTTTAAAAAGTTGGGATTTCCATCTCAGACTCCGGTTCCGGCCATCATTTTAGAGTGAAAGACACTAAAAAAAAAAAAAAAAAAAAAAATTCCTCCTGACCAACCAACCCTGTTTTTTTTTGCCAATGTAACCCTAAACAGACTTATTATTATTTTTGGCCTAAGCTGCATATCCAATTTAGAACATAGTATTAAAAAGTAATGTCAGGAAAACTACAGATTAAAAACATGCTTATCCTAACTTAAGAGAAAGAAAAGGAAGGGAAGACAGATGGTCTCAGAGAGAGAGAGAGAGAAAGTTGGAAAAAGAGAGACAAAGGAAAAGGGAATAGGTAGATAGAAAATGTAATGATATAGTGCCAACACCTCTTGAGACACTGAACATGGCACTGTGAAGACATTTGTCTAATAGGTTGGCTAATACAAAACCTATTTTCCATTTTACAAAAATGATAATTTATCAAATACACAATGTGAGCATAATGTAAAACAAATCTAACAATTAAACAATTCAATTCAAAACAAATGACTTTCATAAATGATTGTTTTAAAGTCTTGTCTGAATGGATTAAAACGTCAAGTTCATCGGAACTTATATTTAAAAAATTCTTAGGATCACAAGCTCTCACCACTGCAACATGGCATATAACAACAGCTGTTTAGGAGACAATATAATGCAGTTTTTCACCCTGAAAGCAAGTTTTGTTTTCATAACCGTTAATACTGATATTAAATCAATGATTTTCAGAGAAAACAATGATTCAGAAAGAAATGATTGGAGCAAGAAACAGTGTTTTCCATTATAATCTTTAACATTCACAAATAATATGACTGACAGTACATTATATGTACATATAGAAAGATGAGTGTGAGAATACAAATTATCTAGGTACATATCACCAGTTTGCTTGATACACAAATTACATTATGAGAATTTACTAATCTTTACCAACTAAATGAAGTTATAAATGTAGAGTGTTAGGCTTCAATGTCCACTGAAGATAGTATGGTCCAAAATCTAAAGTAGATTGTAAGCTGAAACATCTACAAACAGATTGCTCCATTGTCAACTGTAGAACATGTAGAATTCAGATTCTACTTCCAATGTCCAATGTAGATTTGCAAGCCTCAATTTCCATTGCAGATATTAAGCTTTTATGTCCACTATAGATATTAAGCTCTTATGTCCACTGTAGACTCTAAGCATTTATGTCCACTATAGATTCTAAGCTCTGATTTTAAGCCTTGATATCCAACGGGGATGAAAAACTTCAATGTCCACTGTAGATTGTTCCAATATCAACTGCCAAATGTCACCTCTATCATATACACAAGCTTTTAAGTCTTTTTGTTTCATGTTGAGTCCTGTAAAACAAATATATACATTGTAAATTTTGCTTTAGTGCCTTTATCATGTTTTCTATATAAAAAATAATGGTAGTGTCAGCAATATACATTCACCAAGAAACCAATTTTCTTCCTAGATGATAAGTAAAACACAGATAAACGACTGGCATATTATTGAGTCAGCATTAAACAGGAAAGAATTTCTTATTTTTTTTTTTTTACTGCTGTACAGTGTTCAGTAAAATGTCATTTACATGATAATCCATATGCCAATAATCTGGAAAACTCACAATCAGGGAATAAAATTGATTATTGACCAAGAAGATGGAAAACGTCTGTCTGGAAAATTTGCAATCCGGATGGTTTGGACTGGGGATGAAAGTATCCGGATTATCGAGGGTCCACTATACATAGTTTTAAAACTTGATATACCTTACTCATAGCACTCTGTACCATGGAACGAATGCTTGTAGGTGAAGAAGCAAATTTGGTGGACAGCTGTTTGACAAGGCGCTCTAAGTGTTCATCTTTACAAGGCAGTTTGGGGGCAGTCTCTTGGTCTACTGAAATAGGAAGAAAGAACTCTTTATAATTGCAGATAAAACATATGTTATAAAGCAAATGCACTACAAGCTGTTCTTTGAATAGTGAAGTTTCACATTTGTTACCACCCTGAGAATAATTTGGTCGAAAGTGATTTTAAATGGTAAAGAATGAGACATGTAACAAAATTGTATTGTTTACTGATGTATGTATAAGTTAAATAGTAGTCGGGGCATTTTACATCTAATTAAACAATAAACATACCATATAACATGATATGTCTGAGGGTACTTTCTGTTGTGGTTTGAAGCTTTGATGTAATATGTGGGTAAAATATTTATGGTTGGCCTATGCAGGACAGTGTTTCCAATGCTACATCAACCAAAGAAATTGTTTAATTTCTGTGGTTCAACAGTAACCACGAAAACTATGAAATTTTATCTGATACAGATCATTCCTACCCACCTCTATCTAAGTTTGTGATGTAGGGGTGTGCTAACAGGTCCTCTATACTGGCACGCTCTCTTGGCTCCCGAATTAGACATTTCTGTAAATAAAGATAAGGTAAAATTCCTACACAAACTGAAAATTACAGAAATACAGACACAGCCTAGGCCTTCACCATTAGGAATACTATTAGATATAAGCGTAATTGTGAACATTTTTTATTGAGCATTTGAATCCTGAATTTTCCAGATACTAAACAAATAGAAGCGACTACATTTCCAAAATAAAAATTGAAAAGTTGTTTCCTATTACATTTAAATAAATTAAAGCCGTTTTGGTTACCATAACCTTGCAATAAAATAAAGATGCTTTTTTTATCTTTTTCCGTGTATTCTGACTATTAAAGGCAAAATGTAAGCTGACCATGATTTAATTCTGTTTAAACTATTTTACGATTGAACATGCATCTGGTATGTAATTATTATCATCTGTATTATATTTCCAATGCATATTATTTCTTTTAAACACTTTTACTGAGATTATTCGGATGTGTAAATTTTCTAAACTGGCGAGTAAAATGGGACATGTGTCCATGACGGAATAATGTGTCACTAGTACAGAAAGAGTTAAAATAATACCAAGATCTTACCTGTATTGTGTCCATCAAGTTTTTGTCGGAGATGTCTTTGAATTCTATTGGGTAGTCTGGATTGATGATAGCCTTGAGTTTGATGAATGTATTTGTTATTTTCTGGAAAGGTGTGTGGCCATACACCATGTAAAACAGGATACAGCCGAGGCTCCAAATATCACTCTTCACACCTAGCTATAGGACAAAGGGTACAACAATAAGTTTCTTCATAATATATAATATGTCAACCATGTCATCTGAAGAGATTCGACAGTTTTCAGGCATCCAATGCCTATCAAAGTAGCTGCGATAAATGCGTTACAGCATATCTTCAGATGACATATGTTAATTTTTCTAAACATTTTCTGTGAATTTTTTTCCATTACGGTCATTTTTCATGTTTACTGTTTACACAACACATTTAGCCTTTTTCTCTATCTAGAGATCTGTTTTTTTCTGGTTAACAGGGCACCAGACATCTTTAATTTTCTTGATTTTTTAATGAGCACCCCACTGCAATCCACTACAGTCAGAAAATCACAAAGATAGCTATACATAAGTACCTTGTAGGTTGGTTTTGAACGTCCCCCACCGTCACCTCCACAGGAGTCCACGATACTTTCTGGAGACATGTAGTTGAGGGTTCCCACCTGTGTATCTACCATTATACTGGTCTTATCACACTGGAGGGACTTGGCTATCCCAAAGTCAATCAGTCGTAGTGTACCATCAATAACTAGGAAGTTAGACGGCTTCAAGTCTGAATGTATTATACCTGTAGGAATATGGAGGATAATATATGTACATGGTGACAACGATAACAGGGAAGTTAGACAGCTTCAAGTTCGAATGTATTATACCTGTAGGAATATGGAGGATAATATGTGTACATGGTGACAACGATAACCAAAAAGTTAGACAGCTTCAAACTGGAATGAACTATACCTGGATATTATTTAGACGATATAGTGGGAAACCTGTCTATAATAACTGCAGAAGAGAAGAGAGAAAATTTGTCATTGTTATATGTCTATAGATACTATACCAAGTAGCTATTTGTAACAAGTCAAGATTTCTGTACCGACTAGTCAGTTAATGTAATAGACATACATGTAAGTTATGTGCCATTGTTTATGTATGATATATGCATTACCACATACAATTAATTTAGATTATTTTTTCATTGATATAACTTACATCACATGTATATACCAAAGTTTCAACATTTTGTTTGTAGCCTACCAAACATGATGAGAAATTCAAACATGGCTTTATAGTTATGTGTAACATTCTTGTAAAACCAATGGGCATTAATTATGACTCGATTCACAAAGAGTTTGTTCTGACATGGTAGTGCTAAATGCTTGCCTATATCAACCACAGGGACCTGGCAGAAATTTCTAACCAACCGTGTATAAATATATATATATAGTAAAGTAACAAGGGTATGAACTCTATAGTAGAGAAAAACACATATTTTTTTAACCTGAGAATTTTATAAAATAAACAGGCTCTATACATCTTTACTAGAGTTTGTTTCTCACCTTGTTTGTGTAGAGCTCCCACAGCCTGTAACATGTCCTCCCAGTAAAACTTGATGGTATTTGGTGAGAGGCGGCCTTCATCCTTAAGTCTATTTTTTATAAAGTTTGCAAAGTCTACAGTTCCATGTTCCATTACGATGTACAGCTTGCTGTTTTCTTCATCATATTCACTGTATAAGAAAATGTTTAAATGTGTTAAATTTTTCTAAATCATTACTAGAACACTAACATCCATCAGAAAGGGCCCCATACCTGCTAATTATTGGAGCTACAAATATACATGTACATAAAACGAATCAGACTCCTCTAACTTAAAATCCCATCATTTATTTCTGGAGAAGGGGGTTATTGCCAGTAGAATATGGTAGGTTTTCTAGATCTTTTCTTACTATTTATACATTAAGATAACCTTTATCATTTCTGTTGGAGACACAGGCAAACAACTAAGTTTTCAAATACTCTACTTACTAATCATACATCTTGATGACCTTGGAACAGTACTGTAGGCGTTCTAATAAATGTATTTCATTACGATAGCCTTCCAGGATCTGTTCGTTAGCATCTGACAGGTCAACCACCTTTATGGCTCGGTTCTCCAAGTTACAGTCCATAACTTTATACACCTGTGGTAACCATAGTAACAGGCAGGTAAGACAACATGCTAAATATAGAGGGCAGTTGTTGATATCAATATCCCTGATGGCAAGATACTTGTTTATTACATTTTTCGCAGTGAAATATAAGGTTTTACGGTAAACTTAAAAGGGATATACTTCAATCTAGTGCAAATATCAATTTCACTCCCTTTTGACCAATCAGAATGCAGCATTGACAGTGAAAATATTATTTTGATTGTTACATCATTAGTTTGTGCGCGAAAATGATGTCATATTGTTGTGTTGAAATATGACGTTATGCTCACAAAAATATGACGTAATAATTGCAAGGGCAAGTAACACTGTAAAATACAATGACAGAATAGCCTTTACGGAACTAGTAGTGATGGTCTTCTGTGAACGGATAAAAAAAATATTGTAATAAAGCAGGGTTGCCACTCTCCAGAGATGTCAAAATGGGAGATCTCCCACCAAAGCATTGTCCAAAGTGGGAGATTTTGCGCGGCGTCATTTTATCAACATTTACATGTTTGCACAACAATTAAAATATAACAAAACAACACTAGTTGTCTTCTGCTTATTTATCTTCCAAGCTGGTTTTGTAAGTTTTTCAGTGCATTGAACAAATTCTAAAAAAAGACACCTAGGATTATAATTAAATTAATTAAACATGTTTCACAATTATGGATAATAAAGCAATGCACTTAATTTTCATAACAACATAAGTACTAATTTCAAAAATAGTTTCAGACCTGTTACAGTAATAATAATCAAAATGTAACTTAAAAATCTGATCTGAGAGGGAAAAAAAGATAAAATTTCATTGAAATTTTATTTATTTAAATTCAAATTTTACTTTTATTTATTTCATTATTTGATCAATATTTTGTCTAAAATTTAACCAAATTTCTGGTAAAATAATCCCCTTCCTATTTTTTATAAACGTGATAATTAGTGAAATCCTGAAAATTTATACTATTCCGGATCTAGCTATTACAATTACCCAAAATGGCGGCCATTACGATTGCAAAGTTGTTTGCATTGGATAGTAAGCCTAGGCCTATTAAACATTGATAACGCGAGTAAATCATTTACAGTTATCAGTTTACAGTTACAACATTCCTTGATAGGCTATATATGCTAGATGATTGTTTTCCAAGCGACTGGTGGACCTCCTTCGTAACACAAGTGAATGTGACACCAAGCCAAGCAGGCTGCTGGGGTGTTAGCCAGAGAGTGTTCACACCTCTTTTGTTTACTTATCTATCAAGCCAGTGCCCCACTGCCTGGTGGTTTGTAGTTATGCCTAGGGCTGACGAATTTAAGATTTAATCGTATGAAGAAAAATCAGGACTTGCTGATAGTTTTGGTTGGTGGGAGGAATTATCGTAGAACGTGAGTTGGTGGGAGGAATTATCGTAAAACGTGAGTTTTCGTCTCACGTCGCGTGGGATAAGTCTTTGTGGGGGAAATTGTTCAATATCGTGAGTCTCCCACCGAAAACGTGAGAGGTGGCAACCCTGAATGAAGAGAATATTCCTTGATTCTTGATGAACACCAGTATTACTTAATCTTGTGAGGTGGAAACTGATATTTTTCACTTTTGCTTTGCACTCATGTAAAATATCGAAGTTTCAATCTCACTCAATGAAATATAACTGGTATTCATCAAGAAACATGGAATCTCCTCTATTAATTAATTTTGCAATGACATTCTCAATATAATATAGTACAAGAAACTATAGAGATTTATTAAGATATGTATCATATTATAGCATATTATATATATAATAAGAGCCGTATTGCACCAATCAAGGACATACCTTACTGGAACCTCCTCTGCCTACCAGCTTCAGCACCCAATATTGTTTACCATTCACAGTAATGTCTTTCATCGTCTGTAAACAATAATGTCAGAATACATTTTCACTGAAGTATTAGATGCTAATTGTCTACATCTGAGCACATTTTACTGTTTATAATCATTGGCTTCTTCAACAGTGACTGGACATCATATTTCATGCTATAGAATGAATATACGTACCGGGCCTACTATACCTTTCGGATTGGTACAAATTGGTGCCTATGTGTCCTAGTTGAGCACTGCCTCAGAAAATCACTCGGGCACAATTTGTTTTGTAGGTTTCCAATTACTTTAAGTGTATACATGCATTTACATATTATTTTTGTTCAAAAGAAACATAACGACAATTCTTAATATCAATTCTTAATATCTACTTTGCCACTCATTAGATGTCAAATTCCCAATTTGTAGACTTGCTGTATGATTTATGTTCGAAAAGACCATCATATTTGTATAAGATAATGTCTCGTTTTGAATTTGGTATTTTATACGGGTCAGTTTTATTACCTAGTAGGTAAGTGATACAAAACAAGTATGACAAAATGCATACAGACATTTTAATAATGGTTTGCATAATCATTTATTTGCTTCATTAGCAGTAATAGGCACCAATTGTAGCTTTTAAGACATCATTATCTGTCTAAAGGTCTTTTGAGCTACAATATTGCAGCTATTCATGCTAGTCCTATATATTTAAATAAAGCTAATCCCGTCCCTTGCATTGCAGTGACCAAATTATATTAACCTTGTTATCGTGCGCATCACTGACCCTTGTTAGACTCCATTTTCTTTCAGAATTTGTTTGTGTTTGCTTCACCCACATTTTTGACTTGCTATTTTTGTTGTTTTTTACATTTAAGTTATTTGTGCAGTGTATTGGGGGACTATACACTTTGTAGGTCACTAAAGTTCAATGCTACTATTTTTATCTCACTCAGCATAGTTTCCTGACCGAATCACTCCAAAATATAGAAATATGGAATTTCCTTTCTAATTATTTTATTTGAAATATTTGTACAATAATTGTACTTCATTATTTAGTAAGGTGTCTGGCATGTCATAAATATGTATTTTACTCAAACTTTCAGGGTTTATTTAGGTTTGTCTCCCTTTAATTGCGTTGAATTACTGGGAACACTTACCAAACTAGGGGTGCTTGGTACTGCAGGTGGAGGGACACCTTTCATGCAGGGAGTTACCATCTGGTGACTGGCCAGCTGTCTGTATTGGGATTTAAAATAGGTTCATAACTATAGCGGTAACTTGGCATTGCAGGGTAAAAATATCTACAACTGAAGTCTAGGAGAAAAAGAACCCTATAACTGCAAAGTTAATTTTAGTAACAAAAGTATGGCATATTCAATCTTAACTTTAATTTTGTTTTAATTTTAAAGTTTGACAAGGAACTAAAGAGCTCTTCAAAACCACCATATACATTTTTATACCAATTTTCATTTCAACTAAATTATGAACAAAAGCATCTTGATAATAATTATAACTTATTTAAGATACAACAATATCGAATAACAAACCTTGTGTTTTGTTTGACAGGTGTAGGACCCATCATGGCCACAGGGTGAGGTGGAACTGACGGCAATGGAGGAGCTCTACTCTCTATTTTTGGTTGTGGCCGATGTTGGTGCACTTCCAGCATACCTTTGGGTTCCTCTACTTCTGCCATACTAATATGCTGAGGTACCTGAATAACAGGTTTAACAACAGGTTCTCTACAAGGTAGCTGACTGGAGGATACTGATCTTAACTTATTTTCTTGACCCTGTTCACGTTCCATCGGAACAAAAACACTTGAAGAAGACAAAGATTTTGGAAAGTTATGTTTTTCTGAATGCACATATTGCAGAGAATTTGGATAGCTACTCTGCTTTTCTAGTTGTACATTTGGCGGGCTTGATTCATGGTTGTTTTGATCAGTACACATTTGTTCTAGATTCATTTTTGGTCCTGAGCCCGATTTCCAGTCCATAGGCTTTAGGGGACCATCTAACACTTGTAATGGGCGGCGGATTGCGTCCTGACGAGGCCCAGACAGTACAGGATCTATAAAGGATTTGTGTTTTTCCTCGCTATGAAGGGGTGTTTTGAACTCCTCACCCTGAGGAGGTGACATCTTGGTTTCTGTCGGCATACTTATGTCCATCAGAGAACAGTAGCCCGAGGAGTGGGTCATAGACGTGGAGCCAAGAGCATCTGTGAAAACATTTACAAAATTCAAAAGATAAACCTTTCCTATTTTCATCATGAAGTGACAACTCTAATATTTACCATAGCATAAACATGCATGTACATGTACAATAGATATTTATTCATGAACCCAATGTATTCAAATATCACCTCTGACAGTAAAACACATACAAATCTATGCAAAAATATTAGACTGGGTGTCAAAAAACTTCTTGTAACTGATATTCTAGCTTTTCATGCAAATACCATTATAACAGACTTGCTGTGTTACTTTTCTCTCTTGATGCTTTTTGAAATAAACCTCCAGAATTACTCCTCTGCTGAAATGATACATCATGACTCATGATATCACCTTCAGAAGCTCTATGTGAAAACCTGTTATACCAAAACTAATATCAGGAGGATAGCTACCTGATACTATTAGTTACACAGTTTGTTAGTGACCTTATATGGACGAATACTGGGTCTAAAAGTATCTTGTATCAGGCAAGGTGAAGCTGAGTCTTATATATGTTTCTTTTATACAGAATATTCTTCTGTATTAGTTCACTAACTGTGTAACAAATGTATCCAGTCGAAAGCTTCTTGAAATACATAAATAAAAAATAAATTTAAAAACTATCAACGAAATGTCATAGATCCTAAGCAATATTTTCCCTCAACAATTGACTCTAATGTTGTTATGGTCCATTTCTGTTAAACGATCCTAGAAACAATTCAAGCTGATTGATTTTTGCTTTTGATAGTGTCACCAATGTAAACTTTCACTACTATCTGTGAAAAGTATTTTTTGACCACCATCTTATTGCTGACGACATTCAGATGACGTTAGGGGCAAAGAATGACAACTCCATTATGATATCTAATAATGTAATACAGTTATATCATGGATATGACTTTAACCAATAGGAACACCAGATTCATACCTGTAGTAAGATAAAAGAACCTATTGTATCCTTCTCTGATATTGCACTACTGGGGGACTTACAGTTGGTATGGGTGTCATGGTGCTTTGGATCATGAGAAACAGTGTCCTGAGTTTGATGATCATGAGTGAGACCAGTAATGTTTTCTTTATCTCCTTCAAGGTCGCCTTCCTGCTCTCTAAAGGGTAGGTTTACCTTCCGGATCCGGACCGGCTCCCTAGCAAACAAAGTATCAGAATGTACATAAAAAGGGACGGGTATGAAGTGAAATGAGAACTCTGGACATTGTTTGATTTCTAGATGTAATCAATCAAACTGTCATCCTATATTAATATCATTGGCAAGGTACTAACTAGTCACTATACAATATTATGAGATTATGGAGCACCCTCGACATAGCCATTTTTTAAGGTTTTAGCTCATTTGTTCAAACCCTTACATTTTGATTTTATTCATTATCCTTACAAATAAATACTCTATAAATCAAACAGTACCTTGTCAGATGCAAAAGAAAAAATGTAAAATTGGATCCTAATCATATAAGATTGTATCTATCTATTATCACTAAGATAGGAAGGCATACTTGGAGCGGATTGGGGGGTGTACTGGTCTACTCGGCTCTGGCTGGGTGGGCTTTGGTTGGCCTGCCTCCTCCATCAGGTTCTCCTGTCCTTCAGCCAGACGTGTCAGGGCAGCCTCAATCATACTCGCTGGCTCTGCTTTAAACAATAGGGCCTTCTCCAAGATCTTCTTTGCCATGCTTACATCATCTGGAAGTGTGAACACATTTATGATTCTACATTGCTTAAAATTTTCTGAGTTCGATGACTTTGGTTCTTTTTTATAAAGGTTACGAAATTTCAACAACTTTAAATTCAAAAAGAATATAATTGTCTCAACAGTAATTGCAATTATCTACCAACCATTTGATTTTAGTTTTGAGTTGATTTTATACATTGTGATTTATATAGAGATTGGATTTCGCTTTTATGTTAACTATGCTTGTATGGAGCAATTCCTCTAAGAATATATTCTATGGGACACGTTAGACAGACACAGAGGTAATGTTTATTTTTGACATCCATCATTTTGAACAAAAATGAAATCATTGAACATCAAGATATTTTTTCCTGTTTCTTTAATACAATTGATTTTTTTTTTTTTAAATAATTGGATTATATATATAGACTCTTTCTATATAAATATACAGTCAAGACTGTCTTATGTGACTTTCCATGGAACCGTTACAAAAAAGTCAGGGTGACAGGGAGTCACTTAAGACAGTCCAAGTTCGTCCGCAACATCACTGTACGGAAATTAATTATCTTTAAATCTATTCTTCATTATAAATATATCAATTAACCTGATTTTTTAAAAAATAAATCAAAAATAATAATAAAAAAAAATTCTTTTTAATTAAAAATCATTTAGTACTAAATCACAAGCAGATGTACATTGATGGTTGGTTTTAAACTGTGTTCAGGAAAAAAATATATCTGGAGGGGGTGTAATTTTTGGTTAAAACTCTGAATAATTTTTTGTAATTAAAAAAAATTGAATGTCATGGTTTGATCAGACTTGATAAAACCATGAAAAATCAGACTTGTCCTAAAATGACCACAGCAAAACAATTGCAGATGTTTTGTAAATTAAAAAAATATTACTTTTGTATGCATGTAATATTTTAAAGCATGGGCTTTATTTTGCTGAATTTTACAAATCTACTGTACACTGCTACCAAATGGTGGCCATTACATGTACAGAAGCCCAAGACTACATTTGTTTTTACAAGACTGTCTGGTGATATGAGAAACGTTTGAAGAAAATATAGGGTTGCTGACTTGAGGATGGCAGTTATAATGACTGTTTACTCATATAAAGGAATGAAATTATGTTTGGTCATGAATGCCATGTACAAAACGAAAAGAGAGTCAGTCACCCACGCCAAGCCATAGGATGTTACGGTAATTTAGGCAAAATTAAACATGCCGATTTATTTAACATGTCCCGTTATTTATTGTCGATGTTAACCATTGTTTATTATGGAGAAATATATGGATGGTACCTGGCCTATTTAGTAGTTTTAAGCTAAATATAGTGGAAAAAATTATCTTTCATGATCCCTCAAAACTGGTTACACAGTAATGTACTCCTATCGTAGTTAATGTTTAGTTTGATGTTCACACCTCTTTATGGATCCTAATAAGGCCTCGGGCGAATGAAAAGTCGCTCAAGACAGACTTGTTATAATTTGTGGGTTGTAAAAACACGGTCGCTTGTCACGTATGGCAGGGAGTCGCTGAAAACAGACCCATTATGTAGCAATATACGTTTGGGGGGGGGGGGGTGTTTCAAGTAAGGTCACATAAGACAGGGAGTCGCTACATACAGGGGGTCGCTCAGACAGTCTCGACTGTATATATTTTTGACATTTTTGAAAAATTCTATGAAAACACTATATGTAATGTGTGTCAAAATGTAAACAAAGCCATGTAGCTCCTATTAATTGCATAGATCATTTTCATATGCAAGCTCAATGTAACCCTGCAGCTATGGTAAACGAACTCGGTTAGTATTTGCATATAGTGAACAAGCCTAGCAAGTGATCATTTTTAACATGTAAAGCTATGGTACTCGGTTAGTAAATATGAACAAGCCTAGCAAGTGTTAACATAAAATAATAAATATATAAGTATGTAGCCATATACTACAAAGTATAAACCAACTTTCGAAGCTACTAAATTTCCCAATTTCAAAACTTGAATTAAGATAGCTTATCTATAGAAAATAATGATTTGCGGAGATAACGGGTAAATAACACACAAAAGGAAGTTTAAAATTTACATAGATAAACCAAACAGTCATATTACAAATTTCTGTCTTAGAGGTTGACAATGCCAGACAAATATGTATTGATTATGGTACCATATTTCACTATGGTATTAAGGAATAGGTGTATAAGTTTTATTGGTTACCTAATTAAACTGGAGTTATCAGGCAAAAACCTTTTTGCAGATGCTGTTGTCGATTTGTTTGTACAGTCAACACACCAAATGGAGGTGTTTGTTAGATAGGATGGTACTGGTGGTGAAGGTCAATTTAACAAATAATTTATTTTTATATCAATTTTACCTTGTTTGTATTCAAACTCTGCAGCCATCACATGAACCATAGCAAACCGACGGACAATGGAACGGGCCTGGTTCATCATTTGAATGGCATCCTCTGGACAAAACACGCTGAAGTGACAAAATTAGGTGGTTAATGTTTTATATATTACCAGTCTTATAAAGACAATATAGACCAGTATATCTTACAAGTGGAATTATCCTCTACAGCTAGATTACCTATCCATATATCAGCCTTTATAACAGGAACCGTAAAAGCATTATGTAGTTTTAAGCAGTTATTGGGTATGTTTATTTGTGCAATGATTTTAGCTTAAATCTGAAGAATGAGAACAGTCTGATAGTTGAACTGATCTTAGTAAGAAACCTGCCTTATCACAGGAAAATTCAAATTATTGTATCAGTAAAAATTATTTAGAGGATTTATCAATATCATGACACTCAGATTGCTCAATGACCATATTGCTCACTGAAAGTAAACGTAACAAGAGGCCCATGGGCCTGAATGAAAATCAAGGTCATTTTTTTAAAAACAAATATGATAGCCCTTCATCCCAGCATGTCACAACCCCAATATCAGGTCTCTAGGCCTTTTAGTTATTCACAAACAGTTATTTCAAGATTTTAGCCTATTTGACTCCTGTGACCTTGGTTGAAGGTCAAGGTCATTCAATTGATAAAACTTGGTAGCTCTTCATCCCAGCATGTCACAGGCCCAATATCAGGTCTACGGGCCTCCTAGTTATTCTCAAGAAATTGTTTAAAGATATTAACCTATTTGACCCCTGTGACCTTGAAGACAGCCAAGGTCATTAATTTGAACAAACTTGGTAGCCCTTCATCAAAGCATGCTGCATGCCCAGTATGAGTATCCTGGGAGGCCCAGTATGAGTATCCTAGGCCTTTCGGTTCTTGAGAAGAAGTTGTTAAAAGATTTTAGCCTATTTGACCCCTGTGACCTTGAATGAAGGTCAAAGTTATTCATTTTAACAAACTCAGTAGCCCTTCATCTCAGCATGCTGCAGGCCCAATATGAGTATCCTGAGCCTTTCCGTTCTTAAGAAGACGTTGTTTAAAGATTTTAGCCTATTTGACCCCTATGACCTTGAATGAAGGTCAAAATCATTCATTTGAACAAACTTGGTAGCCCTTCATCCCAGCATGCTGTAGGCCCAATATGAATATCATAGGCCTTTTGGTTCTTGCAAAGAAGTCATTTGAAGATTTTAGCCTATTTGACCCCTGTGACCTTGAATGAAGGTCAAGCTCATTCATTTGAACAAACTTGATAGCCCTTCATCCCAGCATGCTACAGGCCAAATATCAGTACTCTGGGCCTTTTGGTTCTTGAGAAGAAGTCATTTGAAGATTTTAGCCTAATTGACCCCTGTAAACTTAAATGAAGGTCAAGGTCATTCATTTGAACAGACTTGATAGACTTTTATCTAAGCATGCTACAGACCAAATATCAGTACCATGGGCCTTTTGGTTCTTGAGAAGAAGTCATTTGAAGATTTTAGCCTAATTGACAGATAATTGAGAAGAAGTCGTTTGAATGAAAAGTTTACGGATGGCGGATGGCGCACGACGACGGACAGTGCATGATGACGACAATAGGTCATCCTGATCCTTCGGGTCAGATGACCTAAAATTCTGGTAATGCACTTCAGTACAATCATATTACCTTTTCAGTTTGGCACAATCCATGAAGAGCTGGGCATAGGCCTCATTTCTCTTATTGGTCACCACATCTATCGCCTGTTAAACAGCAATTTACAGTCACAATACCGTCACAATGTCATCAACTCTGATGATACAAATCATGCACCAGATTTTAATAGATAGGTTTTTAAAATACATAATATCAGATTTTCAAATAACTCATTTATAAGTTGCAATCATCTTGAAACATTGTCTTACACTCTCAAAATGCTTCCTTTATGACAATTATTTAAGATTATAATAGTCAGATTTCTAATGATTTACCAACAATACATTATCATTCTGGAAATGTTCTTGAGCACAAACGTCTGCACTGACCTTGAATGCTCGTTCATACATGCTGGAAAGGTAGTTATGTTTCTTCACTTCATTTGGAAAGTCTGTATGCTGGCTGACATAGCGAATATACTCTAGCCAGTCTTCAGCACGGTTTCCTTGGAAATCAATCTTGTTCAGCCATGTTTGGTTTTCTACAAAACAACATATTTTAACTTCAAATACATGTACATCATATATAGTTATGCCAGCAAAGAGCAAGTATAAAACAGTTATAAGTTTAGACTATTAAGTCAATTCAATCAAAGATTATCAGAAGTTACTGTAAACCATTTTCTTTTCACATTTTCAACATATTTTCAAACACTTCAAATCGTGATTAAAAGCTCTTACTAACCATTGCATGTTCATTTGTATGTTTTACACAATTATTCAAGTAACATTTCATTCTAAATTCATGTTGGAGTTATCTCACGAAATTATGCAAAAACTTTGTATCTCATGAAAATGAAGGGGTTTACAGCGGGTGCTAAATTTTGTCCCCGAGTACCTGAATTTTAGTACCCAACTCGTGACTGGATACCCGATATATATGTAGCAGGATGCAGGATTTACAATAAATTTAATACCTGCCTCTGCCAGGGATTGAACTTGGGATCTCTGAATTATTAGTCAATGTAATCATAACATATGTGAAAGAAATATTCTTCAATATTATAAAAAATATTGTTGTATCCATGTTTAAGTATCGACAGGATTCGGTAATTTGGAAACTAAAATATAACATCGGACAATCATAATGTATCAAGCTGACATAGCCATAAGCATGTCCACAGATAATATTTTCCTGCACATGTGCAACAGAAAGCACAAAATAATGAAGTAAATTCATTCGAACAGTCTCTATAGTGTTATTGTATATAACTCATTGGTAGTGAATGTACACATGTCTGTCATTCATGATTATTTCTAAGATAGAAAATAGTTATTTACGGTCATTGGAAGTAAAAAAGCAACAATATTGCTTGTGAACATGTTATAAGCAGATAAAATGTCATACTTTGTGAGTAACACAGAACAAATGAGTGAGATTTTGTACTACTTTTAACTGAGTTTCATGTAATCACCGACATATGACACAATGTTTCCTATTTTGACAGGTAACCGGGTACAGCCCTAGTATACAGTACAGCCAATCCTGTCTGTAAAGAACACCAAAGGGACATTATAGCAAAACTGTTATTTAACAGATGTCCATTTACAGAGGTCAATTTTATATTTAATTGCACCAAATAAAGTTGATGAGTCTGTCCTGTATAGCCAAGTATCCTTCATATTATAGCAGGGGTTTCATCCTCTTTCAGGAGAGGTGGTACAATTGCAATTTCAGGGGGTACTTTTCTATACCATCTGTGTGCTTTCTAATGTAATTTAGCCCAAATCAGGCGGTACTACAGCAAGCTTTAACCGGCAAAAAATATGTACCTACTCAAAGGCATTTGTGCAGTCTAAGTGAACAATACCAAAGGGGTAACTGTGTGAATAATCTAGAATCTGACAATATTGAGTTATAAATCACCAGTACCTGTAATTTCAATTGTGCCTGTGTCACCTCTAGTTCTACTGTTATCTGGACTTGTTTCATTACGATTCAAGCCGCTTCCTCCATGATCATTGTGAGGTTTCCCATCTGAACATGCAAATCGACGTCGCAAGTCTGCCAGTGAAGCCATTTTGATTCTGTAAAATATAAGAATTATTTAATTTAATTCATAAATTGACTGTTCGTCATATTTTATTAATTCATTCTGTAAATCTTTCATTAAAAATGTAAATGTACAAACTAAAACAGAAAATTACTATTAAAGGTTTTTCGTCATTGAAAAAGTTAAAATTAATACATTTCAGTTATGTCTGCGGGTGGTAGGGGTATAAGGAATCTTACAAATTATGATGGATAAAGCTGGACTTGAATGGGTGACAGTCAGCAACACGCCCATTAGGATGTCAATGCTTGGCTGTATATTCAATTCACTTCAGGTCTTTGGCTAGCACTGCAAAAGATTTAAATTCTTGTAACAATATACTGGTATATAGAGAACATGTGGTCAGTGTCTTAAAATATAAGCAGGTATTTATTTTTGGGAGGGTGTTAAGCCACTTTTAGGGTGTTAAGCCACTTTTTTGTATCTGACCGAAGCCAAAAGTACTTTAGTGTATATTTTAAGACACTGATGATTGATCATGTATACTATTTATCCTGCAACATTCATTAACAAGTAAAAAAAACCCAGTAACATTAATGTTGAAAACAATTAAGGTAGTAGTTATAAACCCTAGTGTTGTTTCACCACAGAAGAAGAACAATCAAATCGGTGTTACATACCAAAATTTCCAAATAGTTTTTTTTCTGTCAGTGCCAAATACATCAACAATATATGCGGTAGAAAGTATGATTATCATTCAGACTAAATAAGAATAGGCCCAACAGAGAAATCACTCTTGTCACTGTGCCATGTATTGGAGGACTTGGCAAGCACCTGTACGTGGTCATCTCGGCCCCAGTTAGGACCTACATCGAGATCAAACCTAGATTGGAGTATGTAAGTGTGGTAAGAAATCATTCGGTATAGTTCTACATGTATACGTATGGCATTATCCTAATATGCATGCACGGGATTTTGGTGAAGGGTTTACATGAATATTTCAGCATTCAGTGATTAGTAGCCTACGAAACTGGTGAATCAATGGAAGATTTCAACACATCATCACTTGTTATTTACTCAAAGATCAAATGCACATATGTATGTATTTTAAAAACATATGCGAAATTAAACCAAAACCATCATAACTTATACATTTAAGTTATTTTTTTCGATTTCTTTGCTTACACATCGTCTTCTGTTATCATACGTCGCGGTCTTCCACTTCGAAATGTTACGCTTCGTATGATTGGTCCAATAACTTTACAACAACTGTTTTGATTGGTTCATTCACAGAGAAGAGCAGTAACTCTTCCGGAAATATTGACCGGATGTTGATATTTCACCCCTTGTCAGGATTGTCAAGTTAAGTCGACCACTGAGCCAAACGACAGAGTGCAACTTCAACTGCTAAACAAGTTGCACATGTTTCATACCACGTGGAAGACTCACCGTAACAAAATCGTCAGACTTCTTTTAAAGCAACAAAATGGTGCTATTGAACTCGTGAGGCGTGTGCATATTTAACGTGCAGGTGTGTCACTCAAGTGTCAGAAAAGCAATCAACAGTAGCCCTGAGCTTCTTAATTCACTTTCAAGAGCGTGACACCTTTATACATCACTGTCAAAGGTGTTGCTTATTCATTCTTAGCAAAGATCTTCAAATTCACCATGTGATGGTTATATTGTAATTTCATTTATTCTCACAGGCAAATAAATGCAGTTAGCTTAAATTTTCTGTTCCTTCTGTGCAACCGATGACTTGACAAATCAAAATGGATCCAGATTTGTCTGCAAGTGGAGAAGGAAACTCACAGCAGCATATCCAAGAAGGTATTTTAGCCCTTAGCATTATATACTTGTAACAACCATCAGAAATATATATACATGTATATATGTTTCTACACCCATATACACACTTTCTCCGACTCAAAAAACAGTGTCTGCTGATAAAAGGTTATACATAGTTATGTATAGTAGGTTATAACTTAGATTAAAAAAATACAGGTTATTTCTAACAAAAGGAAACTTTTTTTGTAAAGTAACATTACAAGAATCCCTTGGATTAAGATCCATTATGTGTCTTGGGCATTCATTAAAATAACAATGGATTTTTAGGATTATTAAAAAAAAACCCAAAAAAACAAAAACAACCCCTTTGCTACAACTACCACGCAACTAAACTTCCTTTTCGCAGTGCCTATATGACTGCCTGAAAACTGTTTGTGGTGCTAATGACTATACAGTTTGGGGCAGTAGTTGTAATATAAAAGTTTGATCAGAAATTAAAGCATAGTCAGCGACTATACTGTATACGTAGCTTTCAATAGTTTTCAGTATGGAATACAAAATGGCAAATGTTACTAATTAACAAATAAATAAGTTAAACATGATACCTTAAGGTAGGTCCATACTTTTGAAAACCGCACCAATTCATATGACGCTATCGGCTATACCGGAAGTTGCGGAGGTTGTTTTGAATTCCAGAATGGTTTCTGATACGCCACGACATCCCACTTGGATATTTTTTCAATAGGTGAAAATTGTCTACATATAATATTGAATGTTTAAAATCATTAAATAAATTTAATAAAAGCAGTGAAGTGAAAATTATATGCTATCTCTGAGGTTTTTGCGTTCCCTGTCGTAAATGGGAATGGATTTTCAAACACCGGAAGTGTCGTTCGTCGCTATAAATGATAAGAGGGGACCCGGCCGGACCGAAATTCCGGAATTCTAAAAAAATCGCATACAGATTTCCTTTAAACACAAAATTTGGAGAAAATCATGAAAACAAACAGACATAAACCAGCTATACTATCACAAAACATGATTTTCAAAAAATAGTCAAATATGACCTATCTCAGCACTGGATGAAATGGGGGTAGGGTTGTGAGTTACAAACTTCAAGCTTACAAAATTGTGAAATTTTGATCGAGGATCCTATGTTTTTATATGATATTTGAAAAATTTATTATCTTGGGCATATCATATACAAATATTGTGAAATTGACATGGGTTTTCATTTCCTTTTTGGCCTATTCATTGATTTTTTACGGGCGAAAATATGACAAAACATGATAATTACTTATAGAAACGGTCCTGGAAAATAACAAAAATTAGTTAGCATTTGTAAAAATACAAGAGTTTTGTATATTGTTCTATCGTTAGAAATTTAGGCCAAAAAATTAACAGGATCGAGACTACATTCACCCTAATATTACAGAAAACATAATTTTATGAATTTTTCTATTTTCGGCCAGCAAATTTGCATGGATGGTATATTTCAAGCTCAAATATCTCAAAAAGTAGTTCGAGAACACCCATTTATCTTTACAGATTTGAAATCTACATGAAAAATGCAAGAAAATAAGACCTGTTAGAAAAAAATGACATGGGTTTTCCCAAAAGTATGGAGCTACCTTAATAAGATCCCAAATTGCACCTTTACTGTATGTGTGTTGATCTTCTTTCTTAAGATTTTCCTTCGGATGGAAACGAAGATGGCCATCTATTTGAAAGTACGGAGGAGCCAGAATTTGAATTTGATGAAAGTGGATTAGAACTTGCAGCGGATGATGGTAAATAAATTTTTTCTCTAATTTTCATTGACATGGCTCATATAGCAATGGCTATATTTATTTATTTCCTGAAAGCAATATCATACAAGAATACGCACTGCCTTTACACATATTTTGACATATAGTATATAATTGTATATGAGTTATACATGTAAGGCATCGAAGAACCATGCACATATACTGATGTTTCCATTGGAAAATATTTCCCATATACATGTATTTATAATTCTGCATTAACAATTGCAGCATAAACATCCCTCAGGATAAACATATAACACTGATCAGAAACTAGTACACTTTGTTGCACTGTGATATGAAGTTTGTGGGATTTTGTCATAGATTTAAAAAGCTTTAAAGGGACAATTCAGTGAGGCTAATTCGTTACATAACCACAAAGGAAAATATGACATAAATGTATTGTTCTATATTCCTTATGAAACATATGGCAAGAAATAGTGACAAATTCCACAACATTGTCAAGTATTTTGATTAATACCATTGAAATTCCAAATCGTTGATCAATACGATATAGCATGTACAGCATGTACGCTGTACCCTTACCCACGTCAAAGTCACGCACGTAAAACAAATGCAATATATAACCACTGAGGAGTTGATGAAATTATTTTTAGACAAGAACATGCATCTAATAATGTTAACACAACTGGAAGAGCGTTTTGAGTAGTTCTAGACAAAAAAAATCTTTATTACACATGCAAGGGTTAGGGTTCGGCATACAAGGCTATGTGTAATGGCGATTGAACATTTCACATGTACATTTGACTACAGTGGGCTTTTCTGGCATATCACAGTAAAACCAACTAATCTAAGTTCCAATAGAACTGGTTTGTTTCCGAAATATGTGCAAGGTTTATTGTACTCTTAGACCGAATTGTCCCTTTAATAAATTAGTAAACCAGGTGTTGAGAGTTGATAACTTGATAGTGATTCATTTGTGATATTAGAAGGAGTCCTTTCTGCAGGTTTTTACCCTTTTTGTAAACAAATTACCAAATAGCTAAATACAAACAACTTTAGAAACTTAGATTAATTGTTTAATTATAATTTTGTTGGCATGCTGCATCGTGTAATTCAAGACAAAAACTGTACCATATTTATGCATGGATGTTTTAAGGATGAAACTTGGATGAACTTCTTTTTTTGAGTTCATTAATTGAATATAACCATAACAGAAGTTTGTCACTATGATGCCAAAGTAATTTGTTATTTCCACCAATCTGATAAAAATAAAGTATAGACAGTAAAATAGCATCAGTCAAAATATTGACTTAGACCTAATGGTTTTTAGTTTACAATCAGTTTGAAAAGTATTAAAATCATACAATAGACTGGTTTATATATAGTTAAAGGGCATGTGTCATGTTTTGTATTGTATATTTATCAGTGTTGTACATGTTTTTATTTCTAGGGGATATTGACTGTAAGTCCATTTTATATTTGCTGATTGTGTATCCCTACTTATTTATTTATCAGTTTTAAAGCCTATATACTGAATGATGCCTAATTTTTGCTGATGTACTCATCACTATGTAAGAAGCAATCTGTATGATATGCAATTTTGAAGATCTAAGGTCTAGAATGTTTCCCATATAATCATAATCTAGGCATAGCTACCTGTAGAATAGAAGAATGAACAACAAAAGAATGAAGATCCTTCTTCTTGATTATCTGCAACAAATGCAAATGTCACCAATTGTGACATGTATGGTAAGCATATACCTGACCTTGAAAATATTCAAAATTACATACCATACAAGTTGATGCATAAGCATGCAAAAATAAAGGCATTCAGTATTTTATTCATGTACAATAAACATGTATATTATTTTACTAGGTATTAAAATTTCACAAATTTAACACTTTTATCAAACTTAAACTACATAATGATCACTGCTAATTTTTTGATTGGTTATTTAATATTTTGTGCTAACTTGCTCACAACAAAAGTCTTAAATACAAATTACAATCTTGGACATGTGCACCCTGAGAGTATCAAGGTAATACTTGCATACAAACATACAAAGACAATTTCAGCACAATTAACATTGAAATTTGAAAACACTGCTATAAAAAAAATTCTTCTTAAAAGAATTGGCATCTTTAAATTATCTGATCTGTGTATGAAGGACTAATTGGATTAAAAAATAATCAGTTTGAAAAAGGAAAGCAGTCAGGAGACTTTGACCTAATTTTATAAGATTCTATACAGATCTTTAAGATAGATAGGGGAACCAAGTTTGGGTAGGGTGTCATTTGAATATTTCTTCTGTTGTTTCAAGATACAGGTTATAAAAATAAGCAAGGATGAAAAAAAAATCCTTAATTAGAAGTTTGTTGCCAATTAGATTAACTTGTCACTGCTACATACAAAATATAATTGTATGCATTGGATATCCTTATTTCATGATCATCAGGAATTTGGGTATTGTGTGATATCATAGAAGATGGCCATGAAAAACCAGTTGCAAACATATCATGGTCACACATCAAAGAAGTGTTGAGAATTTCTTAATTACCAAGATGCCTCTTGATATCATTGATGAACATTTATATTGCCAAGATCACAAATGAAATCAGCGAAGAGTATTTCCTTTGAAAATTTCACATATGAAATCAGTAATCAGAATTTCTTTCAACAAGTTCATATATGACATGTATAAATAATATTTGTAGTTGCAAGATTACATGTATTTTAGAGTCCTTAAGCGATGAACTTAATCAACTTATTGGAGTTTGCTCTGATATTCAGGCATTGGTTTACCTGTACCATGTTTCTCGGTGTTCTGTTTTAATTGACATTACTAAACTAGAATTGACATCCAGACTTTGAGATATCAGATTCAGTTATTGTGGTTAACGGTTATCTGACAGAAATATTATACCTATTTGTCCATGATAAAAAAATATTTAGAGCTCTATTAAGGAAGGTATAATATTAAACCTGTATATTTTTTTTCTACATCTGTCATCACTATGTAGATCACCACAAACATATCGCTATCTTTTATAATATAACACATCTAATATCTATTTTACACCAGAGAAATGATTGATGTGTATTGATTTGTCTTACACTTTTTCCTCGCTGAGTCTGTGATTAACTACAGTTAATCAATGATCACATTAATATTGTGTGTATTTCGTGAGTAGAAGCTAGTGTTTATTTGTTTGTTGTTGTTTTTTGTTGTGCATCATCAGCGGCTTGTGACTTAGAGGCAGAGTTGAGAGGTAAATATCGGGTAACGTGTGTAGATACTGTCACAAGCTTTACACATACCTGCAGACAATGTTGTTCATTCCATATATGGTATGGCCTGTTTGTGTGGTACAATAAAGACTTCCTTTTTGTGAATTCTAGGGGAGAGTTATGGTTTATTTGTCCATCAAGTTTATACTTCAATTTAAAATCTACATTTGGTGAATGTTTTTCTTTCCATATGTTTATATCAGCTGATTTTCTATTTAATTTAACATGATGCTTTTGGTCTCTGGTTTTATCATTAAATTATATGTTTTTTTGTATTTTACTTTTCTTGTATAATTAATTTCCATTAATAACTGCAGTATCTGGACATATGAATATGATGAATTTTATATGTTATTACTCAACACTTGTAATCATAACTGTATAACAGCTTTGCCAAAATCAAGTAGAGAAATGTGAATATACATATTATAGAAAACAGAAGATGTTTATATTAAAAGGAAGGGTCGATTCGTCTTAAAACTGCTAGCTATAGATATCTGCCTAAATTGGTGGAGTGAACAACTATGATTACAAATATACAATAGATGTTTCAAAAATGTATTGCAGGAATATAGACAGTTAACTATAGTAATGTTATTATTTGTTTTAGATAATTTTAGAAGTACATATACAGGGGAAATCCCACTGCTACCTTGGGAGATGGATCTATGTAAATTCTTGATGTATTACTTGTTCTTCGTAGTAGTTATCTAAATACTAAATTTCCAGAGAATCTTCCTCAGTTATCTCCCCTATCTTTTCATGCGATTCCATGTTTCTCTTTGAGGAAATTGAAAATCTATACTTCAGCAGTATTGGGTTGCTAATTTAATTTTCTTGCATGATTTTATGGCCATTCTATTCTCCAAACATTTTAGCCTTTGTGTGTGACTATACAAGACAAACCTTGTCATACATTGATTATGTGAATGTGTATGGTGTCTTTAAAGCAATATAGCGACATTTGCTTCCTGATCAAATTTCTCATGAACTATTTCACTGGACATTTTAATTGGATATGTTACTATGTACTTGTATTGACTATTCTCAGAACACTGGCGATGTGTGTTTGACATATAAACTTTCAGTTGCAAGTTTACACTATAATTTTATCACACCATAAATTTCATTGATTTTCCCGAGTTTGTACTTAGGCTATGTACAACAGCTGGTCTGCATGTATACAATGCTACAGACATATGTCTTTCTTGGAGGACATGCATACCTAGCCTAGCATTCATAATTGTCAGTGTATTGTACTGAGTATATCTCTCTCAATATGCATGTTCTTCACCACTAAATCATTGCCATACAGCACAGATATTTATGGTTATTGACTGAAATAGGAAATTAGACTTTATATAACTTTTTATTATTCAAGTGGTGTAGCTTGTTATTTGAACTTTGTTTAAATGTAAATATATATCTCATAAAACCTTATATGTCTGACAGTCACTAAACTATAAATAGCTATGGTAAATCATTCATTGAAGGAAATTCAAGGACGGCCAAAATTGAATTGTTCATATGCTTATTTTGTACATTTATTATTCATAAATGTAGTGATGTCAATATAAAGATGTATTAATACAATTCTTAAAATATAGGGTCTATTAAAATAATTATTTTGATATATTCTTCAAAGAAGATGTAAGATTCTTATTATGTTGTTAAAAAAGCTGTAGTGTAATACACAGATGACAGTACAGTAATATTGTGTACAAGGTGAATTAAAGTCATATATTGTTAGGAAAGGACTTTTCCATGTGACTGTGCTAAGAAGTAGATTCACATATATTGAAATTAATCACAATTAATTGACTTCACAAATTAACTAGCATATATGGATATCATTAAATAATTACTCAAACTATTCTACTTTGTCCTTGTGGTAGGTAATGATTACAATGACATTTGTTTGTGAATGGAATTATGTTGTTTTCCCTGGAAAGATGATATTAAACACTCTCAAACACATGTAACAAGAAATAACTGCCCACAAGGATTGATGATTCTTTAGTTTGTAAATGTAGCATTGCTGATATTACTTTGTAACTTGAAATTGTAATAAGGGTTAAAAATATTTGTTCTAGACTTAGCGAGAGAGAATTCTGATGGCAGTGCTTTCCAGAGTGGTTCTATAACTCCTGATGGTCTTATTGATGAAGACTTTGAAAAGGAGCTGGGAACACCATCTGTAAGTTTAATGGATGAAAATAGACCAACAACAACATCTTTAAGTTTATTGGGTGAAAATAGGCCATCTGTAAGTTTTTCGAGTGAAAATAAAATAGACTATGGATGCCTTCTGTAAGATTTTGGTCGAAAATAGAGTAGAAATACCAACTGGAAATTTGTTGTAAAGAGAGGCACGGAACACCACTTGTAAGTGTATTGAGTGAAAAGAGCCTAATCAGTGAGCTTTTTGGGGCGAATTTCTGATATTTTATTAGGGTAGCCAGGAATTTACAAATATTTTTTAGGGTTTGAGGTACTCTAGAACAATAGGTTTTCCATTGTATCATGATTGGAACATTTTGAAATAAAGCATTGTTATACAGTAGGATAATTGAAATAAGCAGTAGAGATATTTATATAGCTTCAATACCTTCACAACAATAGGGGGTACTTTAAAGATAACAAGATTAATTACAGAACTTATCTTAAAGTTTCCTTTATCTTTGGTTCAGGATGCAGAAGAAGAAGATGAAGGAGAGTTCCAGGATGTTGCTCAGCACAATATTCTGGAGGTGGTAGGCAAGTATAAAATAACAACTAGATCTTAATGACATGTAAAATTTCAAAACATCAAAGGTCAGATTTTCAGATATCAAAACATTACAGAAGATACCCTCAAAGATCAAAAGAAGTAAAAGCTTAAATTATTATAACCTCAGAAAATCGTAGCCTCAATGTCACAACCTCAAAAGGTCACAAACTCACAACCTCAAAAGATCACAACTTTAAAAGGTCACGATCTCAAAAGGTCACAGCTACAAAAGGTCATAATCACAAAAGTCAACAATTGAAAGGTCATGACCCCAAATAGTCAATGTCTCAAAGTTTACAACCACAAATGTTGAAACTTGGTATGGTCGGAGCTTCTAAGATCACTGCATTAAATAACTCAGAGGGTCTAAACCTCAAAAGTCTATAACGTTAATAGCCACAGCCACAATGACTATAATTATTTGTATATATCCTTAAAGGCCCTATCCTTGAAAAGACTTCATTCAGTATATTTCAGCAGGAAACATAATCTCAGCTTCCTGAACTGGAGCCTGTAAATCTATGCACTAATCTATATTCATAAGGCATAATTGATTTTTGTTTTGTTTGTGATCACTTGCTATTTTACAGGTGATGATGTTTGTGGACGAAAGGTCATCATCTTCTCTTCCTGTAAACTGCCAGCTAGTGAGAAACTTGATCATCAGAGACTTTTCCTGTAAGTTGTAAATGTAAATCGTAAGTAACGCTTATAGTTTGGTGGTATATTTACCTGCGGTGCCTAATATGAAGGATGCGTGAAGGAAATACATAGAATATTCTTATTGCTACCAGTTAGTTGCTTTAATATCACTGTGTAAAAAGTAACCTCTTATATTCTTTGTGCTGTTCTGCTATAGGTAAATAACACTTATTAAATCACTTTCTGAAGCAGAATTATCTGATCTTGTCAGAAGATATTCAATGTTAAAAGAGAATGTGATATCACAATCAGTACTTGCTTTCAAGGGCAGATAACTCTGTATATCAATAAGCATTTAAACATTGAAAACCAAATGATGCCATACTGTAGAATTTGAGAAATTAAAGGATATTTTCATACTATTGTATCAAATGAAATATTCAAGTCAATGAATACTTTCTGATTTGCTTTGGAGCTGTCATAGTTTTCTGTGTATGAAACAATTGTGGTTTACCAAGCTATGGGACAGTGATTCCAATAACTGATAAACTAAATTTAATTGTTTTCATATCAATGAAAGTTCCTTGAACTTCCTTCACAATGAACATATCTTGGTATCTTCCTGAAACAATATTTAATGGGTTTTTTTCAGATACCTGAAGCACACACTTGACCAGTATGTGGAGAACGATTATGTTATAGTGTACTTCCATTATGGATTGACCAGTAAGAACAAGCCCAAGCTGTCATGGCTGCTGCAGGTGTACAGAGAATTAGACAGAAAGTATGTGTGGCCATTATTGTGTATTTATTCATTTGTATAATCAAAAGTGTTTTCTTGAATGGGAGTGATTGTACTATGATTCTTAAATGGGAGTAATTGTAGTATGATTCTTAAATGGGAGTGATTGTAGTATAATTCTTGAATGGAAAGTGATTGTAGTATGATTCTTAAATGGGAGTGATTGTCGTATGATTCTTGAATGGGAGTGATTGTAGTATGATTCTTGAATGGGAGTGATTGTAGTATGATTCTTGAATGGGAGTGATTGTAGTATGATTCTTGAATGGGAGTGATTGTAGTATGATTCTTGAATGGGAGTGATTGTCGTATGATTCTTGAATGGGAGTGATTGTAGTATGATTCTTGAATGGGAGTGATTGTAGTATGATTCTTGAATGGGAGTGATTGTAGTATGAATGTGATTGTAGTATGATTGTTGTATATGATTCTTGAATGGGAGTGATTGTAGTATGATTCTTAAATGGGAGTGATTGTAGTATGATTCTTGAATGGGAGTGATTGTAGTATGATTCTTAAATGGGATGATTGTGTATGATTCTTAAATGGGAGTGATTGTAGTATGATTCTTGAATGGGTAGTGATTGATTGTAGTATGATTCTTAATGGGAGTGATTGTATGTATGATTCTTAATGGGAGTGATTAGTAGATTCTAAGATGTATGATTCTTTAATGGATGATGTAGTAATTCTTAATGGGAGTGATTGTATATGATTCTTAAAGTGGGAGTGATTCTTAAATAGTATTGATATTCTTAAATGGGAGTGATTGTAGTATGATTCTTGAATGGGAGTGATTGTAGTATGATTCTTGAATGGGAGTACTTGATTCTTAAATGGGAGTGATTGTGATTTCTTGAATGGGAGTGATTGTAGTATGATTCTTGAATGGGAGTGATTGTAGTATGATTCTTGAATGGGAGTGATTGTAGTATGATTCTTGAATGGAGATTGTATATGTTCTTGAATGGGAGTGATTGTATATGATCTTGAATGGGAGTGATTGTACTATGATTCTTGAATGGAGTGATTGTAGTAGATTCTAGATGGAGTGTTGCTGTAATGTGATTCTTGAATGGGAGTGATTGTAGTATGATTCTTGAATGGGAGTGATTGTAGTATGATTCTTGAATGGGAGTGATTGTAGTATGATTCTTGAATGGGAGTGATTGTAGTATGATTCTTAAATGGGAGTGATTGTAGTATGATTCTTGAATGGGAGTGATTGTAGTATGATTCTTAAATGGGAGTGATTGTACTATGATTCTTGAATGGGAGTGATTGTAGTATGATTCTTGAATGGGAGTGATTTATTGTTACTATGGTTTTTGAATGGGAGTGATTGTACTATGATTCTTGAATGGGAGTGATTGTACTATGATTCTTAAGTGGGAGTGATTGTAGTATGATTCTTGAATGGGAGTGATTGTAGGATGATTCTAAGTGGGAGTGATTGTAGTATGATTCTTAAATGGGAGTGATTGTAGTATGATTCTTGAATGGGAGTGATTGTAGGATGATTCTAAATGGGAGTGATTGTACTATGATTCTTGAATTGGAGTGATTGTACTAGGATATGGTTAGATACAATCTTTATTTAGTGTACTACAACATCTTATTGTGAAGCTTGTCGAACCCTTGATGTTTTTACTGAAAAAGCTTGCTTTTGCGGTATTGCTACGGTCCGGATGACACAACTAATTTAAATGCGATTGACCTCTCATTTGCATGCGATTTTTTCTCTTATCCTCTTTCTAGAACAAATATGCTGCCATAGTGCAGTTTAATTGCAATAAACAACTTCTGTGGTATTTCCTTAAATAGAATAGTTTCAAAAATGTCTACAAAAACTATAGCATGAACATCTATAATTGAAAAATAGTGAGGATAATTTGCATCAGTGGTAGCGATCGATGGCCTAATTCTCGCCAGACATTTGCATATATTTTATGTAAACTTCTGGTTTGGTACTTTGATATATACATTCATAATCTATTATATAATGACAATTTTTGAATTCATCGTGACATAAGAAAGACACAAAAGTTGTTTGTATTCACATGTATTATATTGATAGTCATTTTGGAGAACAGGTACGTTCGTATTGTGATCATGTCATTATGATGGCCCACTGAATTTAACCAAGCCTCACTCAAACAGACGCTTGTTAACTACGTACGCATCAAGTGTCTGGATGATCTATGCAGTTTGTGTATTGTGAAACAAGCGATAACAACTTGTACATCGGGGAACACCTCCCCCCCCACCCCTCCTCCCCCGCCATGAAATTAGGGAGATCTAGTAGTAACAGTGTGTACAATTTTCCATGTCCTTCTATCCCAATAGGTTTTAGATAAAGGCAGGGACATTTATATCTAGCAGACACATGTACACTTCTATTTTTTGAGTACCCGTTACTTATTTGTTCTGTTTGTGTGATAATTAGTCCACTTTCTGTTTAGATACAAGAAGAATCTGAAGGCCCTGTATCTGGTGCATCCAACTAGATTTATAAAGATTTTGTGGAATGTGTTCAAACCGTTTATTAGGTAAGATCTGTGACGGCACTGTTATCAATGTTAATGGTTCACTGTGGCAGACTGTTCCTCCTGCTGAAGATAAATATTTCTTACTTCTTTTCTGATATGTTTTGTCTGCATTTTGTTTCATTTTTCTTTGTTTGCACAAATTTTTTATTCATTTATATTGCATAATATTCAATTTAAATTTGTAGTTTCTTTTCATGCAATAAAAACCTCTGAGATCTGTATTGTAAATATCTATTATGTTTTACAATTAGACTGATGTATTTGTGAATGATAAAAACAAGATTCTTATAGCATGGTTATTTCGAAATACCGGTATCTGTTTGATATCAAAATTATTTTAACCTATGACTTCTTTCTGATTTTCATTTTTTTTGTACCAGAAGGTATGAGCCTTCATATAGCGTGATTTGTGTACACAATTATCTAACTTTTTGTAACTCTTTTAACAGCTAATTATTTTCTGTGTATCCATGGCAACATAACAGCTACTCTGTATATTATATACACTTCTAATGATGCCTGTTTTAGCTTGAGTAGCAGTTTTCCAATTTATTTTGGTGGCATCTTTGTATTCTTTGAACATGTTTTTCTTATTTGACAGTTTGTAGTATGATTGTTTTAATGTAAGTGTCAGAGACATCTAATTGTTGACTGTATACATTGATGATTAAGATTGATATGTCAGAGAAGGATAATTCTCACCACACATACAATCATTGATTTGTAATTTCTGTCTGAAGTGATTTAACCTATGATTTTGTGAATATATTCTACCAGTGTCTATATAATTTAATATGATAATATTCCAAAGATCATCAAAATCATGGGTTTAACCATAAGTTGAAACACCACGCTACTCAAGATAGGTGAGCCAGAGGTAAAACTAATGATCACTCTGTATGATTATAGCACTGATGCTCCTGTCCACATTCAAAGGTTCGGTAGTGGTCCTTTGTTCCCCCCCCCCCCCTCTCCCCGCATAATCAGAAACATTCAAAACGACCCATTCTGTCTTTTTATATTACAGAGTTACCTCCCTTGTGAGTAGGTTACATAGCCACTTGTGACATAATTGTTTTGAGAGCAAAGATTGCATCATTTTCTCTGAAAAGCATGATGTTATGCTCGCAAACACATGACGTCACAATCAATATACCTACCCATAAGTAAATCACTCTGTAATTTGCAAAAGTAGAATAGGTCCCTTGATCTTAAAGGAGCTATTCAGATCCTAGTATGATAAATAATGTTCTATTTAAAAATAACATTTGTGCCAAAATGAAGTATCAGGATCAAAATGCCATTTGAAACAATGGAATGCCGTAATCAACTTATAAGTCTCATAATTTTCAAAAAATGGTACCATAGGTTAAATACTATTGTAGGGCAGAGAAATCAAAACATATGTTCATATCTCTGGACATCAGAGATGAAAAAATTTATAATGTTTAAAATTTGAAAGATATTTTGGATTAATTCATGTTCACAAAAGCAAGGTTTAGTTTATATGAAGAAATCTTTGATAAATAGTATAAGACATTTTAGAGAGGTCTTTGAGGCATAAAGATTTCAATATTTGCATGATCAATTCAAATACTCAAGTATTATTGCAAGTGAAAATCAGTAGTAATGTTTAATATGACATTTAGCTTATATGTTTGTTTTGCATGAAAATATCAATTTTATTTGACATTTATTCAGAAATGGCTTGACATTAATGGATTAATGTTTGTTTGAAGTTTTTATTTGTGTTAACGTATGCCCAAAGCAATAATATGAAATGAGAAAAAATATTGAAAAAAAATTATTGATGATCGTCAGATTTCAGATTCCATAGAATCCTGTGAGATTAAGCTCAAAATTCAGAAGCCGAGTATCTTTGGTGAAATAAACTTGGTCAAAAAAATAGGTCCTCTGTCATATAGAAGATAGTCTGAAAAACAGGAGGTTTACACGATATTTTATATCAAATTCTAAAAATGTTATCCATCAACTTGCATCCTTTACAACATTTATTTACATAATGCATATTCAAAATACTGATTTTTTACTCAATTTTAATTTGATCTAATCTCTTATTTCCCTGATGAGCCCTAGATCAAACATTAAGTTCCCGGTCCTAACTAAGTAAAGATTACAGTTTAATACATGTTTGATTTGTTGGCTGTTAGAGCTAGAAATACTGTGCCATATAAATGTCTTATTTACTTTCAGTTTAATAAATCATCCCTATATTATATCCAGACACTATGACAGCTGATAGTGATGGAGGCTTATGTAGCCTCTTATACACAGAACTAACACTAACATTAAGCAATAATTCATCTACCCACTGCAAGGATCAATAGAACAAAAAAAGACTGAATTGTCTCCCTTTGCTGAAATTTCACAACTATTGAAAAGGAAATTTACTATTATCTGCTAGGTGTAGAAAGATTCAGAAAATGTCATAATTCCTACTGACTGTTCTGCTGCAGTGGCTCGATGAATCATTGAACTATTGATTTATTGATTTTGTCTCTAATTAGGGCATGTTTTAAATACCGGAATGAATGATTTTATTGGTAAAGATAATTAATGGTTCATAACAAACAGAGTATTACACGTTTGTCTGTTATTCTACATAAAGGTTAGACAGTTGCTTTCTTTAACTTCTGGAAATTTAAACAAATGTCTTTTGATGTTCTTGTAGTAAAGAACACTTAAAATATATATATATATATTAATTTTATCTGCAATCAAATCTAAGGTTTTCAATCTTCATATGTATGTACAAATATTCAGTGTATTAAAAGTGTGGAGAAATTTTTCCTGTTTTGTTTGGTTGGGTATATTAATTGTTTAAGTCGAATTGTTATGCAGTGCTAAATTTGGACGTAAGGTGATGTACGTGAACTACCTTCATGAGCTGAAAGAACACTTACACTTCGACCAGCTGGTGGTACCGGAACCAGTTCTACAGTAAGTATGCTACAATATAAGTCAGGTAAAATCAGGGATATGACCAATTTTGAATGGATGTTATAATCATTAAAGATGGTTAATATAGGTCAGCTCTGAAATTCGTTAATATTCCACTGGCATTTCAGAATGGTCAGATAAAGGTCACTAGCTGTTTTAAGAGAGTTATAGTAAGCACTTATATTAACTTTCCTTTAAGCTTAGTTTGTTATACACATATTGCTGACATTTTATAGGAATATTGGGGGTGGGGGAATGAAAATTACTTTGCTATAATCATGAATTTGCTGTAAGTTTGTACTTGGGTCACCTTAAACATGTTTTCCTGTGCTCTCATAAGTGTATATGTTTGTATATTATCCTGGGTACTTCCATCACCCATAAGAGTCACCTATTGTATTATATATATGAGGGTACTGTTTACAGGTATGATGCTAAGCAGGTTAAGTCCAACAAGCCTCCATACCCATACTCTGGAGATGGACTCGATATTGCTACAAGGGCAAAACAGACACAACAGTTTGGAGTTACTCTCAACCAGTAAGTAGCTCCCTTAGTCCACATGTGAATTGTGTTTTGCTGGATCAGTTATCACTATTCTAATGTAACCTTAACAAAATCAAAAGTTATTTCTTTATTAATATATTTTCTGTGTAAGTAATGACTTTTCCTTTTGTCAAAATATTCTTTAAAATTCTAGCTAGTTCAGTCGGAGCTCATCGTCTGTTATCAAGACTGAGGTGTTCTTATGCAGTGAGCACTAGTATTGGTATCACATCATTTCATCACTTGCCAAAACTTCCATAACAGAATATCTCCACTTCAGAATCATTATACAGTGATAATGGTATTTTTCAAAATTGTGGTTATTGAGACATTGCCAGTGCACTGCAAATACAGTAGTGTATTTAATAATCATTATAGACCTTATTGTTCAATTATGATAACATTGATTTGTTGTCAGTGTGAGGCAGAACTACAAATGTGTGATACCTCCGGTAGTAGAGGGTTCTGTGGAATATCTTAGGGCCAATGGTGAGTAGAGTAGACACAATTATTGAAGAGTTAATCAATATTATAGGGGATTGCATTTAATATTTGAGCCTACTATCTGTATCATCAGATGGCTGGATATTCACATCACCCATTGTAAGTGGATAATTCCATCTGTGAAACATTCTTGTTACCACTAATTACCACAATTCTTTTAATTTGCTTCACTGTTCAGTTACCTCCTTTTAATGTTACCACTTGGCCCAGTTTCATCAAGTTTCTTAACTTAAAATTCATAGGAAAGCGTTACAGAAGTTAAGACCTTAAAGCATTTTTAGTCATAATATTAAAGACAATTATTGTATACTATTGCTTTCACTCATCTATAAAAAGCATTGTTTTCTTTGCGCTGTTATTGTTTGTAGTATTTTACCTGTTGCTGTGTTGCAATAGGTTTACACCTTTAATGTTGTATAGATTCCTCAACAGTAAATAAAAACAGTTAGCAGTAAAGAACGGTTAATAAGCTTTGTTAATTAATTTTGTGTTGGTTTTTTTTTTTTTATTTTTTTTTTTCAGCACTTGATGTTGAAGGCATTTTCCGAAGGTCTGCTAATGCTCGTGTATTAAAAGAAGTCCAGAAGAAGTTTAATGAAGGTAAAATATTCCTGATCACAATTTTGGTAGTGTAATAGTTTTCAAAGAAAACAGCATAATTTTCACACATAAACTGATGACGTAACAATCAATACATAACCACAAGAACAGATAACTCTGTAATATACAAGTTATCTATGGATAATGAGTTAGTACTGGTTCTTCTAGTTCTAACTCACTCTTATTTCTTATTCAAACCATGACTTTAAAGCCAAAATATCTCCAAATAACAGTTTTAAATTAATTTGTTGTAAGTGTACTGTTCATATTTAATGTTTTTATGTACTTTGTACCGGTGACCTTTATTTACTGTACCGGTGACCTTTATTTACTGTATTAATGTTTTGTAGGTCTACCTGTGGACTTCAGCACTGAGGGAGATGTTCACATTGCAGCTGTTATACTTAAAACTTTCCTTAGGGAGCTACAGGAACCCCTATTGACCTTTGATCTTTATCAGCCTGTCGTCCGACTTCACAGTAATGACAACATTTATTAGCAGATTCTATCATAAGATACATAAAGGCTTTTAGTTTTCACAACCGCGTATCATTTTCAATCAATACGATTAAAGTTGTTTAATTTAATAGCCTTAGTAGGAAGGAATCTACAGTGTACAGGAAATGTTTAATAATTATGAAAACATTTATTAAAGGCCGGTTTTCAGAATTTGGAAATCTCAAAAAAATTCTCGGAATATTTTGTTTTTAAGCTATTAAGCCTAAGGCTTATCTCCATCAGGGTCTTGTGGGCTGTATAGAAAGAGTGTATGAAGTAGACTAAATGGTTTAAGGCTCCATCACTACTGATTTGAAGTAGACTAAATGGTTAAGGCTCACTACCTTTCCAAAACAGCTTTTAATTCTGAAAAATAGAAATGTAAAACGAGATTGATAAATTTTTTAGAGTCACAAATGTTATAAGCTTTCTGTTAATACTACACTTATCATAACCTTCTAAACAATTTGATTAGAATAAATTACTGGTAAATGTTAATTTTCATCATAATATTGGTCGTCTTGTTTCCCCTGTCGTTCTAAATACTGCACATTAATTGACTATCACTGTGACAGATGAAAAAAAAATTGCAAAATGAATCTTTTTTGTTAACATAGATTACGCAGGAAATCTTGTATTTGTTTGTAACCTTATCTTAGACCATCAATATCAATTTCCATATGTTATTGTTGTTTTTAAGAAACTTTCAATTTTTGTTTTAGAAAATTATTTAGCCTTAAATGCACATATATCAACAAGTTTGTAATATATGTAACTAGATTATGAATAAGAAATTATTGTAAGTACTACATTCACATATAAAGCTATAAACTTCACAGAAATCTATTATGTGTATTATAGTTGCACAAGTACAAAGTAGCTGTTATATAAGGTGTACAACGTCATGTAAATGAAATATTTTAAATTTACAAATGTATACAATTGTGTATATTTGGCTGTTCACTTTCTTTTCAGACCAAGATGAAGAACGACAGATGGTAGAAGTGAAGAGGATGTTGAGAGAAGAACTACCAGAGGATAACTATATAGTTCTTAAATATATCCTCCAGTTCCTGACAGAGGTATGTCAATGTGTTTGTTTGTTATTGTGTCTTTAAAAATAAACAATATTAAAGCTTGTTCTTGATTGATACCCAACACTACATCACATTGAAATGTCATATGTTGGTCATTGGAACACTTACCGTATATTTTATCTTTTACCAAAAGTCAGTCACTGTGAACTACAGTATGACCCTGGCTGTTGATTGGATGTATAACTAAACATCCCAGCCCACACACTACTGTTCAAAGAAAAAAAATACTCCCAAGCCCCTTAATATATTTCTGATTATATAATTGTATATCATTACTATTATAACACATCTTTTAATGATTGATATGTATATGAACATAAAGAATACCTTAAAGTGGTTTAATTTGATTGTCTTCAGATCGTTGCACATTCCGAAGAGAACAAAATGACGTCCATGAACCTGTCCATTGTGTTTGGGCCTAACCTGTTATGGCCGAAGGGCCAAGCCTCACTGTCTTCAATGGGATATCTGAATAGCTTTACCAAGTACCTTATAGACCACTACAGGGACCTGTTTGAGAGCTGACTGTTGGGGCAGGACTGACGCATCTCAACCCATGTCTTATACTCTGTCTACAAACTCTTGTCCTGGTCTACACTGCTTCGTATCTAGAGACATTTGTTAATACTATATCATACAGGTGTACAATCACCTATGTTTTACACTGAGACGTTGTTTATTGTGAGATAGTTGGAATTTTACTGTACATGTGATTATTTCTATGGGTATTTAATTTCACCATTTTGATAAGTAAAACAATGCGTGGATGTTATATCAGTGATTAATGTATCTTTATGATGAACATCTCAAAATACAACATCGAAAGGAAATTTTCGTGGTCGCACAATCTTTTGTACATCGAGGGTAGATTCCTTACTGTTGAAAGACTCCACAAGAAAATGTATCCTAGTATAGGACATTTATGACAGTGTCTTGAAAGCTTCATGCGACAATAAATGCTGAGATTGCACGTACCCTTACTTTACTGAACCGTGAAGATGTTATGTTAAGCGGTCAGGCGTGAAATTAAATACCCGTTTCGTATGATAATAACTAGAGACTATCTTTTATCATCAAATTGATTTGTTAGGCTTTCTTATCCATTCCAACACTTATTGATATTATTGTAAGCCCTTCATTACACACAAATTTACTGTCCTGTTTTATTTGTTTTTTTTTTTTAAATTATCATTTCATGGCTTCTTCGCTCCTGTTCTGTTAAGAATTATTACTATATCAGTGTACAGTGTATAGTTTGTTATAAACCTTAAATTATACTGTATATTTTATTACCCCAATCGTTTAGTATGTTAAATTATCTATAGTTTATATCAGTTTGTTGTGCAGTTGAACTTAAAATCATGGCCAAATATGTTACATGTGTACATATACAACAAATGTGCCAAAGAGGATAAGGAATAAGGACTGGATGTGTGTGATGGTCTTCAAATCGCAGTACTAAAGGCCGCCCCGTCAAACTAACATTCCAACATATTTTCTCTGTCTAGGGATGGTATTTGCATGACAAATTCAATTACAGCTGTCACTTCGCATAGAAGATTTTGTTGTGCATGTGATCTTGAGATTAATAATCTTTGTGCTAAAATATTGTTAATATTTATTGATGAATCTAAAAAGATTAAAAAATAAGTCATTCATTGTTCCAATTATTAAAGACTTAAGGTACAATTCTAAAAAAAATTGGCCAAACTTCAGACATTCTGACATCTGTTTTCTAAAGTAGATCGAAAAGTTCAAGAACCATTATTTTGCCATTATCACATGTGATGTGGTCTACAATGTTTAATGTAATTGGTTAGTGGTATACAGAATATTTTAAAAAAAAAAATTTTAAAAGATAAACATCATAAAATGATGAGATTGATTCTCTGTTAATAATGTTGTACTTATCCCAGTTATCAATTTAAAGGTAATGGTTTATATGTTCTATTATTATACGTTGAAAGAACATTATTTAAGTGGTGAAAGTTTTTATCAGATTGTTTCATATGTTCAAATTCAAAATTGGAAAAAAAATATTCAATTTGTCACAATTTTGCCTGTTTTCCACCCATACAGCTTTATATCTGCCATGCTAATGCTTGATAGGAGGCTAGACGTGTAGCTTGGTTAATGCGTGTTTCGCTTTCCATACGTTCATTTGATAAGACATGTTGCGTCAGTCCCTTCTTCATCTTTACATCTTATTTCACACCTGTTTAGCGATTTGTTGTGTATACACTATGTATACTGTGTAGCATAAACTTAGTTACATTTAAGTTGTTTTCTGGGTTGCTTTTGTATTTTATAATTGTTAATGGGCTAACCATCAAAGTTCGGAACAAGAAACTGATTTCAAAACTACCTTCTGTTGAAAATACACAGGAAATTTCATGTACATATACCATAAAGATACATTCTTTTAGATTTGATATTATTTTGTATGTGGTTCCTCGAACCCAAGTGAAATTTGCTCTATGTCTTATTTACCTCTGGGTACATAGGTATCAGTCTGTCATTTGATTGGTTCCACCAGGAGCTGAGCAGAAACCTGACCAATTAAAGTCAGGCTTACAAACATACCATGGTGGGACATCTTTCCATCTGACTGTCTTTCTGGATCATTTGAGCTGAATCTGTTTACACATTGTATTGTTAGCCCAGTGGTACTAGATAAAACAAAGTGCATTTTTCATCTGGGATATAGAGAATGGTCTTATTACAAAGTGATTAATTTCTCTGTCACTATGTTGTGCTTAAATTATGATGTATTGTAGCAAATTGTTAATATAAAAAATCCCCTTGGGGTGACATTTATACAAACACTTCTTTAGTTTAGTTCTTATTATGATATTATATTATAAAATATTTGCTTCATTTGCGCTTTGATAAAAGAAAAATCTTGTGTATAAAAATCATCGAAAAAATAAGAGATGTAACTCCTGAGCCAGGTACTAAATGGTATATTCTAGGTTCATCTGGTGCTGCTGGTTGCCGACATGTTTCGGCCTTAAAGGCAGGCCGTCATCAGGGCACAGCTTACATGGTGTACAAATAGTACAGTATGACAATAGAGGTCATGTGATAATAACTATGTATTTTGACATCATAGATAAATTGCCAAGGAAGTAATGGAGGAGATGATACAAAGCTAAATGGTGATTGGCCGAGGAATATTTTAAATAGGAATGATACATTAGTAATAATAAATTAGTTTTATGAGGATATGTGAGAAGGAATAAATTAATATGTACAGTTTATAAATTTCATATAGTAAATGTAAGCTGTATGAGTATCTCATAAATAGGGCTATGTGAGCCAGCTTTAAGTCTAAGTCTGAAAAAGTATTGGTTATGGTATCTGAGTAGGTAAGTTTTTTGAATGTTCTGAGAGGAAGATCCCAGAAGAAGAAAGGGTCCTTGCATCAGAAAAAACTGTTGGGATTCCTGCTGTTCCATCAATGGATCTATAATTATTGTTTACCTGAAGGATGGCATCAATATGTGGTTAAGAATGGCATCATTGAGTGGTTTGCATGTAGATGGAAAAGTTTGTTGGTACACTTCTATTCCGTTTCCTATGGCCAGGCAGTTTGGTTTGGATATATCCAGTAATTTGGTTCCTCTCGTTAATTGGGAATATTTCGTTGGCGGAGGTTTGTAGCTTTCCAGGGTTGACAGGTGTGGAAGTCAACAGGTATATCTAATTAGGATATCATCCAATGTATTGTATTCAATTCATAGTTTGAGGCTTGAGGTAACGATGCACATCTGTAGTATATGATTCTATGGAAATCTTTAGTAGGAAGAGAGAGTAGAATGTTTTTGGTAATATCTTCTCAGTATGTTGTTGGTTTTCTAAGTTCACATAATGTCTTATGATCTCTATCCAAATGGCCCGTAGGTAGGCCCAGGTCAGGAGAGGACGGATCCATAAAGAATGCACGGGTTCTTCATAAAAAATACCTTAGGCGAACAAAGAAAAAAAGAAGAAAAACTCTATAAAATCTATTGTGTATAAAAACTCTATTATGCAAAAAACCATGTTTATTCCGGAATCTGGAAGCTTGAAAGCTCTACAGAAAGGGAGATAGCGAGGGACCCATGACAATGAGAGTGCTGGCTGATGTTCTGGCGAAAGAAAAGCACAAAGCACCATGTATATCTGCCTACTATTCGGTTTGAGAAACGGGAGAAAATAGGAAAAGAATAGTTGCAAAGACACTCTTCTATTTTGGACAGAACACGGGGAATGAAACTGGACATTGACAGGAAGTTTGTCTTCTCAGATGTTGTGGAAACAACACTCACAGACTTGACATCTTGATGTCTTTGTTAAAGTCGAAAGTCAAACCTCATCAAACAGAATTGCAATGCCATGAAAGTGATAAGGCAAAGTATAACATTTTGATGACAAAGTGCAGGTCAGGGGATAGGCTGTATGACTTTTCCATGTGGAGGTGAGCTGCAGAGGTTTCCTCAATCAATTCAAAGATTGCTACTTACCCTCGCAATGACAAGAAGAAAAAACAATCAAAACCAAAAGACCTTTGGCAGAAGATACATATCGGGTATGTTGCTGGCTAATAGCCATGGCTATATCATCTACGAGACAAGCCATTGTGAAGCCTATACAGATAAGCAGTGGCACCAAGGCCGACACATCGGATTTTGTGGTAAAGTGTAAAAGCATCAGATGATGATTGAATACCACCTTAGACGTCGATGAGGGCTTCACAGTGAAAGAACACCATTGGCATAATTCAAACAGTGGATTTTCACAGAATGCAGAATATCATTACCTGTAAGTCATCGTCGTTTCTCTGAGCAATCAATGGTTTTAAGAAAATGCTGGATGAAGACTGGAAGACCAGTGATAATTGAAAGACATATGGCGACCAGAAACAGAGTGACAGAGATTAATATGTGTAAGTATATGTACCTCTTACGAAGGTCCTCGTGAATGTCACCACTCTCAAGAGCCAGTATTAGGGGACGAGCAACACCGTCAGAGCTTCCCGAGAGCGAAAGGAGAGGTTCAATGGGACGGACAAAATAAAAAAGGCCAACATACTGATGGAAAAAAGACAACAAAAATAACGACTAACTACATTGACTGGTAAATAACTCAAAGCAAGATACCAGTCTGGAAAAGTCTGTAAAACATAAAGGACTGATCAACATCAGATTGTGACAGTAAACAAACGGCTATGAGTACACAAAGGTCACTGAAGCTGGTGTAACACAGAAAGAACTTGGGAGCCAACCGATAGTACGCTGAGCCGTCATGACCAAGTGTCCACTTGCAGCAGTGAGGGGAACTTGAAATGACATGGTTGCTCCAATTTACCTAGAAGAGCCATGTATGAGGTGATAGACAATACAATGACCAAAAAGATGAATGACAAGGCATCATAGATTAATCTTGAACACGACCTGTAAGTCACAATCTACTTTGATTCACTCCTAGTAATCCAATGTTTTGAATTATTGAGTACCAAAAACATAAATTTACCTGCATTATCAGTTTCACGAAGAACGCTCCAAGGTAGCATTTGCTAATGATTTTGTGAATAATACACGTTTGACCACATGTGATCAAGATTCTAGATTTAATTTAATGATTATAGTTTCAATTTTTTTACGTTCAAACCAATGAATCTTTCTTTATTAAGCTATCCCTACCGAACCAAATCAGACAAATTTTCATAAAGGAAATAAATTTTAATCAGATTTTGCCATTTTGTTTTCCCAATCAGCTAACACATGGGTTACATATTGGGGAAAGGAAAAGAATCGATACATGGAGTTTCAAAAAGATTCATTCTATAATAGTCTAGTGATAAACATTAGACTATTGGATTTATGTATTGTTTGTTTTTGTAACGATCCCACAAATTATACTTTCAGTATATTTTGAACAAAAATAGTCAAGTAGAAAGGGGATTCAGTGAAAGGTTTAATAAATTGTGAAGCTTTAGTTCATCTTCTCGATCAATCTATGATACCTGCATGTTACAGGTATACATTTGTTTCCTGGAGACAACAAACCAATCCCATTGTATATATGTATATTTTATTTATAAAACTTTATTGTTCCAATACTTTGACCTTCATTATTGAAACACCAATTATCACAGCTTATTAAGTTCCCAGTAACGTGTACCACAAAACATATGGAGAGAACAGTTGGTATACATTGATACATAATATATATTCCACACATGGAAAATAAAATGAAAAAAATATATTGATATATTAAAAAAACTTTGTCCCAACTGTTATAATTAGAAGACTCGTTGCTCTGCCAATATTGATTGTAAATTATACCTCAATGAATTTCTACAATGGAGTCGAGTATGCCTGTACTGAATACATGTATATTCAATACAACATGTACATATGATTGTTACACTTCGGCTTTATATTGACTCCTGGATTGGTTCTCCACATATTGGCAGACCCATTTAATGTGTGCCACATCATTAGTACGGACCAGTATCTGGATTTGATCCACATTAGGATGTCTACTCTTGTACTGTTGAATGTCGTCAAATAACTTGGTTACCTTCCCATCTCTATTCATTGGACTCTGAAAAAGTCAAGTGAAGATTTCTTTTATAACGTATTCTGAAAAGATTTTTTTGTAAAATCCTTGGGGAAAACTGAAGACACCTACATATACCAATGAACACAATTAAACTATAGAAAATAGCATTCTTACACGGCTAACCAGTTGATGCTTAAATATAAGAATAGTGTTAAATTAATTACCTTATCTACATTATATTGTGTATTATGTAGGTGATATACTGGACGGTTTGATGCGCGTTGTCAGCGCCGAAGACAGTCCAACATTTCACATAATAGGCAGTATTATGCTTATATCTTGGTACTTAAATTTTAATTTCTGTATCATCTTTCATGATACATTTTGTTCAGGTAATCCAATTTTACTTATATTAATGTTTTACTGAAATGTTATTATATTACTGATATCACCTTTTTTATTGTTTATTTAAATCGCCTGTTACTCAAAGCTTCACCTGGTGCGGTGCAATAATATACACTGTATGGTAACGGGATCCGGCCCCGGTTGTTTGGTATCTACTTCCGGAAAAATCGTATCTAAACAAATGAGGTATTATATTATGATATTATTTCATTTGTTTATTGAAACCTTTCAAAACTTAGAACAGTGAAAGCTTAAGATTTTAATATATCCAACAATTATATGTGAAAATGAGAATAGAGCCTCCTTATTTGTATTCAAACATGTAACCTGGAAGGTATTTCCGTGCAAAACTGAGAAAAATACGTGAAAAATATGAACATATCTCAAGATATCAGATGCATTTCTTTAAGATAAGATGTTGAATGAAGAATTAGGATAGAACAAAAATTATCTACCACTTCAAATTTATCGTAAATACATCCTTTTTGCCATAATCGATGATGTTTAGTGAGCATGTTATGACTAGAGAGTGCGTGTTTGGTACGCACAAATTTCCGGTTTGGTATGTCCATTTGTATACGGTTTGCTATAACAACCTAGTTAACTTTAATCACAAACAGGGAGCCGCAAATAAAGCGTGGCATAATCCCCGCGCCTCACAGTTGGTATGAAAACCCAGATATCAAGCTCAAAGTAAGAGTTATATTAATGCGTGTATTGTAAAACAGAAAAAAAACAGCTTGTGACAAAAATAAACAGTAATTTGGTGTTTTGACTAGTTTCCAAGACTACAAAAAAATGGAAGGTTTGAAAAAGCAAAAGGCACAACTAGGGCACAACGTTTCGCAGGGTATAATAAAATCCTATTTACTGAAAGAACGAACAAACGATCAAAGTAACGAACAAGCAAAAAAGGACGCACGAATTTTTTTTAATTTTTTTTTTGGTTTGATCAGACTACTTTCGTACGAAACACTTTATGATTTTATAATTTTGAATATTTTAGCATTATCAGCAGATAAATATACATTTCTGGTAGATCGTTCACGAATATTACGGACAGTAGTGGGCCCAGCACGGATCCTTGAGGGATTCCTGATAATACGTCTTTCCAAGGATTTCATATACGTCCTTGTTCTTTTCAATAGGAATGCTGTTTAAATAGATGTAGGGCAGTCGAACAACTGAAATGACACCACAGCCAGTAAATTATGGAGAATTGGATATAAGCTGTTTCATAAAAATGAACACTTGAATAAGCATCGTTCGTTTCGCCCTGTACAATGTAGATAACATCACGGGAGAGATTATAATGTTAATAAATTGGTTTTAAAATATAAGGAAATCAATATTAATTTTATATGTATTAAAATGCGTATCTGTAAATAGAAGACAAAGATAATGTGTCTCCTCCCCTGGGGGTGAATAAAATAACACAGTAACCAAAAAATATCATGAGTAAACATTACTTGACTTGATATGTATTTACAATGCTTAATAATAAATTGTTGCATACTTGTTATAGCGTGTGGTGTTTTTTCCGGCTTTCCCCGATATATACTTTGATATGACGAAGCTACATACTTTATATATATAAAACAGCTACCAAACACCAGGATTACAAACTTACATGTATATAAATTTGATTGTTTTCTATGATGGTAATTATGTTACGGCTCTTGCTGTGTACTATGTTAATTTGACTGCGTGAAATGATAATACTGTCCTTAAGTTATCCTATTTTTTTATTTGTGATTCAAATTTTTAACCAAGTTGTTATACCAAACCGTATACTAATGAATACCAAACCGGAATTTTGTACGTACCAAACACGTACACTATAGTCATAACATGCTCACTAAACATCATCGATTATGGCACACAGGATGTATTAATGATAAATTTGAAGTGATAGATCGTTTTTATTCTATCCTAATTCTTCATTCAACATCTTACCTTAAAGAAATGCATCCGATATCTTGAGATATTTTCATATTCTCACGCATTTTTCTCAGATTTGCATGGAAATACCATCCAGGTTACATGTTTGAATACAAACTGAGAGACTTTATTCTCATTTTCACATACAATGGTTGGACATATTAAAATGTTAAGCTTTCACTGTTCTAATTTTTGATAAGTTTCAATAAACAAATGAAATAATATCGAGTTTTTAAAGCGATTTAGCACGTACCCCTCTCATTTGTTTGGATACGATTTTTCCGGAAGTAGATACCTATAAGACTCTTTCATATGTGGATAAGAAGGATAGGGATATTCTACCCGAGGATCACAAAATGTTGTAAAACCCGAGGCTTTACATATGAAAGAGTATTTTTCTCTCATACCTTGACGTTTTATTGCAATGTTACTACTACGATATTTTCCCGCCATTTTGAAAGAAATTCGAAAAAAACGCGACTGCAAGTCATTTCCCCATACATAAAAAAACTGAGTGATATTTTCAACGCAAATTCCGCTATTAGTATTTTTTAAAGTAAATCCAGCCTAGTTTTCTGAAAAAAATGTTAAAAGTGTACCGAGAAAATAGTAATTTTGTTGACGCCGTGACGTCACGAGCCTTTATTGCATGGGTAGCCATGCAATACAGCCTCAGGCGACATGAGTTTATTGCTGTAGGTACATTGTATGAGACATATGTTGCATTCGTCAGTTCAATATTTACCTGTAGCTGTGCAGGTAAATATTGTACTGCTTAATATGACATGTTGAGCATTAAATTACTCACAATTACAATAAATTGGGATTTTTTTCAGGAGCAATGTTATGAGTCAACGATTTTGGTCTTTTGACGATGTTAAGAAGAGTGACTGATTGGTACATAACCTGAATCCCACGTTATATGCCAGATATGCCATCCGCTCGGTAACGTGAAGGTTCCCCCGAATTTCAATATTAGACCCTGCTCCACAGGATGTGGACTTTGTGCCACTGTGAAAGACTAAGAGAGACTTGTACTATTCTAATACCTGACGGAGTGACAAGGACTACCTAATTAAGCTATCGATTGTTTTACCATAACGAATCCTCATTAATTATGAATAGTTCATTATTGTATTTTTAAAATGTCACTAGCGTACAGTGAAGTTTTAATTGAACGGATGTGTTTTTCTTATTGGAGATATTAGAAAAATGTGTCGGCAACAATTTTATTAATACGATTAAATTCTCGTAATCGCATCCAGATAAGGAAATATTGTATATTGTGTTATCGACCGTTCACATCAACCAATCAGAATTTAAATCAGAAAAAGCAATTCTGTCATAGTTTTATAGAAAGTGAGGTTATATTAATCTTCAATTTCCGTTAGTCAATATCTGTCTAAATTGAAGCATCACTATAGTTATTAATTATTACACAGACATGGTCATATTACATTAGACAACCGGGACAATTTTTGTCTAAGTTCGTTATCGTAATACGACCTGTGTATGGGAACATTTTACAGGTAGGATATAAACATGAAAATAAAGAACTCGTGGTGCATGTATAATATCGGCATTTTATAGCTTATAATTTCGTGCTGTTTCTCCAAGGTCCCTCTATCTAGAGTAATGTTCTATCAGAACTGCGAGAAAAACGGTGTAATGCTATTACAAAGTCTATTTTTCTCCCTACCTGGAACAGAACAAAATTAAAACATGGCAGTTTTTAATTGTCCAGTAACAATTAAAATAAAGGTACCAGATAATAGGCTGTTTCGATTAATAAATTGAGGATACCAAAATCAAAGTCTGTCATGATGTAGCGAAAATGCATCAAATTGGCAAGAAATTCGTCGTTTTATACTTACATTAATACGAATTACGAACTTCTGATCGGCTTGCTCTGAACTTCCTCTCGGGATTTTGATCGCCTTGGTTCGGTTTTGATCTTTCTTGTGGAGGTCCGTCTGGTCGGCATTAAAGTATACAGTGATTGTAGCGGCCTTACTACCGTCTTGTGACACCTGGTCAGATGTCGACATGGAACTACCACCACTACTGTCTGTTGCATTTTCAGAAGTGTGTCCATTCATGGACTCGAACTGCAGATCCACGTCCTTTGGTTTTGTTCTCCCTCTGTTGGTACCATTTGCGACTACTCCATTGCTCTTTTTCTCCAACCCATTTCCAGCCGCCATGTGTGTATTGTTACTCGTGTTTTTCACGGGCTTGTACTCGTTGTTAACTAAATTCCTCCGCCCTACTGGTTTGTATAGTTTCGACACGCTTTTATATTGACTGCTCGGAATATGACGATTCCGAGTTGCTGTTTTCGTTTTTAGTTGTTCTTGAGGTCGTGGTGATTTTTGTTTTTGGTTATACTGGTAAGGCGATGGTTGTTTTTGTTTATCTAGAAGACTACTTGTATTTGGTCCCTGTGGAGACCAGTTGTCATCTCGTCCTGGACTTTCCCTCGCGTCGAAGAGGGTAACACGCGAAGAACTGGAAGTGTTCGCTACACTTGACGTTTCTTTAATTTTTGGTAATGGCACTGTCGAAAACATTTTTGATTTTCCCTTGGCAAAGTCTTCATCATACGCGATTCTCATCATTTCCTCCCGCCAACTTTCAAAATCCAGGTTTCTTTGAATACGTTTGGTTTTGAACGATGACGTGGAGGATGTCAACTTTTGCCGCCGTGCCTTTCGCAAGCGTTCGACGTCCCGCATATACACAGGTAGGAGGTAGGCGAGCTCCACAGATAGCTCAGCGTCTGAGTACTGCGTGAGGAAAGACCAGTCAGCCTTAACTGCCTTGGTATGATGGCGGTGACCTTTAGGCCAGCGGCTACTGACTCGAGCCTGCACTTTATTGTAATCTGTTTTCTTTGGGGGAGTTTCAGCATCCTCGGTTTCAACCTCTTCAACAGTTTCCTCTTCCTCCTCCTCCTGTTCCTCTTCCTCCTCGCATATTTCAGGCGTATCTCGTCTATAGAAGTCATCCTTATTGATCCCTCGTATAATTCTTATTGTCTCCAAAAAGTCACCACGTAGGTTCGTTTCTAAATCCAAATTTTTCCTCAGCTCATCTACAACGGTGTTTAGCGGAATGAGCTTATGCAATCGTCGTCTTGTCTGAAATATAGAATAAATGAAAAATTAATGGATTGTTATACCAAAACAATTACTTTAATTGTTTGCACCAACAAAAGAAATCTTTTGATGAAGATTGAATTGGATCAATTAAGTTTAATCATGGATCTCACAGAAGAAATAATAATACTCTGCATAAAGAAGCAACATGATACATACACATTTAATAGTACATTAATCAAATATTGTGCAAACGATAGAAAGAAATTTAAATATGTGGCACCGTCAAATCTGTCAACGTGTGCACGAGTTACAACCATACGAATTGTTAGTATACTAAGTGCCCATCATTTGTCACTGTCTTTGTCTTTTCTTTCTTTTGACCCTAATTATATCTGTCTGCACACTAGAATAGTCCTTTGACTCCTTACTCTCCTAAAGTTCAAGACACACTCTCTTTCTTTATAAAGAATTGCACAATCTGTTTTTGAACAAGATTTATGCTACACATCTCTGTATTTCCTCTTTGTGGACTAGATTTTGGTTTCACTCTCTTTGTTCTCCCTTTGGACTATAGTCATTCTGCTTTTCTTGGGACTGCAATTTAACTGAATTTTCATATCAATTATTGGACAAAAATGGTCTAACATCCTGAAAAGATATTTTTACTTTGGACCTGCATAGTTCGCCATTTTTACCAGGACCGTCTACCTCTGTTTGCACTGGAAATGCTCCTCTCTGAACGAGATTTGCCTAACCCCTCTTAGGACTATATAGCCCCTATAGCATGCTATACTCTGATTGAAGTCTGTCTTACCTCTCTTTTGACTTGTCGCTCCTCATCCGTCAGTCCCGACATGCTACTCCCTGAAGACGTACTCGCACTTTCTGATGGCTCCACGTACACCCCCAGACGTTTCTGCCTCTCTATCCACCTAGCTTTCCTTTCTGCTAACAACTTCTGACGCTCTTCTTTTTTCTTGTTACGGTACTTTTGCATGCGGTCCTTGATGTAATTTCGAACCCGTACTTCATTTGCCTCCTCTTCAGTCTAAAATATATAAATTAATAGCATACATAAACGTTCTGCAAAAAACTATGCTGTTACGCTTTGGAAACTTGAATGCCGAAGAATTTACAAGGGGTGGGGGGGGGGGGGGAGCAAGAGCAATCAACGAAAAATGCAGGGAGTACTTTCAAAGATTCCTACTTGGAAAAATGTACATGTATAGACGCCTTCGACCATGACATTTTTACCCGAGACGTGGTCACACTCGTTTAAAGAAATTGTTATTGTTGATCGCATATATAATCTAATTGTTTGTCATATCATTTAATTATTTTCTTTAATCTCTTATGTACTGAAAACATTATTACCTTCTTTTTAGGGCACTATGGTCTTATAGTGTTGTCTTGGGAAGTCATAGTACCCCTCGACAACACTATAAGGCCATAGTGCCCTCAAAATAAGGCAATTATATATAATTACAAATATCGGGTATATCTGTATGTGTGTAAGAAGGTTATTTTCATGGGTCAAAATTTTCGCTATTTGATCTAAAAATTATTGTTTCAGTCCTCAGGCAAAATTGACAAAAATGACGTTACTGTCGCTATTTGCGCTGAAAGGAAATGCGGCATATGTAATGGTGTACATGGTGGAAAATTACATATTATGACAAAACACTTAACATTAATTATCATAATATATTGTATTAAATATAATCTAAATATGCGTGAACATTAAATTTAGACACTTCACAAGGATATGACAAATAAATTACGGCATCAAATGGAGCTGTGGCCTAGAAGTTAGAAATCAATGGTGTATCTGGCGTCTCACTCACAAATATTTCATAACTTACCTGGGTGCATTTTCCAAAAAAAATCAATAACAAATAGAAAACACAAAACAACAGTTTATCTTTGTTACGTTATCGGGCAAGTATTACCGACAATGACCTTTTCTCGGATCACAGGTACTTAGCTCGTTGACAAAAAATATACAGTTTATATGAGTATTGTCAACGAGCTAAATACCTGTGCTCGGATATTGGTTTCTCTGCCTACAAGTGTCACCGCCATGACGGAAAAATGTGCCCTAAATTTCTCGTTGTTACATGATCAAATCCGTTCCTTGTATCCCCGAATCGACGTGTTGTTATTGTTGGTCGTACATAATTTTTGTCCTATCATTTTATTTAGTTATTTTCTTCAATCCGTCATGTACTAAGACATAACCTTCTTTTGAGGCACTATGGTCTTATAGTGTTGGCTTGGGATGGCATCGTCACTCGGCTCGGGTACTATGCCATCTCGAAACAACACTATTTAAGACCAAAGTGCCCTCAAAAGAAGACAATAATTTAAAAATATTTCAATGGTCAAATTTTCGCGATCATAACATTGGTCTACGAAATAACCGGCTATAGGATAAAATAGGTCGAATAATACTTAGCTTACATAGTACATTTTACCTTATTGATTTTGAATATAATGGTACTTGTTGGTCTTGAAAAGGCGACTAAACTTGAGGTATTTTCTTTTCTCTTCTTTCTAACTGGCTTTCTTGTTGTGAGAAAGGCTTTGAATTCTTTGCTCTGACGGGGTACATCGTAGTCTGTGAAAATTGTATTTTCTACAAAATGGAGTAACGCAACTGGTTTGTCCGTATGATATGAAAGGGTGGAATGTGCTGTACTGTGTCTTTGACAGCATGCTTCAATGAGATAGCGCTAAACATGACAAGGGTTCTACTACTAAAAGGAGACACAACATAAATATACCACAGCCACTCAAAAATACACAAACATTCACACACATATCATGTTGTATACAGGCAAGTCCGTCCTTAAACGTCCTTCACTGCTTATATGACGTTAGGTTTAAATGACTATTTAGCTTCATTTTCGACATGAATCATTACCATTATCTGACAGTACACAGGGACCTGACACTAATTTCTAACCAACAGTAGTTTTATATAGATATGTAACTACTGTTTATTAGAAATTCGTGTCAGGTCCCTATTTTACTGTAAGCTGTTGAAATTATCGATTCTACAGTTATGTTAAAAAATACTGATTTGTAACCAATTATGCATATTGATTTACACATGTAAATACCTGTATTAACCAAATCACGGACAAAACAGATGTTTTGCTGTTTTTAATGAACTGCACACAATTGGATGTTCTATCGAACGCTTTACCACCGTGCGACTATTCAGATGGGAATTGTATCAAAATAACTGAAATTGACGCCATTTTTTATCTTATAATATGGTTATGTTTTTTAACCAACATTGCTCTAAAATAGATTACAAACTTGGTCAACTATTAGTATCAGAACCTCCGCTATTTTGGAGGAATATAGGCCGATGAATCTTGTTGATATGACAAACTTTAAACTCTATTCTCTTTTATTCGGAAATATAAAATAATTTATTACAGAACTACAAAATGTGAAGCCGTCAAAGTAACTAGATATTGATGTGCTGCAACTCGCAACGTGACTACCTGATTCCTGAATGACAAATTACACATAGCTGTATTTACTTATTAATTACATGTGAACAATACTAACCGGACGTCACCCATAAATGTCGGTAATGAGACAAAAGAATAACATGATGACTTGGTCTGCCAATCCCCTGTATTCACCGACTTGTTACATATTAGAAGATGTAATTCACCCCTGCGTATGTGTTTAGAGAGTAGCGCGAAAGAGCAATTCACACGGGCGTGTATACAAGAGCAATAAGATACTTTAATTATTAACAGTTTACGAAAAAGCCATAAATTTTAAACACGAAATTGTGTTTTTTTGGTAGATATTGATATTAAAGAGTTGCCATATGATAATTTGCATACTTCGGTTTATAATAATTTGTTTTATTTTATGGCTTGATTTAGGGTATTATTGCTAACCTTTGAACAGTAACATATGTAAAACATCAAACCACTATATTTTAGGAATTATAGACAGGTTTAGACCAATAGGACGATTATTTAGGTCCAGCTATGTAACAATACATAATCGCAAATTCTTCCAAATCATAATTAATAAATATATTTTTTGCACTTTTCTTTGCATCGAGTAAATAGTATAAATCCGTCCATACTTCAGAGACCAATTTTGAATTTGAAAACTTCTACAAAAATATCTTTCTAGCGCCTGTTAACCCTCACAGCCATATAACCGATTAGCTTCGCAGAATTGATATTTTTGCGATTCCGCAGGCTATCACTATGGTCGCCAAAAGCATTAAAAACAAATATGAATATCAAAGTAAAAAAATTAATCTAAAAAAATCGACTTTAAAGGACAAGAATTAATAAAATCTTGACTTAAAAGAGGCAAATGTTAGTGGAATCGTCTAATCAAGCTCAAATATAAAGTTAATAGATAAAGCAGGGACATAATGATTCTGATAAAGTACAAGATATATTTGGAACGAGCAACTTTGCTAGCTAGCCAAAAGTATTCGGCCGATACTCTCCTTGTAGGGAAAGCATTGGACTGAATATCTTTGGCTTGCAAAGTTGGTGAAGCAAGATGCCGTCGAAGGATACTCGAATTATAAGTGGATGTGCAGTGATTACACAATATAAATATACAGCACCTTTAGAATATAAACAGAAGCGTCTATTAAGGACTATACCAGCTGTTATCCCAAATTATTTCACAAAACACACTAGATTTTGAGAAAATCTGAAAACATTCAATGATGTGGAGGTAACAGAACTCCAAACTTGGGAAAAGATCTGAACAAACAAAACCTCAATAGTACTAAAGTTAGTCTCCTTTTTCTCATACAGTGAGGATGGCAAGTTTAACCTAATTAATTCATAGTTCTTACTGAAGTCTCTCCTTCTAACTAGCGGTACACAGTTACCCTCTTCACCATTCACTCAAAAATCAATACGTCATATAGTACATTTTATTTACAGTAGTTATAATCCCTATTATATCTATATTTAGTTGTAAGTTTGCCAAGACTATTACCCAAGAATCACCTTAGTAGCTATTGAACCGGTATAATGTGGCAAGGTTGGAAACCTTCGCAACCGTGACAAATATAAATAAATCATATACTTTCGATTTAAGATAAAGATCTGTAAAGTCATGATATATATTTAAGCTAAACTTTATGGAATACAGCGCCATAAAACCAAGAATATTCAGTAAAAAATGCTCTCTCAAGTACCAATATACATAAAGATGAAGAAAACTGAATCGAGATACCCAAACATACAATTAACAGCACACAAGGGATTACCAGTAACTTTACTCTGTAGTATGCAGCGTATGGTATTTTAGAAAGTTCTTTCAAGTTTATTTTGTTTTCACCTTAATGATACGCGTTAAAGCGCAGAATTGTTTTTAATGTTTTAAAAGGCGATAATGTAAATACTAGTATTCAAAAGTGGGCCAAGAGACCCGTCATCCTTATTTGTCTTTATATTTGGTTCTTTATTCTTTTTTTTTTTTACTTTTTTATTTTGTGTTTTTTTTTGTTTTTGTTTTTTTTTTTTGTGATAGATTAGGTACGATCATAAGTGGCCATGATTAAGGTGTCTTACATTTAAGCAACCATGAATTACGTGATCGGGAAACATTGTTAAACACTACAATATGAGAATTCACATGCTGGGATGAAGGGCTACCAAGTTTGTTTAAATGAATGACCTTGACCTTCATTCAAGGTCACAGGGGTCAAATAGGTAAAAATCTTTAACAGACTTCTTCTTAATAAGCAAGAGGTCTAGAGACCTGAAATTGGGCCTGTGACATGCTGGAAATTTAGACCAGGGTACATATTTCACTGATTCACTCAATTTAACGAACCACCTGGTTATAGATTTATTATTTAGAGTCATTATTAGGCTTTCGTTTTATGTCGATAATTTAAACACTAACTGTCCCTAACTAATTTATCATTATCATATGATATAAATATTGAAGCTGTTGATAACTTCTAATAATGTACACTTGCTGTAACAAGCATTTTTATTCTCTTAGAATTATGTTATTATCCCATAAAGTAACACAGGGGGCCAACTCAATGAAAATGGATGTTGTCATACAGTTTTTGTATTTGGTGGATGGACTGATGAGTATACATGACAGTCATGTGATTTTTTTCAGAAAATACGAGATTTGAAAAAATTCTTTTAAAATCGAGATATTTACTATAAAACAGCGAGTAAATAACCCGATTTTTTAATAAATGTTCAATTCTCGTATTGTCTGAAAAAAAAATCCAAGACTGTCATGTATACTCATCAGTCCATCCACCAAATACAAAAACAGTATGACAACATCCATTTTCATTTAGTTGGCCCCCTGTGTAAAGTAAAGGTCGTTTATAACGTCGCGTTTGATTGGTTGATACGGCAGCCTAATAATTTCTCAGGGAAAAAAGTCCATCAATGAAAGTTAATTAAATTATAAGGATTAACTTGAGTACGTTTTTATGTTACACAAAAATCTGAGTGCACTCTCATCACAAACCGTTTTGCAGTCTATTTTTAGTACACATAGATTGTCGCGTATTGTGTTGAAATATATTCAAGTTCACCCTTAAACATTTCTAAATGCGAGTCTAACCTATTATTATTCTTGTTATGTCGAGTTCCAGATATACGATGTACTTATACATTTATACATCAGCACTTTTTATCCATAAGAGATAGTAATGGACGATTGGACATAAAATGATACCAAAAGTAGCCTTTCTGGATAGTTTGAATGATACCGCTTACGTTGTTAATTGATTGGTTTATTGATTGTTGATTGATTGATTATTCATTCATTCATTCATTCATCATCAATCAATCAATCAATCAATCAATCAATTCATTAATCAGTAAGTCAATACATATTATTTCTTTACAAATAAAGCACTTTTGCAAAGTAAATGAGAGAACAAAAATATGGTAAAGATAAAAGGTAAAAAAATTTTGTGATCAAATATTTAAGATCAACCATATCGACTACAGTTCATTACATATGCATATGCATAGGGTGGTTTTAAAGAATGTAGGGTCGATATGTTTTACTTTGTAATTTAAAAATTGCACATAGTAATGGATGCTTGCAGCTACGTATAAATATTTGATATTTCTAATATCCGTAAACTGAATCACGAGCAAAACAACGCCCAAAGGGCAAAATACATCATGATATCCGAAGAATTATATAAACGAGTCCCTCGGTACATGCTGTGTGTAACCTCGTAACCACCTTACCAACTCATGGGAGTGAATTAGGGCAATGACCGCGGGAACTTAGGCCGCAAAATGCGAGTATTACCACTAAAATACAAAATGACCAACGTATCTGAATCTCGTATCTGAAAATATCTAGTCAGATGGATTCACTAGGGCGACATAGACCAGAGGTTTACGTACCCAAAGGACTGTTTCTATCACCAGATTCCGTTAGTGGCATAAAAAATTAATCCATTTGTGGTATGTTCATGCATACAACAAGTAAAAGCATTTCTAAATGACATTTGTGGTAACTTTTGTTCATAGGATAACATAACATGGCTTTATTTACAAAATCACAACATCAGGATCTCGTCGATCGTTGGTATAGATCTACTGTGATGTAATGGTATCTTACATATGAAAGACATTACAGGCTCCTAAATGTCAGCATCCTGCCGCGATCTTGTCTTTATCAGAGTAAAGAGGAATAAAAGAATCTATTGATTGATCAATCAATACTTTTATTCCTCAAAGATGAGGTTTACAAAACAAAGGAAAACATTCAAATTTATACAACGTTTGTGTTTTACATAACACATTAACTTTTATTTCAGAAAGTAGTTTGATCCTAGTGATTCTAGCTACCCGTTCTCATTGGCAGTGCGTAATCCAAACGTGACAAAATTACACTAGAACCTGGGTGTTAATGAAACATCGTCGTACGTCGTGGCGGATTGGTTTTTTAGTATGTATTGAAATATTTATTTTGTCCAATCTTAACACAAATTCGAAATTCAAGCCCGTAGTATCTGTCGTTGAGGTCTTGAAATATGTCGTAGGCTTATCTGATCCATTTAAATACGTAAAAAAGACAATTTTGAAGTTTGAGTATAATTATGATGGTATATTTCTGCCATTGTGTATTGTAGGTCGAGTTACATAAACTTGACTTTGGTAAGATCAGTATGTCGATCAGTATAGTTATAACATGACTAGTTGAGATAGTTGAGAAAGTCGGCTTATGTCCTAGAATGTTGACTTACCCTGTTACGACGAGGTCATGATAGCCAGTCGCGATAATATAACTCGATATTTCAAGATGACTGTCGAAAAGTCGTGTTATAACTCACGTCTTACCAAGTCATGACTATCCCAGCAAACTCGAGTTACCGTAACTCGACCTAACATAACATGATATGACATTAATATGCCATCATATTCTGGTATAGTATATGTATCATTAAACATATTTCTAGATTAATGTAAAAAAAGTATACAAAATCATCTAGAAGTGACCAATATTTGATATACAATGTGTATCTAATTTGGAAAACAAACATAAATAATTCGTATCTGACAACCTTTGCAAGGTTGTAAAACTTACCACTAGAGCGTTGCAGAATAAATTATTTAAATACTACATTGAATGTAACATAAAAAGTCAACAATGCTCGTAACCAAAGAGAGGTCGAAAAATAGTTCAAGGGAGGTAAGTGATGTGTAAAATTACTAAACATCGTACAAAGAGAATATCCTATTGATATCACTTTTTTTTACATCATTTATTACCGGAGATATATGACCATAACAGTACGGGAACATAACCTTGGCCCTGTCGTTATACACCTGTATTATTTATCATTTATAGTTATTTTTATCGAATGTGAAATGCAATGGTGGATTTCGATGTCCTACAATATAACTAGTTATACAGAGCGTAATGAAATGATGATGAATGATGATGTTAATGATGATGATGATGGGTGGTGATGATGATGTTGATAATGAAGATGAAGATGACATGAAGATAAATGATGATAAATCATTATTAGATGATGATGATTGGTGGTGATAATGATGATGAATATGAATGATGATGAATGATGATGATGAGTGATGATGAAAGATGATGATGGGTAATGATAATGATAATCATAAATGATGACATGAAGATTAATGATGATGAATGATGATGATGATGATGATGATGATGATGGGTGGTGAAAATGATGATGATGATGATGATGATGATGATGATGATGATGATGATGATGGTTGGTGATAATGATAATGATGATGATGATGATGATGATGATGATGATGATGATGATGATGATGATGATGATGATGATGGGTGATGATGAATGATGACATGAAGATGAATGATGATGATGATGATGATGATAATGGGTGATGATAATGATAATGATGAATAATGAAATGAATATGAATGATGATGATGATGATGATGATGATGATGATGATATGATGAACAATTGTAACATGGACAATGGTCTGTTATTGGCAAGATAAGTGAATGTATTTTGATGCAATTAGAACAAAAAAACTATTTTGACATATTTAATTTTAAAGGGAAAATTCACTCAGGCTAATTATTTTACATAACCAAGAAGCAAAATATAGTATAAATGTATTGTTCTACATTTCTTATGAAACATATAACGAAAAACATGAACAACTTCCACGACATTGTAAAGTATTTTAATTAATATCTTTGAAATATCAAATCGTTGATTAATATGATTAAGCAGGTACAATATGGACGCTGTACCCATACCCGAGCCAAAGTCACGCACGTTAAACAAATAAACTACACAACCACTGAGAAGGTGATAAAATGATTTTTATACAAGACAATTCACCTAATAAGGTAAACATACTACTGTCAGAGTGATTTGAGCAGTTCTAGACAACAGTTTCATTACTCTACGAGCAAGGAACAGGGTTCGGCATACAAGAAGTTTGACAACAATGTGTAATGACGGACAGCGAGCGATTTTGAATATCTACACACATGTCACCACCATGGGCTTTTTAAGCATATCACAGTAAAACCGACTGATCTAATTTATAACTGTTTTTTTCCGGTATATGTACAAATTTTAATGTTCTCCTAGACTGAATTGTCCCTTTAAAGTCTATGTTATGAGTCTTCCAAATCCGGTCAATTTTAAAATCGTTACTGTCGCATTATCCTAATTTTTTTGGGAAACAAATTAAAACAAATTATGTTGAAATACATGCTGCAATTGAGATGCCTATAATAATGAATAGAGCTCGGGTAATATTACACTGAAAGCTGTCTAACTATATTGATAATTAAAACATTACACTCAATTATTTATAAAGTATTTGATTGAAATGTATAAAAGTGAAGTCGATACCATCGACTGCTATAGTCACGGCTGATCGACACGTTGATTGCTGCTCTTATCTAGCATTGGACATGTACTAAATCTATGGCAGCTGATGATGATGATAAAGATGAATGATGAGATGATGATGATGATGATGATGATGAGATGATGATGATGATAATGATGAATGATGAGATGTTGTTGTTGATAACAATGATGAATGATGAGATGATGGAGATGATGGTGATGATGGACATTGGTGATGATGGTGATGATGATAATGATGAATGATGAGATGTGTTGTTGTTGTTGATGATGATGATGATGATGATGATGATGATGATGATGATGTGGTGGTGGTGGTGGGTGGTGGTGATGGATGGTGATGATAATGATACATGATGATGATGATGATGATGGTGGTGGTGGTGGTGATGGATGGTGATGATAATGATGCATGATGATGATGATGATGAATGATGATGATGATGGTGGTGATATTGAAAGTGAATAAGAATGAAAGTTTTTTGAAGGTTTTTATTTGTTTATTTTGTTTTATTTATTTATTTATTTATTTATTTATTTTGTTTTATTTATTTATTTATTTATTTATTTATTCATTCATTCATTTATTGTTTTGGTTCCGGAAAGGGAGTCCGATAATTACTTTCTATGGTAATATATAAATCATACACACTATTATGGAGTTTTGCGGATTTTAATTAGTTATAATTCAATTTTCCCGTTTTAAGTCCAACTCGCCAAAATATTTCACACGTAAAAATAACGAACAGTTTGTAAGATATTTAGATGAAAAAGATACCACCATCCTTAAATATCTGATTTCAGTCATATGGGTAAAGTATGTATAAATTTCTCTATATGTGTATCATTTTCCTCTCAAATCAGATACAGTGATTGGATGTTGTTGAATTAATCATCTCAATAACGTGAAGACAATGTCAAGAAAATAATTTTACTTTTATCAACTTGACAATATTATCATTAATTTATGTTCTCGTAAAACCCAGCATTATGATGGAATTTGAATTTCTGTCAGCAATTTATTTTGTCTGAATATCTTGTTATTTTTATGGAGAATATAATATAATTGGCGAAGTTAAGTTTTCTTTAACTAAACGTCCTATCAAAGTTATTAAGTACAACTTTAGTGAATGCATCAATGACACCTGTATTGAAGGAAACTGTGAAAGTATCTTCAAGGAGTGTCTCTTTGTAATGGTCTAGATTTAAGTCACTGAATCATTATTCCAAAGACACCTCAAGCAGAACCTCCCTACCAGTCACATATGCTGGCAATGTACAAACCAGTCACCCCACTTCCTATATGCGTGTACTTTAAATAAATAAAATAAATAAATAGAATGATAAGTATCTCGTGAGATCTACAATGTCCTCAACTAAGAATGACAGATTTTAACCCGTTCCAATTGCACAATTCCACGATTGACTTTGGAGTTTGTAAACATAAGCTGCCCTCGAGGGATTCCCATTTAAATGTCAGTATGTTCATTCTATAGGCATTATGATAGTGGGATTCGTTCAAGAAAACGGTAAAATTTACTACCTATCATGAAAACTGATCAAGTATCACCTATTTACTGGTTTCTGTGAAAACTGAAGCTCTTCAATGAGTTTTTTTGTAATAAACTCCGATATCGACATACATATCTAGAAAATCGTGGAATATTAGAGTAAATGTCTACTGAGATCAAAAAGGTCTCCATCATAATTTTCTCGATGGGTAAACTGATATAGTTTTCCCTTTAATGAAATTGAACATAGGAATAAAGTTAGTTGTCTTGAGATAACGTTGTAGAACAACATAAAAATCAGCTAATGTGACACAAATATGTGACACTTTCATTATGTAAACTATATCAATTGTTATGGGACCCAGACAAAACTAGGTCATTTGTTCTGTAGTATATCTGTAGCACCAGAAAAACTAGGTCATTTGTTGTGAAGTATGAAGGTAACACCAGACAAAACTAGGTCATTTGTTGTGAAGTATGAAGGTAGCACCAGACAAAACTAGGTCATTTGTTGTGAAGTATGAAGGTAGCCCAGACAAAACTAGGTCATTTGTTGTGAAGTATGAAGGTAGCACCAGACAAAACTAGGTCATTTGTTGTGAAGTATGAAGGTAGCCCAGACAAAACTAGGTCATTTTTTGTGTAGTATGAAGGTAGCACCAGACAACACTAGGTCATTTGTTGTGAAGTATGAAGGTAGCACCAGACAAAACTAGGTCATTTGTTGTGTAGTATGAAGGTAGCACCAGACAAAACTAGGTCATTTGTTCTGTAGTATATCTGTAGCACCAGAAAAACTAGGTCATTTGTTGTGAATTGTAGCACCAGACAAAACTAGGTCATTTGTTGTGAAGTATGAAGGTAGCCCAGACAAAACTAGGTCATTTTTTGTGTAGTATGAAGGTAGCACCAGACAAAGCTAGGTCATTTGTTGTGTTGTATATCTGTAGCACCAGACAAAGCTAGGTCATTTGTTGTGTTGTATATCTGTAGCACCAGACAAAACTAGGTCATTTGTTGTGTTGTATATCTGTAGCACCAGACAAAACTAGGTCATTTGTTGTGAAGTATGAAGGTAGCCGAGACAAAACTAGGTCATTTTTTGTGTAGTATGAAGGTAGCACCAGACAAAACTAGGTCATTTGTTGTGAAGTATGAAGGTAGCCCAGACAAAACTAGGTCATTTGTTGTGTAGTATGAAGGTAGCACCAGACAAAACTAGGTCATTTGTTGTGTATGTAGTATGAAGGTAGCATCAGACAAAACTAGGTCATTTGTTGTGTAGTATGATGGTAGCACCAGACAAAACTAGGTCATTTGTTGTGAAGTATGAAGGTAGCCCAGACAAAACTACATGTAGGTCATTTGTTGTGAAGTATGAAGGTAGCCCAGACAAAACTAGGTCATTTGTTGTGTAGTATATCTGTAGCACCAGTTAAAATAGGTCATTTGTTGTGTAGTATATCTGTAGCACCAGAAAAAATAGGTCATTTGTACTGTAGTATGAAGGTAGCACCAGAAAAAATAGGTCATTTGTTGTGAAATCGTTCTGTAAATTAAGTTATAAGATACTTTTACATGTGCAACAGTTTAAGCAATTTAGTTTGAGCATTTTTTATCCATTAAGTTACTTATCACCCAAATCAACGGAAGGTTTTTACGATGAACAAATTACATAGTAGCTTTATACGTTTTCGTATTTAATGGCAATGTCAACGTTAATAATACGTTCGAGAAAAAAATAGCTAAAGTAATCATCATTCACAGCTGAATAATTAAACAACAAAAGACATTGACAACTTTGTAAGATCAGCATGATTACTGTCTGACATAAACTTGGTGTATATCAACACCAGCAGTAAGAAAAGTAAGATAATAATTCTAATAATTAACCAAAGAAAGTTTTTGAATGTATTATTGATAGCCATGAAATTTCTAATTATTATTAAAGCCTGTAATGAAAATCAATGTATAACAGTCGTCTAACACACAGAGAAGTGGACTATTTTCTATATCGACCGAATTTCGCAGTTTTGAGTTAAACATTGATATTCAATAGAACTAATTAAGCACATTCAAAAGGCTTGAACTATTTTTAAATATAATATCTCAGATCAACCATATTTTTGAGTAGACACTAAACTAAAATTAAAAGAACTGATATATAAGTTGCCAGGTTTCTGGTGATATTAATTTAGTAAATAATAATTATAAGCAAGGATGGAAATAGGTAAAAGAAAATAAGTTTCTCACTTGATTGAGATATCTAAATGTGATCATGAAAATATAACTATCGAAGAAGTTCATATCAAAAAGTGGTTGAACATGGATTTTCGTGAATAGCAAAATTAGCCTTTGTCAGCCTAAAACGATTATAAAAGTGACATAAAGTTTTAAGTACGTCTACATCACACTAGAAACACATCCAAGTAATCAAACGATACGTTAAAAGTAAACAGCATTTTTTTTAAAATTTTATTACGGTGAATTTGAGAAATTTTAAACAACTTGGATATGACGGTGTGTAACTTACACACGGAATTAAAACTTACGGAACATGGCAGATTGCAACACAAAATACATTCAACAATGGCAGAACAATACATACACAAAGCAATAAATAAATAGATAAATAAAAAACTTAAGTTCTCTCAATTTGGAAATTACCTTTGCGATACATAGAGTGCATTAAGCTAAGATAATATTTTGGAATAAGACAAAACTGTATCGAATATTCCTCTATTTGTTGCAGATAATTGGTAATTATTTCACAATACCAGTGTACAATGCGCTCGAGTAGTTACTGACAAGTGACGTGTCGAGTTTCAGACGATCGTTGATATGAAATTCCCTGGCCTTTACTAGAACCTTAACCTATGTGTTTTGTTCATTCTGCCAAGTAGTCATATATTAAACAATATCATTTCATTACAAAAAGTAATGGAATTCCTAATCATCCCCTGTACCTATGTGGTACATTGTTAAAGCACGACTTGATATTGGAGATAAATAATTTAGTATACTCTACACAGAAAAGTAAATGCGTGTGTTTTGTGTCAATTGTTTGCGTATAAAAATAAAATAAACACTTCAAAAATTAATAAAACCAGCTGTTCGTCGTTTCCTACAATTGGACAGACATTTGAACTCCGTTTTATAAACATGGCAAGCAAAAATTTATAAGACAACTTGATTTGGCGACTTTTTTTTAAAGTAAGAGAAGACCGGGTCAAATCGAAAGGATCCATTGACACGACCTAACTAGGCCAAGATATATATGGATGGTAGGGCAAAAAAAAACCCCGAAAACCGTCAATGAAAATAAATGGGAAGTACTGAAGATCAATCTAATAATACCAAAAAGCTAGTCTCAATCTTGTTTACTCGAAAAAAAAGTTATATTTGTTATTTATTTGAAATGTTCAATCTTGGGAGTTATTTGATGCAATTGTGGAGCGTCAAACATTTGAAAGTCTCAAGCTTGACTCCCTTCGCTGGATCACAATGGACTTTGGCGATTTTTTGTTTTGTTTTTGTAATATTTTGTTATTATTTTCTGTTTTCATCCTGAAGTAACAGAAATGATGTTATAAACAATTAATATACCAGTGTATATATTAAGTTGAACAATACCAGTGTATATATCTATATGTTACTGTAGTATACAGGTAGTATACAGATTTGGATAATAAAAAAAGAGTTATATTATTTTTTCCGAACCATTGTTTGGATCCAATGTACAGTATGTAACCGTTTTGATCAATAGAACAAAGTCCAACTACCTGTAGCTACAGAAAACATAAATTAGCAGATATGAAAAAGATCCTTTTCACATTATCCAGTTACATATAGAAAAAATAATTGACAATCATGGAAGGTATGAGTAGATATATCATATTACTGTTTATAAATCAATCATTTTAACAACAAAAATTATCAAAAGGAATTACGTCATATGGTTACTCACAGAGATCAAATTGAAAAAGTTGTTTTTGTTTTTTATTTTGGTAAAAAAACACGTCATGTAATTAACAATTTAAATTGTTAAAGTCCTTCCGTGTAATCTATTACCTGTAAAGGTGATTTGAAATATGATTGGAAATATGATTTCCGATAACATTTCCTACACACACATCAAAAAGTCGATGTATTTAATTATGGTTATATATATATATATATATATATATATATATAATATAAACGCTGTTGTCGAAAGAAATTTACCCCGTTTTAAATACAGACACCAAGTTCAAATTGTCCACGCATGCTGTAAAGGCTGCATTTAATTATATATTAGTGAGATTTTATAGAACTAAAAATATAAAAAAAAAAATCATTAAGAAAAGATATAATTTAGAATAGTTTGTTTTAAAAACTTTGTTTTAAGAAATTTCTTCTTCTGTTTTGTTAATGTAAAATGTATCAATATTTGTTGATACCTAAGGTTTCTGAGATTTTTTTTCCGATTTTTTCCGTATATATTTGTTTTTGTTTTTTATTTTGGTTCCAGCATAATTTGCGCTCAAATCTGACAAAACTGTCACCATTATTTTTCTGAAAGAGGATAACCTACTAAACATTTTGGTATATGACGTCAAGCTTCATAAAGAAATGCCCACGGAACCCCAAAAAACCTAACAGAAGTAAAGCCACCTGACTAAACATTGTGTTACTAAGTAATACCAAATAGAAACAGCAATTTGAAGTACGAGTAATTAATATAATCTTTAAGTATTTATAATTATCATGTTTTCGTGGTTGAAAACACCCTACTATTATAAATTATGCGGGAACTACTCATAACCATATTTTTTGTTACAAGAAAAAACAAGCAGGTGATATTAAATATGACAGGAAGGATAATAACATATTGACAATGTAGGAAATATTTTGAAAAAAAAATCAGCTGGATTAATATAGCCAGAACTTATAGTGTTTGTAGTATTGTAGGCTTTCTTTGTAGCTACTACTTTTACAATGTTGGCGGGTCCTCTGGGGTTTACCCTTGGCAATGTGTTGACGATGTCTGATATCAGTGTCATTATAGTATACTCGCCCTTTATATATATATGTATATATAATCGATATTTAATGATATAATTAGCAGATGCAGTGAACTTGAGTGACATCAATTTTTTTTAAAGTTCGGTTCCATCCGTTTAATATCACTGTAAGTATTTATTCAGACGTTCGGCTCCCGAGGAGGCCACACACTGGGTGCTGTCCCTTGGGCAAGACATGTCACCGGTTCTTAAGTGGTTGAAGGTCTGTTTAAAATATATTTGTAACATATAAATTTAGAATAATTAAATAATTGTAAAAATATATTTATATATATTATATATATATTACAGTCAGATCTTCGACTTTTTGACCAACACCGTGAACCATAAAACATGGAAAACATTCTATGTTATCATATTGGATTTAAATGTAGAAAAGTACATGGCAAACATCTTTAGATTAGACATAAACGTGCGTGATAGGCGTCTTTGGATTAGACACAAACCTACATGGTAAACGTCTTTGGTTTGGACACAATAGTACATGGTAGGCGTCTTTGGATTGGACACAAACGTACATGGTAAACATCTTTGTATTGGACACAAACGTACATGGTAAACATCTTTGTATTGGACACAAAGGTACATGGTAAACATCTTTGTATTGGACACAAACGTACATGGTAAACATCTTTGTATTGGACACAAACGTACATGGGTAGGCGTCTTGGTATTGGATACAAAAGGTACATGGTAAAACGTCTTTGTATTGGACACAAACGTACATGGAAAACGTCTTTGAATTGGACACAAACGTACATGGTAAACGTCTTTGAATTGGACACAAACGTACATGGTAAAACGTCTTTGTATTGGACACAAATACATGGTAAACGTCTTTAATTGGACACAAAAGGTACATGGTAACGTCTTTGGAATTGGACACAAACGTACATGGTAAACGTCTTTGTATTGGACACAAACGTACATGGTAAACGTCTTTGAATTGGACACAAACGTACATGGTAAACGTCTTTGTATTGGACACAAACGTACATGGTAACGTCTTTGTATTGGACACAAAGGTACATGGTAAAGTCTTTGTATTGGACACAAACGTACATGGTAAACGTCTTTGAATTGGACACAAACGTACATGGTAAACGTCTTTGAATTGGACACAAACGTACATGGTAAACGTCTTTGAATTGGACACATGGTACATGGTAAACGTCTTTGGATTGGACACAAAACGTACATGGTAACGTCTTTTGTATTGGACACAAACGTACATGGTAAACGTCTTTTGGATAGGACACAAACGTACATGGTAAACGTCTTTGTATTGGACACAAACGTACATGGTAAACGTCTTTGGATTGGACACAAACGTACATGGTAAACGTCTTTGTATTGGACACAAACGTACATGGTAAACGTCTTTGATTGGACACAAACGTACATGGTAAACGTCTTTGATTGGACACAAAGGTACATGGTAACGTCTTTGTATTGGACACAAACGTACATGGTAAACGTCTTTGATTCTACATGGTAAAGTCTTTGATTGGACACAAACGTACATGGTAAACGTCTTTGTATTGGACACAAACGTACATGGTAAACATCTTTGTATTGGACACAAACGTACATGGTAAACGTCTTTGTATTGGACACAAACGTACATGGTAAACGTCTTTGAATTGGACACAAAGGTACATGGTAAACGTCTTTGTATTGGACACAAACGTACATGGTAAACGTCTTTGGATTGGACACAAACGTACATGGTAAACGTCTTTGGATTGGACACAAACGTACATGGTAAACGTCTTTGTATTGGACACAAACGTACATGGTAAACGTCTTTGAATTGGACACAAACGTACATGGTAAACGTCTTTGGATTGGACACAAACGTACATGGTAACGTCTTTGGATTGGACACAAAAACATGGTACGTCTTGTATTGGACACAAGTACATGGTAAACGTCTTTGTATTGGACACAAACGTACATGGTAAACGTCTTTGGAATTGGACACAAACGTACATGGTAAACGTCTTTGGATTGGACACAAACGTACATGGTAAACGTCGTCTTTGGATTGGACACAAAGGTACATGGTAAACGTCTTTGTATTGGACACAAAGAACGTAGTACATGGTAAACGTCTTTGGATTGGACACAAACGTACATGGTAAACGTCTTTAGATTGGAGACAAACGTCCATGGTAAACGTCTTTGTATTGGACACAAACGTACATGGTAAACGTCTTTGGATTGGACACAAACGTATATGGTAAACATCTTTGTATTGGATACAAACGTACATGGTAAACGTCTTTGAATTGGACACAAACGTACATGGTAAACTTCTTTAGATTGGACACAAACGTCCATGGTAAACGTCTTTATATTGGACACAAACGTACATGGTTAACGTCTTTGGATTGGACACAAACGTACATGGTATGCGTCTTGGGGATAAGACACAAACGTACATGGTAGGCGTCTTTGGATTGGACACAAACGTACATGGTAAACGTCTTTGTATTGGACACAAACGTACATGGTAAACGTCTTTGGATTGGACACAAACGTACATGGTAGGCGTCTTTGGATTGGACACAAACGTGCATGGTAGGCGTCTTTAGATTGGACACAAACGTACATGGTAAACGTCTTTGGATTGGACACAAACGTACATGGTAGGCGTCTTTTGGATTCTTTTGATTAGACACAAACGTACATGGTAAACGTCTTTGGATTGGACACAAACGTACAAGGTAGGCGTCTTTGGATTAGACATAAACGTACATGATGAACGTCTTTGGATTGAATACAAACGTGCATGGTAGGTGTCTTTGGATTGGACACAAACATACATGGTAAACGTCTTTATATTGGACACAAAATACATGGTAAACGTCTTTGTATTGGACACAAACGTACATGGTAGGCGTCTTTGGATTAGACACAAACGTACATGGTAGGCGTCTTTGGATTGGACACAAACGTACATGGTAGGCGTCTTTGGATTAGACACAAACGTACATGGTAAACGTCTTTGGATTGGACACAAACGTACATGGTAAACGTCTTTGGATTGGACACAAACGTACATGGTAAACGTCTTTGGATTGGACACAAACGTACATGGTAGGCGTCTTTGGATTGGACACAAACGTACATGGTAAACGTCTTTGGATTGGACACAAACGTACATGGTAAACGTCTTTGGATTGGACACAAACGTACATGGTAAACGTCTTTATTGGACACAAACGTACATGGTAAACGTCTTTATTGGATTGGAACACAAACGTACATGGTAAACGTCTTTGGATTGGACACAAACGTACATGGTAGGCGTCTTTGGATTAGACACAAACGTACATGGTAGGAGTCTTTGGATTGGACACAAACGTACATGGTAAACGTCTTTATATTAGACACAAACTACATGGTTAACGTCTTTGGATAGGACACAAACGTACATGGTAAACGTCTTTGGATTGGACACAAACGTATATGGTAGGCGTCTTTGGATTGGACACAAACGTACATGGTAAATGTCTTTAGATTGGACACAAACGTGCATGGTAGGCGTCTTTGGATTGAGACACAAACGTACATGGTAAACGTCACTTTGTATTGGACACAAAAGTACATGGTAGGCGTCTTTGTGGATTGGACACAAACGTACATCATGGTAAACGTCTTTGGTATGGACACAAACGTGCATGGTAGGCGTCTTTGGATTAAACACAAACGTATATGGTAGGCATCTTTGGATTAGACACAAACGTACATGGTAAACGTCTTTGAATTGGACAAAAACGTGCATGGTAAACGTCTTTGGATTGGACACAAACGTTCATGGTAAACGTCTTTGTATTGGACACAAACGTACATGGTAAACGTCTTTGAATTGGACACAAACGTACATGGTAAACTTCTTTAGATTGGACACAAACGTACATGGTAAACGTCTTTGGATTGGACACAAACGTACATGGTAAACATCTTTGTATTGGACACAAACGTACATGGTAAACGTCTTTGAATTGGACACAAAGGTACATGGTAAGGCGTCTTTGGATTGGACACAAACGTACATGAAACGTAGGACACAAACGTCTTTGGATTAGATTGGACACAAAACGTACATGGTAAACGTCTTTGGATTGGACACAAACGTACATAGTAGGCGTCTTTGGATTGGACACAAACGTACATGGTAAACGTCTTTGGTTGGACACAAACGTTACATGGTAGGCGTCTTTGGATTAGACACAAATGTACATGTGGTAACGTCTTTCATATTGGACACAAACGTACATGGTAGGCGTCTTTGGATTGGACACAAACGTTTGGTAGGCGTCTTTGGATTGGACACAAACGTACATGGTAGGCGTCTTTGGATTGGACACAAACGTACATGGTAAACGTCTTTGGATTGGACACAAACGTACATGGTAGGCGTCTTTGGATTGGACACAAACGTACATGGTAAACGTCTTTGGATTGGACACAAACGTACATGGTAGGCGTCTTTGGATTAAGACAACAAACGTACATGGTAGGTCGTCTTTGGATTGGACACAAACGTACATGGTAGGCGTCTTTGGATTGGACACAAACATACATGGTAAACGTCTTTATATTGGACACAAAATACATGGTAAACGTCTTTGTATTGGACACAAACGTACATGGTAGGCGTCTTTGGATTAGACACAAACGTACATGGTAGGCGTCTTTGTATTGGACACAAACGTACATGGTAGGCGTCTTTGGATTAGACACAAACGTACATGGTAGGCGTCTTTGGATTGGACACAAACGTACATGGTAGGCGTCTTTGGATTAGACACAAACGTACATGGTAAACGTCTTTGGATTGGACACAAACGTACATGGTAAACGTCTTTGGATTGGACACAAACGTAAATGGTAAACGTCTTTGGATTGGACACAAACGTACATGGTAAACGTCTTTGTATTGGACACAAACGTACATGGTAAACGTCTTTGGATTGGACACAAACGTACATGGTAAACGTCTTTGGATTGGACACAAACGTACATGGTAAACGTCTTTGGATTGGACACAAACGTACATGGTAAACGTCTTTGGATTGGACACAAACGTACATGGTAGGCGTCTTTGGATTGGACACAAACGTACATGGTAAACGTCTTTGTATTGGACACAAACGTACATGGTAGGCGTCTTTGGATTGGACACAAACGTACATGGTAGGCGTCTTTAGATTGGACACAAACGTACATGGTAAACGTCTTTGTATTGGACACAAACGTACATGGTAGGCGTCTTTGGATTGGACACAAACGTACATGGTAGGCGTCTTTGGATTAGACACAAACGGTACATGGTAAACGTCTTTGGATTGGACACAAACGTCTTTTGGATTACATGGTAGGTTGTCTTTGAATTGGACACAAACGTACATGGTAAAGGCGTCTTTGGATTCGGACACAAACGTACATGGTTAACGTCTTTGGACACAAAATTACATGATAAACGTCTTTGGATGACACAAACGTACATGGTAGGCGTCTTTGGATTGGATACAAACGTGCATGGTAGGTGTCTTTGGATTGGACACAAACGTACATGGTAAACGTCTTTATATTGGACACAAAATACATGGTAAACGTCTTTGTATTGGACACAAACGTACATTGTAGGCGTCTTTGGATTAGACACAAACGTACATGTTTAACGTCTTTGTATTGACACAAACGTACATGGTAGGCGTCTTTGGATTAGATAAAAACGTACATGGTAGGCGTCTTTGTATTGAACACAAACGTACATGGTAGGCGTCTTTGGATTAGACACAAACGTACATGGTAGGCGTCTTTGGATTGGACACAAACGTACATGGTAGGCGTCTTTGGATTAGACACAAACGTACATGGTAGGCGTCTTTGGATTGGACACAAACGTACATGGTAGGCGTCTTTGGATTCGACACAAACGTACATGGTAAACGTCCTTTGGATTGGGACACAAACGTAACACATGGTAGGCGTCTTTGGATTGGACACAAACGTACATGGTAGGCGTCTTTTGTATTGGACACAAACGTAACATGGATAGGCGTCTTTGGATTGGACACAAACGTACATGGTAGGCGTCTTTGGATTGGACACAAACGTACATGGTAGGCGTCTTTTGATTGGACACAAACGTGCATGGTAGGCGTCTTTTGATTAGACACAAACGTACATGGTAAACGTCTTTGGATTGGACATAAAACGTACATGGTAAACGTCTTTGGATTGGACACAAAACGTACATGGTTAAACGTCTTTGGATTGGACACAAACGTACATGGTAGACGTCTTTGTATTGGACACAAACGTACATGGTAGGCGTCTTTGGATTGGACACAAACGTACATGGTAGGCGTCTTTGGATATTGGACACAAACGTACATGGTAAAACGTCTTTTGGATTGGACACAAACGTACATGGTAGGCGTCTTTGGATTGGACACAAACGTACAAACGTACATGATGGTAGGCGTCTTTGTATTGGACACAAACGTACATGGTAGGGCGTCTTTGGATTGGACACAAACGTACATGGTAGGCGTCTTTGGATTCGACACAAACGTACATGGTAGGCGTCTTTGGATTAGACACAAACGTACATGGTAAACGTCTTTGGATTGGACACAAACGTACATGGTAGGCGTCTCGGGATTCGACACAAACGTACATGGTAGGCGTCTTTGTATTAGACACAAACGTACATGGTAGGCGTCTTTGGATTGGACACAAAAACATACATGGTATTGGCGTCTTTGTATTGGACACAAACGTACATGGTAGGCGTCTTTGGATTGGACACAAACGTACATGGTAGGCGTCTTTGGATTGGACACAAACGTACATGGTAGGCGTCTTTGGATTGGACACAAACGTACATGGTAGGCGTCTTTGGATTAGACACAAACGTACATGGTAAACGTCTTTGGATTGGACACAAACGTGCATGGTAGGCGTCTTTGGATTAGACACAAACGTACATGGTAAACGTCTTTGGATTGGACACAAACGTACATGGTAGGCGTCTTTGGATTGGACACAAAACATACATGGTAGCGTCTTTAGTATTGGACACAAACGTACATGGTTAGGCGTCTTTGGATTAGACACAAATGTACATGGTAGGCGTCTTTTGGACAAAATTGGACACACAAACGTACATGGTAAACGTCTTTGTATTGGACACAAACGTACATGGTAAACGTCTTTGGATTGGACACAAACGTACATGGTAAACGTCTTTGGATTGGACACAAACGTACATGGTAAACGTCTTTGGATTGGACACAAACGTACATGGTAAACGTCTTTGTATTGGACACAAACGTACATGGTAGGCGTCTTTGGATTAGACAAAAACGTACATGGTAGGCGTCTTTGTATTGGACACAAACGTACATGGTAGGCGTCTTTGGATTGGACACAAAAACGTACATGGTACGTCTTTGGATTAGACACAAACGTACATGTAAATATCCTTTGTATTGGGACACAAACGTACTTGGTAGCGCCTCTTTGGATTAGACACAAACGTACATGGGTAAGGCGTCTTTGTATTGGACACAAACGTACATGGTAGGCGTCTTTGGATTAGACACAAAACGTACATGGTAAACGTCTTTGTATTGGACACAAACGTACATGGTAAACGTCTTTGGAATGGACACAAACGTACATGGTAAACGTCTTTGGATTGAACACAAACGTACATAGTAGGCGTCTTTGGATTAGACACAAATGTACATGGTAAACGTCTTTGGAATGGACACAAACGTACATGGTAAACGTCTTTGGATTGGACACAAACGTACATGGTAGGCGTCTTTGGATTAGACACAAACGTACATGGTAGGTGTCTTTGGATTAGACACAAACGTACATGGTAAACGTCTTTGGATTGGACACAAACGTACATGGTAAACGTCTTTGGATTGGACACAAACGTACATGGTAGGCGTCTTTGGATTAGACACAAACGTACATGGTAAACGTCTTTGGAATGGACACAAACGTACATGGTAGGCGTCTTTGGATTGGACACAAACGTACATGGTAAACGTCTTTGGATTGGACACAAACGTACATGGTAGGCGTCTTTGGATTGGACACAAACGTACATGGTAAACGTCTTTGGATTGGACACAAACGTACATGGTAAGGCGTCTTTGGATTGGACACAAACGTACATGACACAAACATACATGGTAGGCGTCTTTGGATTGGACACAAACGTACATGGTAGGCGTCTTTGGATTGGACACAAACGTACATGGTAAACGTCTTTGGATTGGACACAAACGTACATGGTAAACGTCTTTGGATTGGACACAAACGTACATGGTAGGCGTCTTTGGATTGGACACAAACGTACATGGTAAACGTCTTTGGATTGGACACAAACGTACATAGTAGACGTCTTTGGAATAGACACAAACGTACACGATAAGGGTCTTTGGATTAGACACAAACGTGCATGATAAGCGTCTTTGGATTAGACATAAATGTGCATTGTGAGTGACCTTGGAATGAACACAAATGTGCATAGTTTTATTTCTTGACTCGAGTCTCGTGGTTCAATTTTTACTTCATGATTTATCGCTGTGGCATCAATTTGGATTGAGATTTCGTTACTTTGTCATTGTTTGTTTGTGTTTTTACTATTTATAATAACCTAAAGAAAAAAGTTCAGTGATGTATTTTGCCCAGTGATTCGTTATTTTGTAGTTAGCAGATTTACTACTAGTTTTAGCGGGTAAATGATTGGGTTGTACCGTTTTCTATTTATTTTACTTTATTTCCTGAAAATTTCATTGGTACCTGACCATTCCACCAACCAACTAAAGTTGGATAAGAAAGTCTCATTCCATTTGCATACAAAAAGAATTGTTGTTAGTGTTAGTTAATATAAAGTTCACAACACCCAGTGCAGAGAGTCAAATAATTTTGCATATACAGTATCTATTACGATAGGGTTTATGTTATTGATTTACATGACAGTTTATTAATATAAATATTTATGCTTTCTGATGTCAGCGACCTCCAATGATAAGAATTATCAGTATAATAGATCCTGATGTATATTTTTAGATCTGTTTCAATGACAAACAAGCGCAACAAATCATGCGACTTATAACTGAATACATCAACCATTTGAACAAACAACAGAGATGTACGAGTGGGCAAAGCAACTCTGATGGCATTGAACTATTGTTTAAATGATAATTTTAAACAAAACTAATCCCAAAAATTAAATTTCAACAAAGAAAACATATATCATTTGCTGTTTTATCTGTTCCAATGGGTACTCGTGAACCCATTGGAGAAAATTTAGATTCATATATAGAAGTATCAGATTTTTGATTTTGTCTTAACTTTGTTTAACTTGCATTTGTTATCCATCAAACCACCTGGATCCAATATCAAAATGCCATGTAGTTCTTATCTCTTACTATAAATTATAGTTAACATGAAAGAACGATTTCAAGGTAGTATTTTCACATGAACGCACTTTCAGTTAAAATTTCCCTTAGACCCTTTCCAAGACAAGCACATTAGTAAATCTTCTGTAACGTGTGTGACGATAACTTCATAAAAACCCTCTGATAAATTCCTACTGTTTGTTTATAAATGCAACTGTCTTGACAAAGCACCTAAAGACTATTGCGATAGTAAAGTTAGTTTATTATTTTCATTTGTCGCCGAGATGCGACCAACAAGTATTCATAAACGCAATCAGAACATGTAAAACTTACTGGTTTAGATTAAACGATAAGTGAATGAAACAATTTTGCAATACATGTTGTCCAATGACGTTTCCCACAAACATTTGATTAATAAAAACCAAAAACTGAAAACGTATTCCAATGGAAACTTACTGGAGTATGACGTGGTTCCTCTTCTACCTCTTCTTCAGGAAAGCTGTATTCTGTATGCTCTCCATTTTGGTATAAGTTGAGATCCACGGATGGCGTTTCCTGGACACTCCTGGCTTGAGCTGTACTGGGCCCAGATGACTGTTGACTGACCGGACGCTTGGACTTCCTTGACCGGATGGTCCGTATGATCTCTCTGAAGGCCTCGAATTGGTCATCGTCGGACCCATCATCAGTAGTTTCCGTGGGCCGTCTGCCCCGACCAGACATCCCGAGTTGTTTATCCTACTAATTAGTATCTTTCAACAAACTGGCACCGCTGGGTACTCCCATTGCCAGACGAAAGTCAACACATAGTTCTCATGAATGACATTCAATCAATTTGTTATCGATTTATATCCTTGTGTACTTATAATTATAACTTCAAAATGTATCGATTCAACTTATTAACAAAACAAATTATCTCCATAGTTATATATATATGATAACATTTCTGTTGTCTGGGATGGTTTCGATCTTGACATTGTCACCCGGCTTTATGTTTGTCGCCTGTTCTCCCGTATCTACACTTATCAACAGGGTTTGGACTGAACGCCTTGCCACATGATTAATTATTAATACGAGTAAAATACATTTTTAATGTATGTGTCGATATAATAAGCAATGCGGGGTGTTCTAATCCATGACTTCGATCGCGTGAAGCCAGTCTAGGGTAGAAATACAACTACATCAGAGGTTTCCATGGTACTACAAAATAATGGACAGCGAGCAGCACTGTCAGGAGGATGACAAGCTATTCCAATGATACCTAATGAAGGGTAGCGGCATTTCCCAGAAAGGGAATACACCCCACTGTATACACAGGATCTGTACTGGCAGACGACCATGTTGTTTAGATTTGTGTATTGATCTGATAAATATTACCTATCATATGCATATTGTTTTGTACCATGTGGCATGATATATCACGTAGTGTACATTGTTTCAAAGCACGTGTTATGCGGACATTGCTTGGAAATATTAGCTTAAATGTTTTTTTTTTATTTTTATTTTTAGTTTATGATAATTCAGCGTCAAAATTATATGCCATATATTTTATCAGAAAACTTTTTGAAAAATTAATGATAAACAGGGAAGTATTTATAATGATTATCTAATGTAACATAACAGATGACAACGATGTTTTTTTCAATTCTATACTAATTTTGAGAGTACGCCCATTGTCAACAAGGTGGTATGTAGTTTAATCTACCAGCCACTGCAGTCATGATATATGGTCGAATCTGTTATACAGAATGATACACGTGTAAGTTGATATCGAGAGTGCTTACCTTTATCATCCCTATGGGAACACTACCCTTTATTTCGATAGATATCGGCTATATAGCAACAACCTTTTGTGTGCGTTAATTTGATGAGTTATTCTGGCTTCATTAATATAATTATTATGGGAATAAATATGTGTTGCCATAAACATGATGGGATGTAGACACAACGAAACGAAACAATACACAAGGACTGTACAAAACAGACTAGCCTATTGGTCGATAACCCCTCGGGAATAGCTGCAAAGCAAAAATCACGTCTCTCGGAAATGCAAACGATCCCCATGCAGCATTATTCTGTTGACATCAAGACCTTGGAAGCGTTTTATGTTGTAATCTCTGACATACTTAACACTTGATGACATGTTTGGTAGCCTTGTTGGTACCTTTCATGGTTACGTTGCAAGGTTATAGAGTGGACTTCTAGGTTAGTGGGTATTGGCAGTGACGAAATAGTGTAGGCTTCATTACGTGGGTAATCGACGATGATTTATCGGGAACATCCACTAAATGACTATCTCTAAAAGATTTCCATTGGATAATACAAATACCTCATTACGGAAAATAAATAACTTCATTACTGAAATATTGAATAGAAGTTCACCTAACTTGGCTTTTAGACAGCATTTCTTATTTTAAGAAAGACTTAAAATATGGATTAAATTACTATACAATCATATGACATCCGTAATTTTATACATAGTTTTCATCTTGGACAAGCATAGAAAAAACATATTTTTTTCATAGTTTTCCTCAAGCATATTAAAAGGTAAAGATTATCATATGCCACAATAGAGATACGCAAATCTCAAAATAATGAAAAAACTGTTAAAAGAACTTTAACCAGCGAACAACTAAGAGTCTGTAATGATATTAATGGATTTACCAAAGAAAGCAAGTAACATGTAAGACGACTGAATTTGAACGTATATTGTAGCTAACATGAACATGAACTTAACGTTATCGACGAAAATTGCGATATTTGCGAATCCAAATGTTGGGAGAGCACCTTTACATCTTAACTGTTGCAGTAATCCTCTGTTTCTGTACCGATAGATTAACAAATATGTTTTGATTCAAACAGACGGTAGTGTTTTTGTTCACCCAGACCATCCGAATTAAGGATTATTATGCAGGCATGACCTTCTTATCAAAGAGGAAGGACAGAATTTCATAGGACGGAACATGAGGAGTAGAAAGACATTTTGATTTTAATAGTTTAACTTCCTTTTAACATTATGTAAGGACGTTCCAGGTTTGTTAGTGTAGGAAAGCCGGAGTACCCGGAGAACAACCACCGATCAGCGGTCAGTACCTGGCATCTGCCCCATATGGGATTTGAACTCGCGACCCAGAGGTGGAGGGCTTGTGGTAATATGTCGAGACATCTTAACCACTCGGCCACCGTGGCCCAGTAGAAAGGCGCCAAAAAAGTTGTTATCAATCTGTAGAACTGTATCGTACTATATGACGGTGTTTGTCGCATTCAAAAGTACCGACATGACGAGGAATCAGAATAAAGAGTCGCCTGTGACATGAACAGACCCTGCCACGGTTATCTGGAATAATAGTCGTACAATGCTTTCCAAAAATGAGCAAGATGTCATTTTGTCGAAGAGAAAATATTAAAAGAATTATTGGCCATGACGCCTACAGTGGCATTAGTGAAGGAGCGGAGATGAAAGACGCCATCGGTTTGGCTGGATCCTTTGACCTCTCATAGTGAAATGTATTCACTCTACACGTTCTACTGTATAAAGATATTTCAGGGGTGCAATCATGAGTACACAGTGGCGTAGGAAGATGAAACGTAATGAGGGGGGGGGGGGGGGGCAAAGGTCCTCAATATTTCGTACCCCCCCCCCCTCGAGCACCCCGCACCCACAGGAGATACTTGATATACTTTTTTTATAAATCATTACATATAATTCTTATACACATCTATAGACAGTGGCGTCGCTAACAGGAAATTAATGAATACGCAAATAAGCGTGCGAATTTCGGGGTGTCCACTGGAAAAAATATTACGATTTAAAATGATTGTGATGAGTTTTAAGATGCATTTTGATGATTTTGCGAGCGCCGAAGGCGGGAGATTTTGGTGTTCGGGGGACGGGAGGTCTCCCCCGGGAAAAATATGTACGATTTAGAATGGCAGAGATAAGTTTTACGATGCATTTTGTTGATTTTGAGAGATTCGCTGGCGCGAGATTTTGGTGTTTGGGGGGTCTCCCCCGGGAAAAAAATTACGCTTTAAAATGGCTGAGATGAATTTTACGATGCATTGTGTTTAATTTGAGAGCGCCGAAGTCGCGAGATTTTGGTGTTGGTGGTGTTGGGGGGGGGGGGGGGTGGGGGGGGGGGGGGGGGTTTAAGATTTAGAATGGCTGAGATGTGAGATTTTTTGATGAATTTTGAAGGTGTGAGATTTTGTTGTTTGAGGGGTCTTGTGGTCTTCCCCGGAAAAAAAATCGATTTAGAATGGCTCAGATGAGTTTACGATGTATTTTGATGAATTTGCAAGCGCCGAAGGCACGAGAATTTGTTTGGGAGGGGGAGGGGGGGGGGGGGGGGGGGGGGGGGGTCCGGGGTCTCCCCCAAGAAAGAAATTACGATTTGGAATGGCTGAGATGAGTTTTACAATGTATTTTGATGATTTTAAAGCTTTTTACGGTAATTTTTTCGATTTAAAGTTACCCGCATTAAGAAATGATACTTGTGAGTTTCGTCATACCATTTTGTAACCAGCTCGATCTGAACATACCGGATTCACACCATCGGCACATTGTTGTGTAACTCAAAATAATAATGAATTGAAGATATATAAACAAATTAATCTTTTTTTAAGAAACATTTTTTGAAATAGTATAATCCATTGGTGGGACATTTTTAGTGTAGTTCTTGTGTATTGAATTTTCATTATTAAAGGTTTGAACATTAAATGCTTGAACGTTTTAGGAAACGCGCCGCGCAGCGGAAAATTTTCTGAAATGAAGTGCAAATATGTACTGGAGGACCCTTTTTTTCTTTCAAATGTGCATTTTTAGGACATTTCACTCGGCGAAAATGGGGGGGGGGGGGGGGGGGGGGGGGGCAAAAAGACATGTTTGTCCCCCCGTCCTGGGGAACGGGGGGGGGGGGGCAATTGCCCCCCCCCCCCCCCCCCCCCCCCTGCTTCCTACGCCCCTGGCACAGATCAAAGTTCATGAGAAAGAAATAATCATTTATCATAATATGATACATGAAACAGATGGTAGGGATATTGCGACAAAATCATAGTAGATACATAAAACAGAGGGCAAGGATATAGCAACCAAATCATCAGTAGATCTATAAAACAATTTTTATATACAAAGCCCAATTACTTACAAAGCATAGGTTTGGATAGACAGTCATACAAGCGTACAACCAATATAAGTGTCCGATTTGTCAACATTGTTTTTTTCTAAAATAGCGACAATTGCAATCAAGAAAATTTAATCTGTGCCAAAGGGAAGCGCATATTGAATTATTTGCATCTCTTGATTTCTTGGACTATAACAAACCCCGACGAAAGCAGGTCTGAATGAGCCTCATTAAACTCAGTTGCCTTCGCCTTTGTGTAGATAATTCTGCTCCGGTATTGTTTTAGCCAATGTACTTTCCACTTCCCTTGTCAGATCTATTCAATAGGCCGTCTGGCGACATTTGAAGAAGCTTGTGAAGCATGTGCTCAATTTATTCCTTTTGATTTCAGTCTCAATTTTGGCGTGCAAATCCTTCCTACAATTGTTCGTTTGAGACGACTTTCATATTCAGAATGTTCCTGAAACACGTGTTGGTAAATATTTGGAGTTTGCAAGTATTGGTATTTGAAGGTACCTGCAGTGGCGTAGGAAGATGAGTGTTACGATGCAGTTTGATGAATTTGCGAGCGCCCAAAAGCGCGAGTATTTGGTGTTAGGGGGGTCCGGGGGTCTCCCCCGAGAAAAAAATACGGTGTAGAATGGCCGAGATGATTTTTACGATGTATTTAAATGATTTTATAGCGTTCTTAACATTGTAATTTTTCGATTTAAAGCTACCTGCATTTAGAAATGATAATTGTGTCGTCATAACATTATGCAACCCTACTCGATCTGAACATAGCGGCTTCACACCATCGGCACATTGTTGTGTAACATAAAAAAATGAATTAATTGTGTAGCTAAGTCATATAAACAAATTGATCTTTAGGAGACATTTTTTAAATAGTACATAGAAAGTTCTTGATGGACATTTTTAGCCTAGTTCGTGTGTATTGAATTTTTACTATTTAAGGTTTGACGTTGTGCTTGAACGTTTTAGGAAATGCGCCGCGCAGCGGAAAATTTTCTAGAATGAAGTACGAAAAAAGTGCAGGAGGACCCTTTTTTCTTTCAAATAAGCATTTTTAGGAAATTTCAGTCAGCGAAAATGGAGGGGGGGGGGGGGGGAAGAAGACATGTTTGCCCCACCCCTGTCCTGGGGAACGGGGGGGGGGGGGGGGAACCAGATTTGTCTTCACACCACTTGCAGCAGCAACAAATCGTCACCTGTAAAGTTGTCTGTCCATCCTTGTGTGTATCACTGTCTGATGACCAGTCTTTTTTTCCTCATACTTTTAACCACCAATCAGCAAGCAAACTCTTCGTGCATACTTATCACTTCTCCAGTCTTCAGTCCCTCGGTTTGTTATACTGACTCAATAAATTATTCTTTATTTACAAGACCTCATATTTCTTGTTCCCTGGTCCATTTCTATTTTTCGGACACGTAAATCATTTTTTTGTTATAAATATGACGATCATTGGATTACACACAGATTGTGTTTCCAGAGTCTGGCAGCATCAGAAATGACTGGTACTATCACTTGAACTACAATGTCCTGTGAAAAAGTGGAATAGCAGCTTACTTGTAATGTTAGTCAACACATTACACATGCTAAATTGAACAACAGGTAATGACTTCTTTAGGAGGCCCAGAATAAGATATTGGTGAAAAGGACAATGTATTTCCCTTGGATACCTCCATTGCCAGTCTTAAAACTCGTCAAGTTCAAGCTCTTGCCTAGCCTAATCCATCTTTTTACTTAATTCTTCCCCAGTCATATCCCTCATGACAAGTGTTATTCTACCCTTGTCCACACAAAATCCCAGGGATGTAGCCTTTGTACTTTTGTGGTTTTTAAGTTATCCTGATGCTTGTCCACACAAAATCCCGGGGATGTAGCCTTCGTACTTTTGTGGTTTTTAAGTTATCCCGATGCTTGTCCACACAAAATCCTTTGGATATAGCCTTGGATGTTCCCTCAGACATGTCGGCGCTTATTGAGCATCTTTCTGTCTTCCAGTCAAAATAAATTCCCTCCTTTATCAAAATATTCCATATCCCGTGTTGCTTAGTTAAAAGACCTCACATATTTGTCACCTAAAAGACTTTACTAAGTTAGTATTGATCTTAAACAGTACAAACCTACAGAAGTTATGAAGCGTAATAAAGACTGCATGTGAAACTTCTTCGACAGGTTATAGCCAACTGAGACCTTTGCTTATTTTTTGTAAAGTATATCATTGAGCTCATTTCACCAACTTCCATATTCTCAACAGTGTTTGATCAATTAGTGGATCATCATCAACTCATTGACAAAGAATTCTTCAGTGTTGAAATTTCCTTCCTTCATCTTAGCGTGTTGCTGCACAACATAAAATAATGAAGCTGAATAGTAGAGTACACACATTTACTGACAGACATTTTTAAAATTGATTATTTTATTAGTCAATTTCACATGTATATATATCTCTGTGTGGTTCCAGCCAAGATATACAAAATTTCAACAGATGTATAATGTTCTTGATCTTCTTTATCAGCTGTGCCGTCAAGGTTTACCAATGTGATGTATCAGATCCAATTGAATCAGGATTTGATAGCTAGCATTACTTTCTGTTTCTTCTTCTTACTTTTCCGTTTCTGTGTAGCATCAGCGAAGAGCATGACCTCACCAGACTTATCCACATGTTGCTGTAGGAACTGTAGTCCACTCATATTGAATCCTATGCGGTCCTGTAACAGAACAAAGTATGATACAAGATGAATGACAAGTACTTGTTACAATTTTACATTGACTGAATCTGTCACCTTTGAAGGTAGGACAGGAGAATTTCAGCAAGGATGGGAGGATCCGAGATTTACAGAACAGACACATTATCATTGAATTAGTGTGATGATGCCATCAATGGATTTCTATGTTCAAGATATCAGAAACATGTCTCCTGTCTAATGGTCTATTGTAACAGGTATTAATGATTAACTACTAAAAGAGCATAATTTACACGGAAATGATTTTATGTTAATGACTTGGTTATGAGAAGGTACCCTGATCTGGTTAACTTTGGTCTGTGTGCTGCCCCGTAGTCTGTCAATAATAGGCATGAGGACAGGACTGGAAGTCACCTGGCCATGGTGTACCCTGTAAACACAGAATATATACTTAAAAGTTATTACCATGGCAAAAGTTATTGAAAGCTATTTTCATATGAGTTCAAAGGCAATAATCGATTTAAAAGAAATTGGCTGATTTAACAGCTGTTAAAGCCGAAAATTTTAATACTTCAATGAACCTTTTATAGTAGCTATCATGGGATTCTTAGAAAAAACGATTGCAAATCAAAATGCAAAGGTTCCATGTGCAATTTCAACACAATTAGAATTATAATTCAGAAAGATGGACAGAAAAGATGGGCAGACATCAAGAAGGACAAGTTTTCTTTAAAATTGCTATAACAATGACCGGTTCCAAGAACACCTACCTGAGTAAAAAGAAAAGGACCCGACAGATGAGCTCCACATGCCAGCCTTTCTCCAGGAACTTGTCTATGACTTTGATCAGGTCTATCACATAATTAAAGGGAAGCACCAGTAGACTTTCTTCTAGCTCACTACAACCGAAACGTCAAATCCATTGCAGACAAATCCAACCTTATCAAGACACACATTTCATTTCGCATTAATGTAATCTGTGTCAATAGACTTACTGCAACAAACATATCAATAAGTTATCTGTTATGAACAAGATCAAAAAACCTTTCCTGCTGCATCTCAGCAATTACAATTATTTTAAAGATCAAATATCTTTTTTTTCTGTATTAGAACACAAACTGTGTAACTAATACTAGATCATTAATCATCTATCATTCAATGACCTTGATTTGATCTTTTTGAGCACCTCCAACATGTACTTAAGGGGTGTGTCCACAGAGAAAGCCATCAACATCGGGTGAAGTGCAGGTGCAGGTAACTGTAACAGATATTATAATTGTCAAAGCAGGGTAACATCAAGAAACAATTGGAATAAAGCTCAACCTGTTTATAAAAACCAGCCAAGGGACCGAGAAAAATTGTCTTTATAGTATACCAAGTGGTCTTTATACACAGAGCAAAGCATATCAAAATTGACTATTTGGGACCCTGATAGAGTGGTCTTATAAAGAGGTGGTCTCTAATACAAGTTTGGCTGTACACGTTGTAAGGTGAGATAAAGGAACACACAATGATGATGGTGAATCATGACAACTTAACCTGAAGCTCATTATGTGCATGCATCACTGCTGCCAACATGGCAGCACTTGCTATTAGAATTGATACATATGGTAGAAGAGAGATAACTCCAACACAGACATAATAATTGCAACCATCTTGATTGTCAAGTGACAAGGGACTTGCCTGTTTTCCAGCTCTTTTACACTCCGCTGTATGTTGCTGTAATTTCTCTGTTTCTTCCTTATATAGTTCCAGGGCTTCCATCAGTCGCTCTGCCTGTTGTAACCGTGTATAGAAGTAATGATAAACTTCACCTCAATTTTTTTTTTTTTTAAATATTTACATATTGACAGATATCAAGCTTTGCACCAAGACTGTAATCAGGCCCAAATAATGGAATGTTAGCACCAAAATACGAGCTACCATATGTCAGTTAAACAATTAAATACTTTTGTTAAGATGCAACAGGTTTTAAGATCTGAACACAATTTGGTATCGTGTTATCTATCAGACCATGGGGGTTTTCTTTGGGTGGAATAAGTATGCAAATCCTCAGTAACCCTTTAGGGTGTGGAAAACCTCTAGTCTCACAATGCAGTGACTATTCAGAAACCACTTAACCTAACTATGTGAAGATGATTCACTGTTATCATACTAATATTAAAGCACACTCAAATTGTTGAGCAAATGCGAAAAACTGTAAATTATGATTTATTAGTGTTGATATAAAATACCCTTTTACAAAATTTAGCATTGTAAATGAATTAGTGCTTCAAAGACAGCACAGACAGTGCTAAAATATAACTACCTCTCACAAAAGAATATTTATAGTATACTAAGTCCAGAATTAGAATTCTTAAATAGAGTAAGAATCATAAGTTCTGAATAGAGTAAGTATTAAAAGTTGAGTAATATTTGCAATATGCTCAAATGCTTTTTTCCCCATTTACAAACATTTTACAGACACAGATCCGGATCAGCCTAATTAAGGTGCCATCACTTACCCCTTTGACAGTTTCCACAGTTTTCCGCCCAGCCATGGCTACTTCTGTGTTTGTCTCCCCTGGAACCTGTCACCAAGGCAACATAAATAGATTACAGAGCATGTATTGCACAATATATCACTGGGTAGGTCTTTGTTCTTGGTTTGAATGGGGGGAGTAGTGTAGCAGGATTTAATTGTACTTAGTGATAAGTCACCTTCTAGCTTTGTGCTAGATGGGAATTTCCCTTCAGCTCAGTCGTAGAGTGGCTGACCAGTTATTCTGTGGTTGCGAGTTCGAGTTCGGCTGGTGGCACACTACTCTCGCCTTGTTACACACATTATACATAAACCTGATTTGGAGACTCGCCTTGTTACACACATTATACATAAACCTGATTTGGAGACTAACACGTACAGAAAAACAATGAAATGACTCTCCGCTGTTTTCATATAATACGCAGGAAATCTTGCATATGTTTAGTGTTGTAACCTCATCTTAGGTCATCAGTATATATTTTCAAATGTTATTAGTTTTTTATTTTGCTGTGGAAAAGTGGAAAGGTAGAAGGCCTTCAAAGAATATTGCAATTAAAGTAAATACCCTAAAAATGTATCTCCACAGATGTATGTATACCTCACTTATAGTAATAGGTAATTCCATTCAACTTTTAAATTAGCAAAAGTTCATCTTTATGAATTTGTTTCGACATAGAAATCGCTAAACTTAGTAGCCACGATAGACAGTTGATTTACAGTACGTATGTAATGTACATTCACACATCAATCATCAATTGTACACTGGCGACACTTACAACAGGTTCCCCTGTCTGCCCGACACTCTCCTCGTACTCCTTCTCCCGTTCCTGTAAAATTAAGGAAAGTCCATTATTTATCGTCACAAACCATTTTCTTGTTTCTGAGTTGATAAATTTCTGGTAGGAACCATTTATCAAAGTTACTACCTGGAAATTGTTCTACACCACAGACCGATTAATAGATTTTATTTCATTTTTTAAATTTTTTTTTTTTTTAATAAATAATGCTTCCTGTGAATTATGTGTTATTCCCATAAAACCATCAGACCTACCATTTCTCTTTCGTCCTCTAATACAAGTGGTTCGCGTGTCTTCTCCCACATCCGTAATGACTTATCATGGGATCCTGTCACCAGAAAGTTTCCACTGGGGCTAGTGGTCATACACCAGACCTCAGCATGGTGGCCCTGTGTAAAACACACAAAAATCATTTACATTTTACACTTCACCAATGGGAACTCTGTATCTCATATCTAATTCTTTCTGACTCATTGATAATCTGGGAAAAGTACATATATAAATAGATTTTTTAGCAGGAAAATTCTAAATTTCTTTATCAGATTTGATAATGAAATTGCTCTTGGCCAACTTACTGTCTTATATTAGACTGTATCATCTTATTATAATAAGCTTTCTTAATATTATATAGATGTTGTGACAATAGCTAGGCCAAATTTGATAATATATCTATAGCATTCACAACATGAAAGTTTATTTACTATATATGTGAAGAGTACAGGGTAATTTGTTCAGTCCTTATCAACTTCATACTGCTTATAAATAAGTGTATGGACGCTTTAATAATTATATGGACATACCAACCTTTAGGGTTATAATGCTCTCAAAGTTGTCTGCGTCCCACTGTTTGATTGTACCATCTTTACCTCCAGTAAAGAACAGGTGTGTTCGTGGTATAAACTTAATGCACATGATGCTGTAAAATGTAGATTTTTAATATTTGAATTTTTAAAATACACATGATGCTGGAAATATAGATTCCAGTAAAAGTCATACACATGATACTGTAAAAGTAACCTTATCTCTATTACATTTCAAATTTACCATTACTCAGAATTATTGCAAAACAGTCAAAATATACAGTGAGTAAATAATTCTCTCAGGAATGAAAAATTTGAAATCTAACACAGTCCCAGAGAAAGAACACAACTTGTAAAGTTCTAATTTCATTATAAAGTTAAATAACTGAAAGACAGAAGCTTCTTTGTTTTCTATATTTGATAACTTAAAGTCTAAAAAAATATGAAACGTTCCAATAGATGGTACAGGTAAGATTCATTTTGCATCACCACAAAAGAATAATCTACCTTTATATAATACTAAATTATCTCACCTGTCATCGTGAGCGAAGATTGACTTGTGGCAGTCCCCGAAATCCAGACCCCAGATCTTGGCATTTCGGTCAGCTGAGCCAGTGACCAGTAGTGTGGAGTCTGTAGAGATGTCCAGACACAGGACCGGCAGCTTGTGTCCATAAAGGGACAGGAAAAACTGTAACAGGATATAGATATCATACATAACACAGGGACAGGAAAAACTGTAACAGTATATAGATATCATACATAACACAGGGACAGGAAAACTGTAACAGGATATAGATATCATACATACATAACACAGGGACAGGAAAAACTGTAACAGGATATAGATATCATACATAATACAGGGGCAGGAAAACTGTAACAGGATATAGATATCATACATAACACAGGGACAGGAAAAACTGTAACAGTATATAGATATCATACATAACACAGGGGCAAGAAAACTAACAGGATATATAGATATCATACATACATACACACAGGGACAGGAAAACTGTAACAAGATATAGATATCATACATAACACAGGGACAGGAAAAACTGTAACAGGATGTAGTCAGTTATTTATAACAAAGACCTTTTGACTGTTTCTAATGACAATTTGACCTACTAGTTAATTTGCATTAATAATGAGGTTTTTGTTGAGAGGTTTTTGTATACTTACCGGTAATGATGATGAATAAGACCTTGACCTATCTACTACATATAAACAAGAGGCTTAAAGGGTCTTAACGGTCATCTGACAACCTCAGCAACAGTCTTAAAGAAAACTTTTTAGATATGGTGTCATGGTGGCCATCTTGGATTAAGAGTCAACCCAAAAAATAACAACACTTGGGGAAGACCATATCAGGACCTGAAAACTAACATCGCTTAGCTGGGACCATGTCAGGATCATTTCATACAAGTTTCAGCTAAATCACACTGGTAGAACTTGAGAAGAAGTTCAAAATGTGTTTTCTAGATGGCAGCTGTGGTTGCCATCTTGGATTTTGGATAGACCCAAATAATAACAACACGTGGTCGGGACCATGTCAGGGTCATTTTTTATGCAAGTTTTAGCTTAAATCGCACTGGTAGTACTCGAGAAGAAGTTCAAAATGTGAAAAGTTTATACACAGTGGACGGCGCACATAGATGGACAAAACATGATGACTATAGGTCATCCTGACCCAATAACTAACCTTGAGTGTATCCATAAAGAAGACCTTGACTGTGTTGTCTAACAAAGAGACTGCTATCAGTCTGTTGTCTGGGCTGAAATTATATATCAATATTACTCAGTAAGTCATTCATAGAAATATCAAATTTAATTGGTTAGCTAAAAGTAAATACCATCAAACCTTATACAAATAGATATGAAGCTTTCTGAACTTATCTCTACATATACCTGTATATAGATGGAGAAACAAAGCAATGGTGACTGTTATCATTTCAACAGGCTAGATCTCCAACTTAGATTTTTGTCTTGAACATTTTTGATATTGTGACAGAAAGTATAAAATAACTTGATTAAAACATACCTATTGTTGAAAAAATCCAAAAAACAAGGGATAAGGCACCAGTAATTTGAGTTTATCTATGCCTTCTCCCAAAAGGCTTAAAGTAGCTGCATGTACGTGTGCTGATAAAAATAAACATTGTTCCATGGTCACATAACTTTTGATTACCTGCATTGAACTGCCAGAATATCCTCATCCATACGTAATGTACGGGAATGCTCTAGACTTAACCGCTTACTGAAATACAGATGACAATCTTTACACACAATACAATTACATACTCTACACATGCTCTAGACTTAACCGCTTACTGAAATACAGATGACAATATTTACACACAATACAATTACATACTCTACACATGCTCTAGACTTAACCGCTTACTGAAATACAGATGACAATATTTATACACAATACAATTACATACTCTACACATGCTCTAGACTTAACCGCTTACTGAAATACAGATGACAATATTTATAGTCACAATACAATTACATACTCTACACATTCTCTAGACTAGACTTAACCGCTTACTGAAATACAGATGACAATATTTATAGTCACAATACAATTACATACTCTACACATGCTCTAGACTTAACCGCTTACTGAAATACAGATGACAATATTTATAGTCACAATACAATTACATACTCTACACATTCACTCTTTGTTTATCTCACTATTAAGTCAATAAATATGATTTAGTACATCACATGATAATTACTAGGAATGCGATTGGATAACAGCCATGGTCTAATTTACGACAGTCCCTGTCCTTCTCGACTACGGGAGACTATACCTGACTACGGGAACTATACCAAAGTATAGTCCCCCGGGAATGAGCACGCGACCAAATATATGACGTCATAATGAATGTCATGTGACGTACTAAATCTATTATGGCCCTTTCCCTCCGGAACAGTTCTCCTATAGTGTTGTCTGGCGAGGTATAGTCCCCTCGTCTTCGACTCGGGGACTATACCTCGCCAGACAACACTATAGGAGAACAGTTCCCTCTGGAAAGGGCCATAATAGAATATTAATATGCATAATATGAACACTGTACACATACCAGAGCTGATATGTAAGTAATGTAACAAATGCAATCCATAACCACTGAAAAGTAGGTCAGATAAGAATATACACCAAATAAGGTATTCACACTAGTGTTAGAGTGTTTTGAGTAGTTCTAGACAAAAGTTGCTTTACTCCACTGGTATGGGCTATGGTTCGGCATACAAGGCGTCCAACCACAATTTGTAATGGCGAACAGCGAACAAGTTGGAACATTTCACACATATTTCACCACAATGTAATTTTCTGGGATATTACAATAACGCCATTTACTATAACGTTAATTAGAACTAGTGCATCTCTGATATATGTGCAAATATTAATGCACTCTTAAACTGAATTGTCCCTTTAAAAGTAGCCTTCGCCATCGTTTAGGTATATGAAGACATAATCATGTTAACTCTACAGCTCTATGTGGAAGTCTATCACATTTCAGACCAATCTGCTGACTACTTCTCATTGATGTAAAAATCTTTTACTATCTTACAATTTTGTTCAATTTTCTATATAAACTAAAGCTTTGGCCAAGTCGTAATTGTTAACATAAATTCCTAATTTGTAAAACATGTTTGGGGATAAAATCAATAACAAGTGATGTTTGTAAGAAGCCACTCGAACCTCTTAGGAACTGATTAGAGTCATCATTATAAACTTAATGTACATTTTACATACCAAATATAATCTTTGGTTATTGCGTATATATCTAACAAAACTATGAAATTTAGCAAAATGTGACATGCAACGCTACTGTTTTGGAGGCATGGCTTTATCCATTGTTAATCATCAGAGGTAAAGATGTGAAGTACTCACCTTGTACTAGCCTCATTCTTATCATTACTAACGAGCTCAAAGTTCCAGAACTTGACTTGTTGATCAGCACTACCTGATACTATTCCTCTCTGTGTAGGATAAAACAGATTCACAACATGTTCAAAGAGGAAAGAATCGGGACAGTAGTAACATTATCATGTGTTTCAAATAAAAATTCATTTAGTGCATATTTAGTGGATTTCATTGTTACTAAGCAGAGTTTGAGGAACATAAATGAATGATATTTTTTATTACAAGCATGAAGACTGTGGCCTTGACCTTTGAATTTGACTTACTTCAATATTCTTCTGTTCAGATTATAGAAAAGGACAGTTACATTGACCTTTAACCTGACTGTCGCCTATTTCTGTAACTAAATTAGTAAAGACACTCTGACCTTGACCTTTTACTTTGACTGATCTTCAATCATATATGAAGTAAGAACACTGTGACCTTGACATTTGACATTATCTGACGTTCACGTTGATAAATTAATATGGACGTGGTTATGATTTTACCTTGTCTGGAGTCATGGCTAGAGACCACACCTCTTTACTGTGGGCGTCTATACTCTCCTGTAGAGCTCCACTAGCGATGTCAAATATCTGTAGTTTACCACTCTATAACACACACACATTTAACATACATTTTAATTATATTTTAAAGTAACTGATATACAGCAATACACGGTTATAACGAACATCTGGGGACCAATGAAATTACTTAATTATAATCATGGTTTGTTATACATATACCAAAGACATCTAGTAACAATGAGTTTGTTGTAGTTGTGTTCCTTATAAACATGTTTCACTGTAAACAAATTCTGACAAAATAATTCATACCTGTTCTGCATGTTAAAGTGATACAACTCTTTCTTTTTGTTTCAGTAATCAAAGATTTATTAGGAGACTATCTTTATAGAGAGCATCTTTTCCATTATTGATACAGAAGGTACATTTCTCTGTATTGCCGACTCTACGAAATTATGTGTATACACTATATCAACAAAGACATTAAACAAATTATCAAAGTATCATAAGCTGGAAGTAACTTTATGGTCACACAGCAAACATACAAGGACTTTTAAAAATTATGTCTAGATCAATCTGATTGAAATACAGATCCTTATAACCATTCCATTCAATAGAGGATCTGACAACATCCCATAAGGGGTCATGTTTGGATGACCTTTGTACCATGTGTACTTCAGCTCCAATGCATTTTCTACACATTGCTACATCAATTTGACAGCTTTTTCAAACAATTTCATCCCACATTCAAGATTCTGGAAGCAGCAATTTGATTGACCATTTCCAAAGGTCACCTGAACGTGACCCTAATGGGATGTTGTCAGATCCTCTTATCCAAAGCAATGATAACAAGGATCTGATTTTAATCAGATTGTGTCTGGATGGGTGTAATCACTACACCACCGAAGTCTCAGCCTCAACCTCTAGTTACCTTGGTGCCTATGATGATGTGTCTGTCGCCGGGGGCAAAGGTCGAACACAGGGCATAACTACAGGGCATGGTCCTGATACATTGCAACGTTGATCTATAATTATAGAAAAGTAATTCATGTCAGGATTTCAAGGAAATAAGCAGCTTCAAAAATCATTGATCTGCAGTCACAGACACAAAACCATAATATTAGCAATGAAACAAGCTTTAATAGAAACAGTCTTCAAAGTAACAACAATAAATCATCATTAAAAAACCTTTATTAAAATTAAGTCCAAATGAACAGTAAATTGATATCTTGTAATGTTGACCCAACTAATGTCAGTCCCCTAGAAATCAAACTTAAGATTTGCATCATCATAATTACACATCACATTAGCCAAATCTTCTAAAGTCTAGCCAGAACTTGTAAAATATTTGATATGCTCTAAATTTCTACCATTCTCAGTAGCTAATACAATGTCATATGGAAGTCTATATTAATAATATCTGCTCAATTCTTTGTTTTTTTCATTTTTAGAAACACTCAGTCAATGTTGCGCTTATAATCCAGAGCGGTGTCCCAAGGCCACTATTCTTCTTGTAATTATCAAGTATATCAAATAATAACATTTCAAAAATTATTTCCATATCTGATATAAAAATAAGAACCAATGATTGGGCCAATATGGCAGAATAACACCATATTAACCTTGACAAAGGTCCATAATTGATAAATATACGACTGTTTAAAGGTACTATTACCCATTCAGTTCTTACCTGTTCCAGATTTTGGCTGCCTCACCACTGGCCGAGAGGATAGCAGTGTTGTCGGAGCTAAAACTGACCGTCCTCACATCTGTGCGATGGCCTAGAAGGGTGATGCTCTTCATGTTCTCAGCCTCACACTTTTTCACATCAATGTTACAGGAACAGGTCTGGAGGGAGTTGTTATTTAATACTGCCACCATCTGCAATATGACAAAATCATCTACTGAAATCTACACCAAACAGAATACATCTTCTGAAATCTACTTACTTTGGCCCATTACCTTGATTTTTAAAACATCTGTTCTCACGTTGACCAATGACCTTGACTTTGATACCACCTATTCTCACTCTGACCTATGATGTTGGTCCCAATAAAACTTATTATCACCAAACTTATGACCTTAATTTTGATACCATCTATTCTAAGTTTCTCACCTATGACGTTGGTCCCAATATCTGTAACAACTAATTCTCACTTTTACCTATGACCTTGTTCCAATTCCACCTATATACTCACTTTGACCTATGACCCTAGACCCATGCCACCTATACTTACTTTAGCCTGTGGTCCCTCCTCTAATACCACGTCCACTGAGACTACCTTTGAGGACATCTTGACACTTGTAATCTTCTGTATCTCGTCCTGAAGTGTGAGTTCTGCTGTCTTGGTCTCCCCCTCTTCTCCATCAGACCTATTAAAGACACACACCATTATATCTTTGGGGACATTTTATAATCAGTCATGCTATTTTATGCAGACTTACGTAAACACTTTTATCAGTCCTAAACTCTAACTTCATTCTCAGTCTAATTACACCTGTAAAGCATAGGTCATATTACTGTTGATACTATGTATTTAGTGGTTTTCTACAGATTTTATCAAACTCTTTCAAGATTCACCATCTCTTTCTTATCCTCCAATTACATTTATTAAGGAAAACAAGTCAAGGAATGAAACTGCATGGAATAAAAGACAATTAAATATTTACTTACTTTGACTTTTTGTTGAGTTTTTTCTGTCGTTTACTCTGTCGTTTACTCAGTTCCTGTTCTGATGGAAGTTTAAACACCTCCACAGAAGAATCATTGCCCTTAATACAAAACAGTAACAACCTCAAAACAACATTTATAGCTCATATACTAGTTCAACTAGTCAAACCTTGTTAACTCAGACTCATGAATTAAAGACTTAACAACCAAAAAGGTTGGTGACAAGAAAAAGGTTAGTAAAGATCTTAGTGGGCATGGAATGAAACAACCTAAAATTGTTGTAACAATGCATACAACAGAAACATGTCAGATGAAACTAATCTCATCTTATTCCATGAAATTGTCCCATGTTATTCTGTGTACTGATCAGAGAAAACCATACTCACATGACAAAGAAGAACGCTATCTGATCCATCTGTTGTCATAGAAACCACACGGTCACGGCCTTGTCTCATGATGGAGCCAACTTTTGTACAGCGGAGGATAGTCTGAAATCCAGCAATACGATACTCAATAGGGGTAGGAGAGGCAACCCCTTTTTTCATATTATTAAATAGTGTATAATTAAGGAATATCATGACATGGTGAAGGAGCTTCTATTTACTGGGATCAATCTATTTTTATTGACATAACCATCAATACATATGTTATATTGTAATGGAGGGAATTTCCTAATTTTACAATATTTTGATGAATGAAATTTGAATTGACAATATCTCTGTGTTATATTTACCATATCATCAGCATCCTCTGTTTCATCTTCACCATCAGAACCATCTGATGTCTGTAGTCGCCTCCGCTTGGTTGCAGGCTCAGCTTCAATCTGTTGGTCTGCCTAAACGATTACACATCAGTTAGAATTAATTATATATTGTGTACTAAATACATGTATTTAAGAAATCATAAAAACATACATCAAAACTTTGTCCTTATGAGATTAACACGTTATAAAGCTAGTATATTAATAATCCGAAATAAAAGGCCAAAATAAATTCAAAGTAAAATCAAAACTCATTTCTATTTCTATTTCCTTATGAGATTTAACACGTTATAAATTGTATATTAATAATCCGAAAATATAAAATTCAAAGTAAAATCAAAACTCATTTCTATTGAATAGGGACTTCTTCAGTCCAAATAACACTAACACAACATGTTCATCAACATCTTTGATTACTTTGTCCATATTCAAGATAACTAAACTTTTTTCATTTTAAATTAATCTGTCAATAAAGATTGTAGATTATATCTGATGAATTTATATGTAACTAGAACACAGGCGTCTGCTTCTGGTTTGATAAGAAATATAATAACCTACCCCTAATACATGAACAAGGTGAGACACTCCGATACTTCAACCGTGGAACGGAATTGGAACTCTTAAGTGAGCAGTTGCAAGAAGCAATTTGATTGGTCAATTAATTTGATTAACCAATCAGATTGCAACTTGCAAAACTGCTTGCTTGAAAGATCAACTTCCGTTCCATAGTTGATGCATCGTCCGCTACTTGGATGCTTTGTGTCCCGTTTCATATTAAACACCGTAACTTCGCGACAAAAAACTGGCATACATTGCAAAAAGAGGATTCTTAATTAAGGTATGTTGATTAAATGAGCGGACACTTAATATTTTCGTCAAATTTGGTCCAATTTCAAAGTGAATTGGAGCCTAACCTCAACTTCCGGTTCATGGAGTGTCTCACCTTGTTCATATAGTAGGGGTAGGACATTGTATTTTTCCAAAACCAGATGCAGACGCTTGTGACTAGAATGACCTTATCTCTATGATTAACCTGTGGTTTCAGTTTCACACAAGTTGATACATTTAATACTGGCGTTGTAAGGTACCTCTTGTGTGATGTAGTTGATATCCCACACACGTAACTCACTGTCACCTGATCCTGTAACCATCCTATGGCCATCACGTGTGATCATAAAGTCATATATCTGTAACAGTCACGATAAATAACAAAATAATCCTGCATCAAAGTCTTTCAGATGTTTGGTAAATATGATCATTTTGATTATTATGTAGCTTGATTTCCCTTTTATATTCCATCTTAACATATTACACAGTTAGCTCCCTTGCGGGTAGGTATCCATTGTAACATCATTATTTTGTGGGCACAATTCACATCGTTTTCTCTGAAAAATATGACCTTACACTCACAAACACATGACGTCAAAATCAATATGTACATGCAAGACGTCAAAATTAATATGTACATGCAAGGGAAGATAACTCAGTAATATGCAAATACAGAATATTTCAAAAATAAAATTTTTTGATGTTTCATTTAACAAATATGACCTTGATATTTCATCGGTCAAAGATGGTATATATGACAAACTGTACAGAAAGATTAATGTTTTTATAATCTCTATAACCTACCTCTGTCCGATGTCCAACCACAGTATGGAAGCAGTGCTGGGTGTCCAGGTCCCAGAACTTTACAAATGTGTCCTTTGAACTGGAAAGGTAACATTCAAATTTAGTTATATTGAAAACTTTAAATGCATGTCAAGTCAACGAAAATTCTCTTACAACCAACAAGAAAAGATGATCTTATCTGATGTCACTTTTTATTAGTTACAAATACATGTAATTACCTGGTGACCAGCACATTATTATGTGGGAGAAATCTGGCTTGGGTGACCATGCCCTTGTGACCTTTGAGTCTGTAGAGACCGCTCTCACTGACGATATCCCATACAATAACGTCGGTATCCTGTGAAGATTAACACAATACAAACTTTTTATAAAAAAACTCTCATTTTAAAAGATGAAATACGGTAATAAAACTATATGTCTTTCTTAGCTCTAAATAGTCCTACTTTTGCTATTTCTTCAACATGTTAAGAGACTATATTAATTCACCACCAAGTAACCATGGCAAAACTTTCTACTATTTGAAGTACTATTCATGGGCATCTTAATGACATACTGGTTTACCTTTACAAATGTTTTGACCCATTTACCTTTGATAGACACATTTACCTTTGACATACACATTAACCTTTGACATACACATTTACCTTTGACATACATATTGACCTTTGACATACACATTAAAGATGCTCAAACGCCGACATAGCATAAATGATATTTATTATTCGAACAATAATTGGTGTTTAATCGTGTATATATATGTCTAATTAACACAAAGAATAATATAAAATAATCCGTTTTGCCTTTGGTGCATGCGCAAACATTATTTCATTCCATATAGGATATAGTGCCACGGAATTTTTTCGGGATGCAATCAGTTATTTTTCATAACTCTTGAAGTAAAATTTGAAGCTCAAACTTTCCAATGGTGTAAAGTAAGTAACTTTTGTAACTGAAGAAAAATACGAAATCGTCTGCTCCTGTTTTTGATAGTGAAAAAATACCATTTGTCAACGGTGGAGCATCTTTAACCTTTGACATACACATTAACCTTTGACATACACATTTACTATTGACATACATATTAACCTTTGACATATACATTTACCATTGATATACATATTTCCCAATGACATACACATTTACCTTTGCCCCCGACACCAGATGAAGCCCCTTAGCATCGTACTGTAAGGCTGTCACGGTAGACTTGTGGCCGCTGAAGTTTATGGTTGCCTCCCCTGATGATATATCAAATATACGAACCATACCATCATTGTACCCGACGGCCATGTGTCGTCGGTCTGGAGAACGAGCTATCTTTGTCACTTCATGTTTCTCCCCTTTAAGTGTTATCAACTGTAATATCAAATGTGCTGCATAAGTACCAATGTCCATGAGAAAAAGCACAGTAATTGTTTGTGATGTTTCAATAACAATAACATTCTTCAGTGAACTTGTAATAAATGATCTATAGATAAATTACATAGAGTATATATCTATTGGTTGTGTCTAAGTTAATTCTTCATAAAATTGTATAATCATGTGAAATTCAAAGTTCTTGAGGTACTCTTTTTTCATAAAATTATTTGCTGTTGTATCAACTAATCGGAAGTGACATTAATTTGTTTTTAATTACGAGATGATAACAACATTTTTTGATAATATTTTTTTTATGCCAAACAAGATTGAATTATTTTTTCTTAGTGGTTTACCAGGTAACATTACATTACATGTAAATTACATGTAAGAGAAGAAGAAATATGAGTGTTTACCTTTTCACCTGTGCGCACATCCCAAATAATGACATCTTCACATACACCTACAGCACAGTGTCGTCCTCTCATTCCTTTCAGTTCCATAAACACAACATTTGATTTTTGACCTGCCACCAGGCCGAATACAGCATCTTGTACATAGCGCAGATACTGTTTTGTCAAACCCATCCTCTGTTGTTATATCCAGCTTTCAGAGGAATAAAACATTACGAGCTTCTTGAATTCCTGTCAAGTGTAAAACACCTATTTATTTTTTTTTTCAAGTGTAAAACACCTATATTTTTATTTTTTTAATTTTATCACAATGCCTAATTATACTGACAGGGACTTGACAAACCCAATGTCTCAGAATTAAATTTGAGGGGTCACACTTAATAACGACAACAAACGACAACAAACGACAAGAAACGACAACAAACGACAACACGTTAAATATAAGGAAAAGTTAGTGACAACACAAGATATTTTATTCAGTACATTAAAATGAATATTTCTTCCAAGTTTTATGAAGATTGGAGCAAAAATGAAGGAATTAGAGCGATTTGAATATTCTGAAATCGGCCGCTGGTCAACGATAAATCGAGTGACAAGAGGTTTGCTGTGACGGTATACCGACAACACGTTGTAACATTGAAAATGTTTTAAAAACCTAACGACAACAGAAGATATGTGATTTGTCATACTATAATACATCTATGTACAAAATTTCATTAAGATTGGAATAAAAATGAAGACTTTATACCTGTTTTAATGTTACGAGATCAGCGACTGGTCAGGTTTACTACCGACAACAGATCGACGACTCACACACGCCTGTACACGCGTGTGTACGAGTGCATAGGGTCTCGATACTGTTTGTCTAAGCCATTATTGTGTAAACATCATTATAGTCGGTGTAGAACTCTAGGCCATACTCAATACACGAGTATGTTTCCAGACCCTACGTGACGCTACCCAAATTGGAACACTTTTTGAAGATAATTGTAAAAAAATGGAACACCTCCTAAATAAAATTTGATTAATAAATGTCCAGGCATGATAAAAAATATTTGAATTCATTTAAAGAAAATTCAAACATATTTTAGTTTATTCAGGGCACATGTCTTTCAAAAATATTCCATTCAGCATTTATTTTTCTCATTTTAGAATATATGGTGTTTTTAGGGTTGTCGCACGATGTCGTTTCCTTGAGTTTTTCAAAATTTCATTATTTTCATTTTTAAATACAGATAATAAGCAACTGGAAAGAAAATGACGTATTAAAATTGTCACAGTTATTAGTCAGCACCTTATTTTTTGTTCATGACTGTTATTGTTAGTTTAGATTGCAAACTGAAAATTCTGTATCACATATTTTTAAAAGTGTTTCATTTTGGGTAGCGTTCCAAATTGGGTAGCGTCACGTTAGTTTTTGCGTGTGTGTATTTTTAGCTGCGTATATATTTTTTTATATTAATTCACTTTTTTATTTACGCGGTAACTTTGACTTTATTTAATACGTTTTATTTGAAAGATTAAGTTTTAATATCTTGAATGTCTTGCGGGCACACAAGATTTCGCTTGTGTATCGTAAGTTTTAATTTCGGGAAGCGTACAAATATTACGTTTATTTAACACTTTTTATTACTGAACTTACATATTTTATTTATTGAATGATTTTTACTGACACATACATACGTGTAATTCATTTGAAAAGTATTAGAAGATCAACGAATTTTAACTGTTGAAACATCTTGAATCCCGTCCTGCGGGCACACAAGATATTTCGCTAAGACATTTTTTTTCTGTTTAGACGGACCGTTCAATTCTGTTCATTTCCACGCACACGTTTTCGTGTATCCGGTTTTTTCGCGATGGCTGCAGTTTTTGGAGTTAGCATTCCATTAGTGGAAGATATAAGTTCCTTTTTCTGCTTCACAAGTTTCAAAAACTTGTGCACTTTCCGTTGTCTTTCTACAACGGGCAGTTCTCTCCAAAATACTGAACTTATTTTTAAATGTTGCGCATGCGGAGCTAATTCGTACTCTCCTATTCCGTGAAGCGATCTGCGCACGTGGTTGTACTGCGTGTTTTTATATATGTGCTCTAATCGTTTTATCAAATCTGGAACTTTCGAAATTTTCCAGTCACCAACAAGCTTTATGATGTGATTCATTGATTCGCAATTGTTGTTTTTCCAGCCTTTGGGTATATGGGGCCATAAGATAACATATGGGAAGTATATATACACACCATATGTTTACATAACAATAAATACAATCGCGAACTGTAATCACATTGATAATATCCACACGTGTGTGCTTCTTCTATGTAGTATGCAAGCCGTCGGTCCACTGAGAATTTCAATGACTGTTACTCATTCAAATCTTCATCAATAGTCATTACAATTGACATGAATTACTTTCTTTAGATATAGGTTACATATATTATTATTTGCGGTAACGTTACTGCATAATTTCGTAAAATAGTTTGTGTTGTTGGTCGGATCTAGATCTGTACATGTAAGCTTGGCTTACACACATGTATACACTCTGCGTCTCTTCATATTTGAAATCGTCATTACTCCGGTATTTTTACTCCAATCTTAATGAAATTTTGTATAGAGATGCATTATGGTATGACAAACAACATATCTTATGTTGTCGTTAGGTTTTTGTAATTTTTTTAATGCTATGATGTGTTGTCGGTAATACTGAACATACACACTCGCGATATAAACCTGACCAGTCGCCGATCTCGTAACATTAAAACAGATATAAAGTCTTCATTTTTATTCCAATCTTAATGAAATTTTGTACATAGATACATTATAGTATGACAAATAACACATCTTTTGTTGTCGTTACGGCAAACCTCTTGTCACTTGATCTATCGTTGACCAGCAGCCGATTTCAGAATATTCAAATCGCTCTAATTCCTTCATTTTTGCACCAATCTTCATAAAACTTGGTAGAAATATTCATTTTAATGTACTGAATAACATATCTTGTGTTGTCACTAACTTTTCCTTGTATTTAACGTGTTGTCGTTTGTTGTCGTTTGTTGTCGTTTGTTGTCGTTATTAAGTGTGACCGAATTTGAGGATCACATTGAGATCGTTTAGAATGTTGAAAAGACCATCATAATCTAAAATGATTTAGATCTGACAGTATAACTGAGTTTATGGTTGGATTATCGACTTCAATATTGCCATAATTTAATTTATTAATTAGTTGAAATTGGACAGTTGGAAGGTGTCAAGCCCTTGTGTTTTTCTAAAAACAAATGATATTAGACAAAATCATTCTTTATTAGAAGATGCATCGACCATCCATGTCCTAATTACCCATCTACAAAGACCTTCAAATATAGGCATAAAAGATTTTGTATTTTGTATAAATTTGTACAAAAAACACCACTGTACGTCTTCTGTCTATAACTAGGACGCTTGAAAGTTAAAAACGTGTTGTTATGCTATGGATTTTCTGACAATATGTGTTTCATTTAAAACTATACATTATGAAGATAAAATTCGCTTCAAGACAAATGAAATTGTGCCCAAGCTATTTAGGAAATCGATAAAATCAGTAAAAATATTTGAAGCAAAATATTTACCAATTTTCCTTGCTACACGTGCATCCATTATCATGTCCACGGAAAGCTTGAATTGGACAGAAAAGCGTGTGTATCTTTTATTGACGCAGATTGACGGAAGGATATTCTAAATATTCACTACAAATCCGAGTCCGTTAAATATATCCGGATTGTAAACTAACCGTGTAGCAGACGATTTTTTAAGCATAAAATACAGTTGGTAGTAGACTAAAGGTTACACATTGTGCACACGGTGTGAACTACGAGTGGACACGGAGTGCACGAGGTTTAGACTACAGGTAGACACGGAGTGCACGAGGTTTAGACTACAGGTAGACACGGAGTGCACAAGATTTAGACTACAGGTAGACACGGAGTGAACTACGTGTGAACACGGTGTCCACTACAGGTGGACATCGTGTCCAGGTAATATGTCCACTACATTCAGACAACAGACAAACTAGATGATGTGTTACAGAGATATGAGAAAATATCTATTTATTCTGCAGTATATATGGACTTTGACAGATAGAAATATATATTGCGATCAGAAAACATACATGTAAAATTTATTGCAACATAAAACTGCCCTTAATTACTAGAAACCATTCGCACGGTAATGTTTATTTGAATTGCTACATATATAAGTAAAATGTATCAATACATATCATCATTCAATTTAATTTATAAATCAAAACTTTTAGTAGAAGTTATAAAAGCAAATTAACTGCGTAGCAAATTAACTGCGTACAGGTTGTTACGGTAAACCACGTACTGGTTATGTCTCATCAATAGATCGTTCAAGTCCGCATTTTCCCAGTAAAACCTTTTTTCTTGCTAGTGATATATAGTTTAAACATTGACTTTTTATCTTATAAATCTTACTTTTGATAGTTCGAACCAAGGACGTAGATGAAATTCTTGTAAGAACACATAAAGTGATGAACCTTACGTGAAGTAAGATTTTCAGTGTTCCAAGAGATATTTTGATCAGCATTTTTTTTTTATAGCAAGGACATATATAATAAACATAAACAGATTAAGTCCTTCATAAAATGTTTAACTTTGTATGCATCGAATATTGTTTTCAAAACGACAAGGTGTGCGAAATAGTTTTAAGTCCTGCCAAATGTGTATACGTGTGCATTTGCTTCATGGAACCTGGTGCATTGCAAAGCATTGGAAATATGAAAAATCGTCCACAGACGTTAAAAGACGACATTAGAAATTGCATTCTATTGTGTCAACCGATTAAGGAACCTGTAAGCACTGGCTTAAGAAAGTAAAATTTAGTATTGGGCATGTGGCTGCTTGCTAGCATCAACACTGATCAAAGGACGGTTAACAAAAATGTAGGTCACATGCCTGATGATAAATTAAACAGAGTCAAAATAAAGTCAACTTCTGTCCATTTAAACTGTAAATACATAGTTGTTGATTAGATTATGAATTTGGCACAAATTGTTTTAATTTTAGGAAGCTGATATTTTGACAATATCCTGTTTACAAACCACGTGAGTTACGTTGGTAAACAAATAGATACTTGATTCATACATGTATGTAGTACTATATATAATTGTACGCTGAAAAAGACTGCACTGCTCGAAAGGTAGACACCTAAGCTAGGACTTGCAGCTTGCCATGGTTACACTTGGACTTCACTCTGTTCCATCAACACACCACGGGTATATGATAATTCAAATTACCTAACATTGGTCAGACTGGGGGCTGAGGCCATTTAATTGGCTCCCTTCAATATGTTCAGTCAGGTGTATCACAGCTAAACAACACTGTATACGTTACCTTAATCCCATACCCAAGAAAAAGAAGTCCATTCATAGCATGCTGTACCTTAGGTGGCATCCTCTATACATATATACATTGTACTCATCGTACAAATACGTACAGTTTTAAAACGATGCTCGTCAATAGGGATATGTATTTCAACTGGTTGTTGCACTTTAATTAATTTGATAATGAAGCTTTATATCAAGGATTTTTAAGTGAGATCTCTATATACGTCCTTGTTTATATATTAAAATAAAAAAAAAATAAAAAAAAAAAAAAATAATCAAAATACGTGTATTATTGGGAAATGCATGGTTGTGACTGACATGCTTGATTAACACGTTGTACAGCTCCCGTCATCTCCACAACACGGCTGCCTGTCATGACAATAATTATAATTGAGGTGTATTCGTCATCACTTACTGTGTTTTCCCAGCTAGTTTTTACCTCATCCCAATTGCAATCTACCCCCCAGAATACGGTGTACGGTGTACCCAGGCTTTCCAGCATGTATGTACATGTATCTATTGTGATTTTAACGAAAAAGAAACTGAATCACATTTTTTATGCGACTGTGCCTTTTACAATGAAGAACGGCAAAGACTTTTTAACAGATCTAATAGTATTAATAATGACTTTTTAAAGTATAGTTCTGATGAAGTTTTATTTCTTGATGTCAAACAGTGAAATGCAGTCTATTTTAGCTAGTTCTATATTCAGATTTTTAAAGAAAAGACGTTCAATTTCTTTTTAGTTACATGTACATATTATCAAAGCTATAACGTGTACTACATCGAATGTTTATATTTTTAACAGTGTCTTGTAAGTCATTTAGACTGGACATTTTAATTCAAATATATTTTATTGTATGTTTGAAAAATGTGTGACACGTACTCTAATAAAATAAATTATTATTATTATATATCTAATAAGAATGGTATTTTATGTGTTTCAAATTCATAAACCTATATGATTTTTAAACGGTAAAGTATATTTGTTTGTCTTAACAAACTTCCATTGTAACAATTTCTAAAAATCACATGTACAAAAATAATACTGCCCCATTCTCATGAAGCCGTGCAAACACAGAAGGCAACGATTCTGCCCTCTGGCTATATCTATCGATGGTCACCGTGAGGTACCTATATAGGAGATTTCAGAAAAGATGGCGTGACGTCACAGAAAGTTTACATCCGGGTCCTCAAAGGTACAAACACAATATGGCGACTTATAAAAACAATAACAGATACGTACATCACTGCTACAAAATCGATACTGTGACAAAAGTATACACTTTCATACTTGCAAATTCTGGCATTAAAATAGTTTCTTATTGTTTCAGAGGTTACAGACATTTATATTTACATTTTCTTATTGCTAAATATATTTGTGTAGATTTTATATATAGTGTTGAGGCCAGCTTGCGAAGCGGTGCCGGGCCGTCACATGTACCCGCTTTTTGTTCACACGTAGAAATCCATGTTGTGAAAAAGTTATGAATAAATAATTGATTTCAATGTATCATATTTCTGTAATACACGGAAAATCTGTTCATAACACTATTTAATATAAATATAACGAAATGTGAACCACCTGGTCAGACTACGGCCGCTCGTGCATGGCTTCTCCGGTAGATCACCTCGGTCGACAGCCAATAGTTGGGAAATTAATAATATTTATACGTAATTACCAACGTATATCTCAACAAGTACTTGTAAAAGATATATATTTCGTTATTTCCTATATATATCTGGTTTTAAATAAATGGTATAAACCACTGTTACACATAAAAGAAGATGTATGTGTACGTACACGTACAGTATTGCTGCCGATATCTCGAAAAATAAAATAGTGAAATCGTTCAATTTCATGAGTTTATTTTTAATTTTTAGTCACCCTTATTCCATGTGCCGTTATGTGAAATGCCAAATTGAGGTGATATTACTTTTAAGTAATTTGAATGCATGTTAGATAGACTTCATTTAGATTTATGAATTACAACATAGCTAGATCGTAATACTATAAATGCCGACCAGGACACATTGCGCACGGCTTCGAGAATCCTAAAATACTCGAAGTTTTGTTTTAAAATATGATAAAAAGAAACTATAAAATGACTCATTTGAATGTCATAAACTAAATTCCAAAATTTCTGACGAAAAAGTTAACCAGAATATATAATTTTGTGACTCTTAAAAATGACGAAATTCGGGATCTCGGCAGTACTGTACGTAATGGCTGCCGTGCGCTTGGGGTAATCTACGAAGGCAAATTTTAATTTGGTCATAATCACACATCGTAAGATGTTTTACCAAGTTAAACTTAGAAAACAGTAGTCGCTTATTAAAATGTCATTATATTATTTGGGGAAACTTGGAATTTCATATGTAGTTTCTGTTAATTTTGTAACTTCTGTCAATGTTTATACGTATGTCTAATGTCGACCGTGTTTTTTACTCGTGGCGGTCGAAAATGGAGTATAAACAGAGTAAAATATATGAATACCAGATGTTTATATCTAAATATTTTTGTTAAATTATATTTATTTACCCTTTTTATAATTAAAATAACGCAATAGTTCTCGGATTGTCGCACTATTTATTACAATAAAATGTAAACAAACATCGCAAGCGGCTGTGTTCCCACTATGTTTATGTGTAGATATAGAGAGTTGTACCTTTGAGCGCCCGGATGTACCTTTGTGTGACGTCATCGCCATCTTTTCTGAAATCTCCTATAGCTGGATACTGGCTTACCTGTATGTTTGACAAGTTATAATTATTGGACCATGACGCAATATACGGTCAAGATAACTTGCGGGGTCGGGCATATTGGGTTTACCGGTAATTAAGAATTAAAACAAGCTGAATTGGGTACTTATAGGTAGACTAGCCACCAATAAGTGGAGGACGTCACATACTTTAAAGTGGATTTAATTATGCATGGTCTTTTATAGACTTTCAGTTTTTAATAAAGGATACGTAATTAAACTCTTTTTACGTACATTACACTTAGAACTTAAATTAGCAAAGAAAAAAATAATATATAAGTGTATATATATTTTAATGAAAGACGATCTAGAACAGTATCGCTAGATAACTAATTGATTTGCATCAAATCTTATTTATTTAAAAGCGATGTATTACCCGGTATATGATTGTATTACTTACATTGTATAGTTTATTATGAAATAAAAAGTGTCTCAAAAGCACAATAAGACTGGTTTATGCTGCAATTCACAGCTGTTTTTTGACTTGTGAAAATGCTTGTATTTCATGTAAATGATAAATATATTTAATGCAATCTACCTATAATACATTGACTTTTGAAAACGTAATATATTTTAGATAAGAAATGGAACCTACAGATATAAAATCAAATAGACATATACTTAATGAACATAGATTTATCTTTTTCACTTTTGCAATGAAAAGGTTTTATTAATTAATGTAGCAGAGATGTATTTATATACTGTACACTTCATTGTAGATGTTGTAATTAAAAAAATAAACTCTAAAACATTATAATTATGTATTCTTTTAAATCGAAGAATGTATTCCCCCGATCCCTAGCTATAACACATCAACTTGTCTGTCTAGGTCTGAATGTACCTGGACACCATGTCCACCCGTAGTGGACACCGTGTCCACATGTAGTGCACTCCGTGTCTACCTGTAGTCTAAATCTTGTGCACTCCGTGTCTACCTGTAGTCTAAAGCTCGTGCACTCCGTGTCCTACCTGTAGTCTAAACCTCGTGCACTCCGTGTCTACCTGTAGTATAAACCTCGTGCACTCCGTGTGCACAAGGGTGTAACCTTTAGTCTACTACCAACTGTATTTATTTCTGTTGCATTCAAATCAGCAAACTGATTTAAATGTAATATTTAATTGTGATGTGATCTTTTAAAGATGCTCCACCGCCGATAGAGTATAAATGGTATTCATCATTTGAACAATAATTGATGTTTAATCGTGTATATATATATATGTCTAGTTAACACAAAAAATAATATAAAATAATTTGTTTTGCATTTATATTTAATTTCAAAGCACTTCTGCAAAATTGTCCAAAATTCAAAAATGATAATAATAAGTCTACTCACATTTTTTTCTAGTATTTAATATAAATTACCACAAAACTTTCAGTCATTTTTTTTCAATGTTTTCATAATTACAGGAAATTATATTTGAAAAAAACCCATTTTGGTTTAAATATCGATCTTTTATATTTTCACATATTTTTACATTTTGCGATATTTCAAAACACACACCAGTTTTATTTAGCATCTCATGATGGTCAAAGTCAGTCTTACTATGTCGATGTTTGTTAGAATTAGATGTAGGTCATGGATTTTACTATATGTTTCAGGAATAATAGTCTTATTAAAAGAGGTCATCAGTATTTAAAATGTCCTTTTAGTTGGGAATTATATACATAGTAGTTCTTAACTACTTTTCCTTAGAACTTCGTGTGTCTATTTTGATCCACACTTATTACTAAATAAAAATGCATTTCCGTGGCAGCGAGTTTGAATCGCAACATTTTTTTCTCTGATTTTGTTTTCTTCCAAATGGACAATAATGAGATTTTTTGACTTATTGACAATTATTTGAGAAACTTGTATTGTTGTAAATAACTATGGTAACCAGGTAACGCGTTCTACCCATGGTTGTTTTCGCTTCTTGCTTTATTTCTCTCAGCAGCATTGTTTGTTTCACTGACTTTGAACTAGCGCAAATGTCCAAGTTATTTGGTTAAGCGTAAGAATAGCCTGTTCATTAGCTAACCTCTAGCTAACATCACATGTCATTCATTTTTCCCTGACTTAAAAGTACACGTCAACACTGTGATAATATTGTGAATGAAAATATTATGAGAACAGTTACGTCTTTGTCAAAGAAGATGTCCCATGGGTACAGGGTACCGTTCTCTGACTATCAGACGATCGCCCGTGGTGAAAGGTTGGGTAATATTGGTGTTATTTACCCGGGAATGATCTGTTTACTGACCACTACCCTAATCAATCACCTTCACATTTGGGGTGTCACCTCTCTCTGACGAAACTTCGTTTTTACGTTTTAGCAGAAATACATGTATGTATTATATGCATAAACTACATGAAGGGAAATAAAAAAACTGCCACTGAAAAGTAGAAATCATGCTAGAATACGATAGTTTGTGTCTACTGTAGATCAGAAACATATAAATATCTATAGACCTAATTTTTAAATAACAAAAGCAATGGACACAAGTTTATCAACTCATTCAGTCCTTCACAGAAAAAACCCAAAATCTTTTACTAGACCTTATAAATCTAGGAACGAAAGTAGATTGTTGATAATAATAATAATAATTTTGATCTACAGAAAGGTTAGGCTGGTGTTTCTGTGTAGAAAGCATCATGGGGGTAGTCATTTGATGTTGAAAAGAAAATTATATATTACGAAACAAAAGACAATGTCTGGCAAAGTTGTTATCTTATGTTATCTAATATTGTAAAAAGTAAATTATAAAAGCAACAATGTAAGATAATATATGGAACTCCCTATCAGAATCAGTGATATCAATTGTTATATCAAGATAGGTTATATAAATTTAGGAGATCCCAGATGTATTTTGGTAGAATTTTGTAATCAATCTGATTGATTTGATTATTGACTTTCAATTAACGGAACCAAACATTCTATACATTTTAGATAATTCCATATCATTATTACTCTATATGGTACATGTATTGTACATTCAATTTTGTACTGAAAAAACTTCCTACTTTTAATCTAAACATTACATTACTCTAGACATCCGTCAGTGTAGGAAGATAATAAAAGAATACCTATTTCATTTAGCTTAGTGAGCTACAGTAGCTTTTGTGGAAAAAAATCTAGCTTATGTTTGTTAATTCTTTTTTTTTTTTTTTTACAAATATCAAACTGATGACGGACACTGTACTGTATATATTACGTTAGTTACCCTTGTCGTAACAAGCCGGATATTGCATTCACCGTATTCCGGATCACTGACTACTTTTATTCCCAGTGCGTGCGCAATCTAATGTGTTCAATGCATCACGTTGTGTGCTTACTTCCACTTGTCGGATGGAATCCGTTGAGTAAAGACAGACTGTGCCGTGCGATTATAGGCAACCATGATGCTTGACGATGTCGGATAATATCATAGTGGACTGGTTAAAATCCGTCAGATTGGAATTGTACACGCAGGCATTTTTAGATAATGGTTACGATGAGCTAGAAGTGTGTAAACAGATTGGTGAGGCCGATCTTGATGCTATCGGGGTACACAACGGGGTTCACAGAGAAATCTTACTTCAGGCTGTCACCAGACTCCGGGAGGAGGGTGGGACGTCTGTTTATTTTACACTCGAAAATACGGATGTACCTCGGAAGTGTGTGAAAAATGGTTCGGATCAAAATAAAAGTGTTAAATTGGGGACGAGAAGTTCTTCATCCCGTCGTGGTCCCCCTAAGGCTGGGGAGGATGCCCCCTACAAAACCCTGGAACAGCTGAGAAAGTGTGTCGGAGACAAATTGGTCAAGGATGGCATTGACCTCGCTTGTCCTCCCTACATCAAACCGGTAATTGTTAATTTACACTAGATATCTAGTACTGCTCTGCTGCTACTGTTCTGATTGAGTATAAATGGGTGCTCTTTCAATGATTATATTGAAGAAACATTTATAAAAATGACCCATAATCATTTTAAGAAAACATATTCTGATGATTACGGAATGTCAATCTACTGTAGTGTATTCAGCCACATTTATCCATCAGCTTATAATGTTAACATTTGATAAGTGTGTATATAGGTTAACATGAAATTACTAATAGTGACAGACTAAAGCTTTAAAATTGTCAGGGGCACCCTTACTTTAAAAATATCATTTTAATGTTAAGAAGTAATTCTTAGTCTTTTAATTATAAAAAGTCACTGATTTGAACGGTACTTGCATGTAAAAATGTCGTCTGAAATCATGATTTATAATGTAACCAACATCTAGTAAAACAAGTTTTATTATCATGACACATACTTTCTACAGCAGGTTGCAGTGAGACTAAGTTGTAAATTTTCACATAGAGCGAAATACTTACATTATTCTACAGTACCAAGCCTTTTGTCTCTAAAAATGTGTAATGAAGTAGGAAATTCAGATTATAAGAGCAATTTCCTATTGATACTTAGTTAAAGTTAATGAAATTGATTAAGATACATATGATTATAAAGTATATAGTTGAGATACACATCTTACACTTGTTCAGTGGATTTTCCAACTTTGAAGTGCCACATTCTGATAACCCCAGCCTTCTGTAGGGATAGAGGCTCCAGAAAAAATATAATGTCTCAAGTACATATATACATGGGCTGGGTCAAAGTTTTAGGTGAATTAAGCAAATACAACTCAGTTGGTGTCGTGTTCATAAATCATATAGCAGAAGAATTTTGTTTGCAAAGACATAGACATCTTAGTATTTTGGAGCTAGACTCATACAGCAATATTTATTTATGAACCCTATATTTATCAACCTGATATATAAGCCTATATGTCGAAAGATGTATTTACTTTGTATCAGTTGTATTCAGGACCAGAATATGTATAGATGGTGTAGGATCAACAAGATGTATCTACCAGGTAACATGGAACATTAAAATTTATCATTTGCTTGTATATTAAATTTATTCCCAAAACTCATTTTATAGTTGTGTTTGACTGTTCGTATCTGTTATAACCTAATAATAATAAGGATATGTCAAAAGATGTATTTACTTTGTATATTGTTGACATTTTTTGTCAAAGAAGCTGTCAAAGAAGCACCTATAAGTTTTGTCAAAGAAGTTTTTGAATTAATTGGTAATAATTTATCACCAGACTTGCATGCACAACTATCTATAATCAGACCGACAACTTTTCTGTCAGTATTGTGTTTATCTGTTATTCAATTTAATTTGCATTACAGTGTATATATTACTTTGACATTTGCAGTTGATTCTGATTTGTCAATTCAAATTTAAAGACCTTAAACATAATATATAAATTATTTTGGTTGAATTTAATGAATATGTGAATAATAATGCATCCAGTTTGTGACAATCTTATTTCACATTTTTCAATATGTTGGGATTGTAGAAGGAATTTTAATAATATCCTTTTAAATTTCTATTTGGATAATAAATCAAGGTGTTTAATTGAGCGAAGTATTTAAAAGATGACAGAATGTCTATATAAATATATGGTGATCATGCACAATTAAACTGATATTAATCTACTGTACATCTGCCCTGGTTTATTAGAACTTTAATATCAGTATCTTTTCAATGTTAGATATACCAAATGTAATAAAACATTTAAAGAACAGGTGAAACAGTAAAATCTAAACACCTGATGAGAAATTGACAATGGGATAATTGGTGTGGGTGGTTTGTGATGATGATAGATAGCAAATGGAGGAGACCGACAGGTGTAAACACCTTTTCCTCTTCCGACACCTGCCTACAGGTGTATACTACAGGTAGTAGTGACCCATGTTTTACCTGTCACAGCTAACAGATTCCCTATCGCCAAGGTGTGGTAGCTGGCACTGCTTTAATTACAGGTATATTTAATGCCTCCTGTTGACTAAAAGAAGTTTACTTCAAATTATTTAAATTTTGTGTTTACAGGATTAAAGATAACATGAATTACATTCCAATGAGTAAGATATATATATATGTATACGTAGGTACCTTACTGATAAAACTGTGACTAAGTCACTTCTACCTAATCAATAGATAACACAAGTATTGTGTAGGGCAGAAAGGTGTATCTTTTCTATTGATAAACTCCTAACAATAATGATATCATATTTATAATGTTTATTGCTTTTATTTAATATCATAGGTTATAGTGATCTTGATAAACATCTTTCCCATATATAAGCTATCTTTTTAATAATAAACATACTGTTCCCCAAATTTATCTTGTCCATGTCAGTATATTATTCAGGGTTTAGAATTACAGGGGTTAAATGGAGCAGTATAATTTATATACCTGTAGGTGTGATTACCTGGTGAGTGTCTATACAGGTGAGATATACAGTTTCATCTGGTATGTCTGATGGCCATGGGACCCCCTATATAGCTAGGGGCAGGTAATACATACCTGCTATATTTAAGACCTTAGGGACTTAATTCTTTTTTTTAAGCCCCTTCTGACCCCCCCCCCTCCCCATTGTCCATGTACGTTTTGGATGCTGACCAGTAGTTACATGTAGTACCAGTATACACAATTTTGCCCAAGGCCACACCACAAGGTACCTGTAACTATATATAATCCAGATAGATTTTCCATGTCAAAGGTTTACCTGCAGGGGGTGGGGGGGGGGGGGGGGGGGGTGTTCATCAGTATACTATGGGGTTGGGGCTGGTCAGTATTATGGGATGTTTTACCTGTATCTGTTACAATTAAACAGAAGTCAATTTACAGGTGAGATGTAAAAGGATACTGTACATGTCTGATCAGTGTATTTACTTGTGGCCATGATCAGACGAGCCTGCTGACACATATGGGTCAAACAACACTTTCTGATACACACAGGTCAATACTAGTTATGTAAGAGAAATTTACTTGGTATGTATACCTATTTACTGATAAGATATCCTTGATCAGTACAGTAGTGGAGATATTTGTGGACTGTCAATATTTGCTCTATCTGATGAAGAAGGGCAGATCTATAGCTGGCTATTGTATTTGATTTTATTGACAATAAGAACCTGAACAGCAATAAGTACCTTTTAAACCCAGGCTCAGTAATAAGCCCAGCCTCTTTTTGTTTTGAAGCTAGCTATAAATTAGGCCCACATTTTATATAAGGCTTTAAATGTTGGGATTATGATGTCATTGAAATGATTATGTAATAAAAATTGTGGTTGACATGGCATGTTATTTTCATTTATAGTTATTAATACAATTACTACATATGCAGATTATACTATATTGTGTATGGCATTGTGATATTGTTCCATGAAAATTAAATGACATTTATGTATATAGTATTATAAACAGGTACCATATATAAATAATTTATAATTACCGTATTCGACCTAATAAGCTCCCATGTCCCTATAAGCACCCATCCCCCTTTTCGAGGCCTCAATTTCAATTGTCCAAGCATAAATAAAGACCAAAACTTATATACACTCACAACAGTATAGATTTGCAATAATTTCGTCTTATTAGCACCTTTTCATTTTTTTCAATTTTTTAAGCGCCCTGGGCGCTTAGTGGGGCAAATACGATATGTATATAATTTAGAAACATTATAACTAGGATGTTAGTGAAATTGAAGCTAATTACTGAGCTTACAACAGAAAGTATGGAGAAATTTGTTAGATGCTCAGGTATGTGGTAGAATCTGTTAGATAGTGCTGTACACTTATTTATATAATTAGGTACTAATTAAGGAACAGTATGATTAGACAGTTTCTGAAGTTACCAGGTACTAATCAAGGAACATTATGATTAAATAGTTTCTGAAGTTACCACTGCTAAATTTGCTGGGAATAAATGCCTTGGTGGTTCCTTATATTATATTGTAGAGATTATGGGTGTTGCCTGCTATAACTAAACCATTACTTTGCTTTAATGAACTTGTTGGAGTCTGCCTTGATAGCATGTACGTATCCCCTGTACTCCTCCCCTCCCTTTCTCTCCCACCAACTCAGGACTAGCCGACCAGCACATCTGGAGCTCCATTTACTGCCTTTCTATATACCTTGTTTACTTGTAATAGGCTGGTGGTATTTATCTTAATTTACATGTAATGTAGCCATTAATCTATGTTGCTATGAGAGAGACACCCCATGCTGTTTGTAAGCAGTATTGTGATACAGGAATTGTTTTCTGAGTCAACAAACAATATCTCATTTATTATCACAATGAACCCCCTTTTTGGTGTCATCTAGTTCCTTTGTTTTTGATTTAATTGGTGCATCAGCTATATAGCTAGCATGAATATAAATAATATTTTGTCATCTACTATTGTTGGTTAATATTTACAGATTATATTAGTATGCATTAATTAAATTAACTTGCTGTCCACATTGCATGATTGATGATATTCAACTAAATATTTGGTGTCATTTTAGAACATCTCTTTTAAAAATAAAATCTCCAATAGAAAGCTTGACACTGCCTATATTGAAGTTTAAAAATAATGCTGCTGTAATGTCGAAGAATTTGAGATTTGCAAATTTCGTTCCATTTAAATTCTCATAGCGATATATGTAGGATGACTTATTTGTATTTGAATTGGTGTACATGTCTTCAGCAATACGGTACACTGAGGTAGCACTATATCAACTTTGAACAGTTCCATACCACAAGAAGACAAACACAATTAGATAAGTTCATCCTCTCCCCCATTACCTGGTAATTGCAACTTTACACTCACCTTCTTACAGCTGTTTATTTATCTCTTATGCAAGAAATAAAACACAATGATATGTTTTACTTTATATGTGTTATGACATTAAATAAAAATATAATGTTATGATATAACAGTTTGACAAATTTGTATTGCTGGTGTCATGAAGTATGAATGGTATTTATCATTTTCAATGTTATAATTATAATGTATGCTTACAGTTTCTGAACATTTATACAATGCATATCACTGCAGTGGTACAATTATAGCACTCATAATTATAACCTGACATTAGGTTGCTGTACTATATACCGTGTGTGTATACTATGGCTATGTACAAACTAGTCTTCATTCATATGCATGCATGTACGGTATCAACACAAACTTCAAAGTCTTGCTGCAGGTTTCCTTAAATCTTAGACATTGAATTTTACACACAAATCTACAAAAGAGTCATGGAGATGATTTTTTGTGTCTTCCATTGATCCTCTGATTCTTTGTCTTGTGGTCCAGTCTGAAACTAACATGGAATGGAATCCATATCTATGTCATTTATATTCAACAGTTTTGAAATTTTGGTGCTTAATGCTTTATGTAGTCTGACTGTGTGGGAACTGTATTTATATTTTTTGATATGACACAGACTTTGTGTCTGGAAGCAGAAGTAATTGTATTTGTGAATTACACAGAGGGGAATACCACTGGCCTCGTTTTCTTGTGTTTGTAGTACAAATACCTGCTCTCAGCATGTCTCTCTGCTATTGTTGAAGGGTAGATATTAAACAGACGATGTTATAAGAAATATTGAAGACATGATCTTCCCACAGTAGGGGTAGATAAATACAAAAGTGAAGTTGCAACATCAAAGTACGGGGACAGAAGGGTGGGATGTCCCTGTACGGCCTTCCCTCCCCTGGTGTCACAAAATCTAGTCTATTGTCACATGACATCTGTTCACGTGTCTATGTAAATTGTCGGTATTGTACTTGACTTTTGCGGCGACTTTTGTCGATGCCAGTGTGACAGATCTTTACTGTACACAGGTAACTGTAGCGAATTCTTGTTAGGTGATCATTCGGTTTAAATCCACCACATTTCCATTCTGTGGTCAATATATATACAAGAATACTTGAAGTGTCTGTGGTATTGGGGTATTATCCCTGGAGTGGGTAGTGATACATAAGTACATATTAGACAATAAAATTTTCAATTGTGTCTAAAATTGGATGTATTGTACCTAAAATTGGATATTGAGTTGTTATAAAGATTTGGATAACACATGTACATTCACCAAAAATGTCAATTAGATTTCAGATGTCTATGTATTGCCTGCGAGGCAAACTTTTTAATCCTGTGATGGACAACCAAAAACACTTACATATCATGTACTTGCAAAGGTCAATGTTTTTTCCCTATGAACTCTGGCTTTCATTTAATGAAAACCTAACACAACTATCATTTGGGCATAAACACAAAGAAACTATGGTAAATGCATAATAATAAGCATAAATTTGCCTGATTCTTAGATTTCATACAGGAATCATTTTGGCTGAAAAAATGCATGGGTCATTTTCAAATAATTTAAACAATACTAAAATTTAACTCAAAGAATCATTAACACCCGGTAGAAACACATGTATAAACGTTTTTTCTCAAAAACCTACATAGGGTTATTTTTGAAAGATCAAGGCCAATGACCTCTATATCTATCTCTGCATGAACTTGTTTGATATTTTCATAAGGAATAAGCAGTCTTTAAAAGTTTATAGAAGCTTCAAGAATCTTCAACCTTGTATATATGATTTAAAATGATTTAGAATTAGAATTACAGTATATGAGTACCAGGTGTTGATATTTTTTTGTCATCATTTCAGGACAATTCCCCTTGCCACAGCAGTCTGGCGGCCCTAGCAGTGAAGTACACGGACCAGCTGAAAGGTTCCAGCCTCCAGGATGTATATCGATGTCTGGAGGAGCTCTCTCTGTGGAGGATCAATGGGCCTCATCACTATTATTCTGTAAGTCCACTTAAACAGTTAAAAAAACCCAACAACTTAACAACAGGTAAAGCTAGATTATACTTACTCATATAAATCAAAGGCCAACAGGTAAAGCGAGATTACTTACTCATACAAATCAAAGACCTCATTAAATTCAAAGTATTAAGAGGCTCTGTACCAGATTTGACAGTTTGTAATCTTGTAAACTGAAATGGAATCCTCAAATAACTCAAATTATAAGTAAACTCTACAATTGAGAGTTCAATTAGTTTGCAGCTCCTAGCTAATTTAAGACCAATTAACTCTTTTGATTGGTAAGCTGTACAGACTCCAATATACTTATTTTGACAGTCAAGTTTGAGGCTCAAACTCTTAATATGGATTGTTGCATTTTAGGCTCAAAATCTACCATCGAGTTAGCTTGAGGCTCCAACCTTAATAATACTGTTGGTAAAAACTTACAAATTTTTAAAGTCATTATCATTGGTAATTATATAAGCTTGATGGCATGTTGCATTAATTGAGTCTCAGTATCTTTGTTTGATTGGTTAGTTTGAGGTTCCAACACTGATCAGGTTATAACTTTACTGAGGTGTTCAGCTTGAGGCGGCAACTCTACTATTGAGTATATATGGAGCTCAGTCACTCCAAATCAGCTATTGATCTCCAGCTCAATCTAACAGTCATTGTGGTACTAAAATGCTTGGGAATAATTCTTTTACTTTCAAGTCCCTCTTGTACTATTGATCTTGTCTGTACCTGTACAATTCTATCTGTACAATTGAACAATACAGTCTTGTTTATGCAGGTTTTAAAATCAAATCAATTAAAAATTCAAACTGATAAAATTTCAGTTTCATGCAGGCAGTTAAAGATTGATTGAAATAGAAATAAAAGTGGATGTGTCAGTTTGAAACAGTCCAGCATCAGAACATAGTCCTGTTGTCTCCTGCAGTAGTAACAGCTATTTCCTGACTGGCTCCAGCAGTGAATCACATCAGTGCCAACAGTAATCTTTAACTCTCTCTACCAAACAAAAATTATTATTGTACTTTTGTGTATTTTGATTTACAGGCTATCAAGGTAAAGGTCTACCTTATTTGTGTCTGCTATTTATAATACAGTTTACGTCTGTACTAGGAATGGAATTTCATTGGTGAAGTCATCACATAATTTACACATATTTACTTGTTTTGAATCAGGGTACATAACTCCTCTTTTGACAAAGAAAAAAGCAAAGCCCGCCCAGGAAAGATCTATTGGGAATGGAAGTATGGAAGTCATGAAGTCTGTCCAATATAGTGTGCATGCCAATACATGAAGATTAAGAGATCGCTTCCAAATTAAGATTCTCAATTATCATCTTTTGAGTCTGAGAAAGTATTGTTATTTAATGATATAAGAGATCTGATAGATGAGTAATTGGGATCTTTCAAAAATGAAATTTGACAAAGGATGTACAATCTCTTATTGTAGCCTGCCCTGATAGAAATAGGGGGAATAAGTTGAATAGGACATTCACATAGACTTTAATGAGGATTTCTTAAGGATCCATTTTTGAGCAAAAGAGATTTTGCTATTGCATTGGGGCACCAAAAGTAAGACGCAAAAGATTTCCAATAAAGAAACAACAAATATTTTACTTCAAGAAGAATCAATGGGTCAAACTGTGCACTGCAGGAGCTGTTTTAACCCCTTTTGAGGACAGAGATAGGGGAGATTCAGGAAAAGATAACTCTGATTGAGAGTCAGTTCAACCATCATGGGGTACTTTCAGTTTAATCACTTGACTACAATGATTTGTTAGAAAAGCCAATAGTCTTGGTTCTAGAACCATTAATCTGAGTTAACTTTTACATCAGATTACAGTTTCTGACCAGTTCTTGCATGTAATCAGAGGGATTTTTTTGGTGTCATTCCGTTTGGAAAAATTTTTTCAAAAATTACAGAACTAAAAAGAAAAAAAAAGATTTTCATACGAATGGCAAAAATCCGTTTTTGAATCATATGGGAAAGTCTAAGTCTGACTTGTATGATTTGCTATTGTAGACTTCTGCAGACGCCCATCAGATCAGGAAGGTATATTTGGCCACCACCATATAGGAACCTGATCATTAGGAGTTGGAGACACTTGCTCTTCAGTAATTTATTGATTTGCTAGTGAAATCCTACACTGTAGTTTGTCTGGGTTTGTCCCTAATTGACCATGTGTCAGTATGACCCCCATCAGCCAGCCAGACCCATGTTATAAACCTGATCCCCATCACGCTGGCTTTATGGGATCCCTATTTTATCCAATATTGTCCATTGATTTGGTTTCCATCTCCTATTTCCGTTGTCCTATTTGTTCTAGGAAGGAAAACCAAATCGGAATTTCTTTCTTTCAAGGTACATTGGCACGACTTGTCCAAGTATGAACCAAACCCTGCAGATAAAAAGGGGACACAGCTGTGTAGCAAGGCTAAGGCCATCAGCGAGGGGCCAAACTCCTCGTGCCAGACTCTCGTAACTTTAATCCATAGATTCATCAAGTTTAATGACGGGGAAAATTAAATACCCTGACATTCCAATCAATACCTGAATTCTTTATGAGGATTTTTTCTTGATGGCCTGTATATAATATAGCATGGGTAACATCTTCCTTGACTTGTGGAGGTACAGCAGGAATTAGCTTGGAGGGATAGTATGAAGGGTTTTCTATAAAGATTGCTATATTACATAGACAGTAATAGGTATATGGTCGCACTCGGTTGGAGTACCTGATACTTAACTGTATGTATCAATTATTGATGGCACCCCTCCACCGAGCCACACCATTTAGTGGATAAAGGACAATTGATTTTCTTTATATAAATATATGCTGATGTTGTTTCTTGGCAGCCTTTGTTACAAATCAGCTTATACACACACAGAGGTTTAGCATGCTGAGAATTTCTTCTTCAAAGGACAGTCAGGTCATCAGCAAACACTGAAAATGTTAACATCAACTTGAAATTAATTGCAGATTATTGAAAACCAGATAGATATGTGTAATAATATAATACAATATATATTTTACATCAATTGCGAAACAAGTAACCATAATTTAAAAAAAATCATTTTTGATGGCCCGAATATAAGCACAGGAAGGGTCTTAGTGAGGGAAGAAACTGGAATGCCTCTAGAAACTCATGATCATCAGGCAGGTGACCCATGACCTTTTCAGGTGTCTGTACGTGCAGGTGATCAAACTCGGGTTGGCTAGCTAGATGAAAGGCAAGTGGCTTAGCGATATATGTCCTTGTAGATATTCCATTCAATTTTGAATGTGTCCTGTTTTAGACTAATATAATGCAGATAAGTCTTATTTCCAGCAACAATAAGGGCATATATATATATATATATATATATGGTTGCAAGGAAACTGATACATTAGACATGTACAGACACTTAAGGGCAAAATCTATTGCCAAAATCTCCCTTAACTATTGGCCATCAACATTTCCTTTCAGATTGATATTTTCAAGAATCATATGCATTATGTACGGAACTGTTGAATTTGATGATATTATTGAGCAAATATTTTTACATTTGATTAGAGTAAGTAAGTACGGTATGTGGTATTTTGTTTTGCACCAATGTATTTCTAGCTTGTATTATTAATGAAAGTTTTTGGTTTAGATTTCCCTTAAAAAAAAGCTCTAAAAAATGAGAATTGTATATAAAACTTAAAAGAGACTATCATATTCTACCAGTCCTATAGAAATATGTACATGAACAATACATGCCATCTGAGTTTCATGTTAACATCAAGGCTGGTCTGTAAGATATAAGGTACACCAACACGATCAAGTTTCAAATGGTAGAAAAGGAAGCCAGATTCACAAAAGAAATTATTTTTGTACTTTAAGGCTGAAGGCATTACGGAGGAAGTGGTGTGCATACAGTTATCAGAAAAAGCGCTAATTGGGATTCGTGTAATTATGTATCATTATACATGTGCTTAATTGATAAATTGTGACCATAAAAACTCTGATAGATAGACCTAGTGGTGAGACAGGTTACTTTTTACAATCTGCATTCCACACGTTTTCCCCAATCTTTTTGTATATAACATTCCAGTTATGAAACATATCTTTCCAAGTATGGTATGTAACATGTTTATGTTATCTGAACAAATTACTACAATAAAAAGCTCAGAATTTTTTTCATGGAGTATGAATTTCCATTATTTTCACTTTATAGGTGTATATATTGTGCAATGCTAAAATGTTTGTATATATTACCAGTGATTTTTTTTGGCGTTGATTATCTTTTATGTGTTATATGCTATAGCTTTATTTTGTTCCATATAATAGCTTTCACACCAGGTCAAGATGTTGAATACAATATGTTGGTAAGTTATGGGGAAATCATCACAGAAATTGAAATTCTGTTCTAGCGAACCAGCTACAAGTTTGCTCTTGTGTGACCTTGTGTTCAATGAGGCAAGTCCACCTGTGACCCTGCGCTACAGTCGGTGATTACGATAAGTCTCACAGGAGATGTTTGAGATAAGTTATCTAAGGTATCGCGGTAGATAATAACAGCCTCTTCATTGACACCCTTACAGGGCCATTCAACTGTTTCAATTACACGTTCTCAGATCAAACAACTTAAATCGGGTGTTTGTGACTTATAATTGGTATAACTGTAAAGGGTGAAGGTTTTAATTAAACCCTTCTTACTTATTGTCGACTTCCACCACCACCACTCCCATGTGTATAGGCCCGCATAGCTACGTATTTCAGAGAAGACCGCTTACACGGTGACACGTTGATGAATAATGAAGTGTTATAACACTTGTCATAATATATAAGTTGTGCAGTAAATGTGTGTAGGAATTCTAGAGAATTCCAGTCTTTTCTTTCCTGTGGCATTTCCATAGTTTTATATGTGAGATTTAAATTATACATATATATGCAAATAAATTCCATTGGGAGATCTCAGAAAAGGAATTATTCACATTTTGTTTCCGTTGCCAGTGCCGAAGCTGCATGTGTTTTCTCTCAGTTGAATACAAAGTCAAGGGTTTTAGACACGTCCTGTCTGTTATTTACAAATTGATGATTCAAGAACTTGTGAATTTATGTACTTTATGCAGAATATTTTTTTTTGAAAATTGGCTAGGGTTGAAACAAATATAAAATAAATATCCTGACTGTTTTCTATTGCGTTTTAGGTAGTGTGTTCGTATATACCGTTTACATATACCAGAAGGAATAGCAATCAACCAATGGTAGTTGACTGGTTGTATGCAAGGCCGATGAGATAAAGAAAGATTTGTGTATGAGGGGGGATGCATATCAAATGTGCCGTGTGTATGGTTGGTTACATGCACTAATACTACAGGGAAATTCTAAAGCTGACAACACAACCATACAGTGTTACAGAATGTAAGCGTGGCAAGGAATGGAAAATTCATTAAAAAAATTCAAAAATCAATAGTCTGTCATTTGTTTCCATTTAAAGGAATAATACATGTATTAAATATATATATAATAGAAGTTGAAAGCATGATTTGGTAATTTATTCCTCATTTAAAGAAACGTCCGGCTACTCTGATAGTCAATTCCTCTGGGTACCAATGCAATCTATATGTACAGGTCTCCAAGATGCACAAGTCATTTCTGGCAACGGCGCATCATCAGGAAGGCTGTTGGAGATTGCCTGTCAAAATTTAATTATTTCATATCAGTAGAATTGATTACAAATTTGCGCAGCCCATAGTGGCAGTTTTGGTACTCTAGCGTTAGACTCATGTGTTTGTATGATCATTTGGTCAATTTGATATGAAGCATATTGTGAACAACATGTAATCATGATCATGATACAGAAAGTTGTGACGATAACAGCAATGACATTGATGATATACAGAACCATGTAACCTATAGTTACGAGAAACAGCATGCAGAAAAGGAAATTACAATAAATAAAAAAAACATATTCACGGTATATAGATTCTTGTAAAACCTGGGTATGGGGAAAAACAATACATTACATAATTCTTTTCTAATCCTAAGACACAGCACAACTTTCCTTGTAATTAGTATTATTTTCTTTCTAGGTAAAGAGGCTAATAAGGGGGGGAGATATTTATTATGTTGAGTAATTAGAGTTTTGTCAACATCTGTCATCAGTATCATATATATCCCAGTGATCAATCTGAACCCCATGGGCCTCTTGTATGTGATTGAGTCAGGATTTTGTCAATGAATCTAGACCTGCGAATGCTGCTGAATTAGTGGTGAGATGATGGAAGACTTCATTATAATGTACATTCTAGGCTGGCACATTCCTAGGTGTGCATGGCTTATGATTTATGTAATATGGGTGTATGCACAGCCAGCTGTGCTGGACCTGGATCAAATGGATGGGGGGACAGTGTACTGGGATTACCAGTATATGTCTCTTTATGTTACTGGTGATGAGAGGTGTTGGCAGTCTCCTAAAGACATCATAAGCTCCTCATCTGCAGCTTGGTAATGCAGCCAGCACTAAAACTATGCAGCCTCTTGGGGGCCTGCATACAGAAGAGGGAGGGGGACTAGCTGTTTATCACAGCGACTTTCTAATAATCCATGTGCAGTGTTTTGAACACATGTCAAAGAAATGTTTTAGTTTTACCCCCTGACGTGTTGCAGTCTTTTAATTGCTGTTCAAGAACAAAAGAACTGAGACTTAATTGATATATATAGTGGCTGGAGGTTATATAGTAGTTGGAAGTTTTAGAAATTTTAGAAATTTGTTTAAATAAAAGACCTTGATCATGACCTACTTGAAATCTCTGGTGTTCAATAAGAGGTGGAACGTTTCAATATTTACCCAGCCATGGCATGCATATGAATAAAGTGTGTATACTACAGTCCTTGGTCGCAAATATATGAGTTAGCTGGAATGATCTAACCGAATAAACAATCATATGTATGCATGAGTGTAAGTTAGAGTCCTTGGTGGCAAATTTATGTGTTTTCGAATAAGTTGAATATAGATATCATCTCATGCATTATTCTGGTTAACACTGGTAAATGTTGGCAGATGAAAATGGTGTAATTCTCATTCCTGAAGGTCACAATTGTTTACATATTTGGCTTCACTTGGGTGTCATGTAACCTTCCAATCAAAACAACTGTTTGTTGGCAACTCATCTTAGGAGTGTTTTGGATCATTCCAATCAAGAATTTGGCAGGGACGATTTCCAAAAATCTCTAGGACTGTATATTTTATAGGTGAATGTTGACATATATAAACCTAGCAGTTTACCAGGAATGTGCTTTCTAGTTTACACACTGGTTCATGTCATGCTATGTGGATGATAGCGTTTTACCCCTTGTCTGTTTTGTATAAGTGGGATACCCAATGGTCAAATTATGATAATGTTCTAGCCCACAGGAAGATGCAAGCATTCTCCATCAATTTTGTGATAAGAGAAAATGCATTAGATTATGTTGCCATGTTGATGTGTGAATGCTAGGTTTGGAATGGATCCTAAGGACTTTCGTAAAGAATATGGACCCAGTCTCTTGGTAGGACCTAGTCTGTTAGTTATATAGCAGGAAAACACACAAGGGAAAACTCTACCAGGCTATGATAGGATTATGAATCATATTTTGCTTAATTGTTAGATGTTTTGCTGCCCGAAACTTCAACCTCCATTTTTGAGTCTGTCTGTTAAATCATGTTAAAGCTGTAACTGTAAAGAGCAATAAACCCAACTGTGTATGTTTGGTAAATTCTCTCATTGTGGAGAAGACAATCTGACTGAATAAGAGATTGCTATTTAGATAAGTGTAAGTATATATTAACAAAATTATATCTGATTTTAAAAAAAAGAAGGGAAAAGACAAACATCCACTTGCTGCTATATTGAGTGTACAGTATTCTATTTGTTTTATTCCATGGTAGATTTCAGTAGGTAAAGACTGAGGTAAGACAATTTAGATACATCATCCATTTACTGATGTGGGTGACTTGGCCTATTGCCCATACAAATGGTATGATTTGTTTGAACTTGCCAATGTATAGATCTATAACACGTTCTTATCTTTCTATACCTTTGTCTTATATTTGCAGCTGGTCATGCAACCTGTGCAGCAGGCGGGGGCCATGGTGAACAGTCATTCTTCCTACGCCAGCTCCAACCAGGGTCAACAGCATCCATCTTCTATCACGAGCCATTCGCCATACGCCAGCTCTAACCAAGGGCCACAACATCCATCTTCTATCACGAGCCATTCGCCGTACGCCAGCTCTAACCAAGGGCCACAGCATCCATCTTCTATTGCTAGTCATTCGCCATATGCTAGTTCCAACCAGGGTCAACCTCACCCATCGACCCATAGTGGCCATTCTCCATATGCCAGTACAAACCAGGGACCACCTCATCCAACATCTCTTTGCGGCCATTCTCCTTACGCTAGGACTGGTCGCACTCAGCATACAAGTTCATGTCCAGCTGGTCACTCACCTTATCCTGGTTCTGTTCCGACCGGACAGCCCAGTGTCCCCAGTACGGGTCAGGTTAGCAGACAGGTTAGCCATTCACCCTATACTAGTGCTGGTCAGACTTGTAATTCACCCTATGCTAGCTCCAACCAGACTCCAGTACACTCCGCAGCCTACCCTGTATATGCCAGCTCAGGCCAGTCCTGTACCGCCTCACAACAAGCCCAGTATGGCAGTCCAGGCACCCAGCCTCCTCCCATACCCTCTTCTCTCCCGGTAAGTTGTCTCCCCTTACTAACAACAAGCACCGATTAACACATGCTGCCATTGTCTTGTCCTGTCCTAACATCTTCATCTCACAATGATTTGAAACAGAATAGATTCACCTCGTAATAAAATAAAGATTCTAATCTCAAACTAATAATTTATCATTTGCGATTTTTTAAATTTAATAGTTGTTAATTTCAAGTGACTATTTGAAAGCCAATGAATGATAAATCTATGAGTATTTCCTTCAAATAATGTGATTGATCTATAATGTCAGTCCTGAATTCCTTACAATAGTACACACCAGTAAGCATGGTGCCGTGGATGGCCGTGGATGGCCGGTTGTATGATAGTTTCACCTGTGCTATCAACAGGCTCTTGCACTTTTCACCTGACTTGCCTAATGGCCGATACATTTCTACTGCAGGATCTAAAGCCTGATAAGTCGTCGTGTTAGTGACACTAGATTAGACGTATACAATCAGAGTATTGGAAAGTCATTACAGATCCAAACAAGCTCTGTATGTAATCACATGACACGGCGGGGGGAGGTCTTGTGGCACGTATTCATCCAGGTCAAAATGGGCATTGATTATTGTATAATCAAAAAGTGATGCATCAAATACAGGAAGTCATTCCGACCAGTCGTGCGGAATAATATCAACAGATCATCGCATTTGGATCAGTGTAATGGAAATTCTCCCTTTTGAATTTTGCTATCATTGGAATACAGTGACATGATACCTGAGTTGTCATGTTTCTTTTGATCATTGCTATACAGTCAATGAAAAGTCAACTTCATCTGTATTAGATGGTGCGTTCTCAATGTATAAAAGTATAGATTCTCTGAAGTTTAGAATTCAAAGTATTGTCAGTCCATTGTCCTTAATCATGTTATTCTTTGAATTAGATAGTGGCTAAATAAATGGCATTAACCCATTTTCAAGGTCACAGAGATCATTTGAATTAAACATGGTACAGGATAAATGACCTACTCTAATTGCATGTCACATTTAAAATGAATACTGTACAATAAACATGTTTATAAGGAATGGTCAAAATGATACAGATTTGTCAATATAAATCACCATAATATGTTTTCAAAGTTATTAAAATATGTTTGAGTATATAAAGAAAATGTTTGCATGAATATTGTTAACCTATATAGCTAATACAGCATTATATTTGATATTCTTTAGACTTTCTTAGATGTAGACATATTTCGGCAAATATTATATAGAATGATCTAACAGTAATAAAAAAAATCTTAATTAAAAGTGCTCATGTATAATTTTGCGTTCATGTTCAATGACAATTTATGTATTGATGTATTGATCAGATTACCATGTTAGAAAGTTAAAATCTGGAATATAAATATTTCTATATTTCACAGCCAACTACAAGTCATGTGGAGAAAAACCCTGACCTGCACAGTGTCCATACAAGGTAAGGGTTTATCAGGGTCACAATTCTTTGTGTTTGTTTAAGGTCTTATTATAATTAATAGCCATGGTCATTTAAGGCTGTGACAAGTTTAAGAAGTGGAGAAAGCCGGAGAACCTGGAGATAAATCACCAAACTACTGTCAGTATCTCCAGGGAACTGTCTCATGTGGGGGTTGAATTGGAACCTATATTGTGACCAGTACTGAAGAAGTTATGTCCCATTATGGGAATTATAACAAAGACTTCGAAATCTGTTATAGAAAAATCACTACATATCCAGATGAGTGATGCAGGCCCTGTGGGGCTCTTGTTAGAGATTCCTATGTCATGATGCTAATTGTCAGGTGACATAACATTGTTGTAGAATTGCCCTGGGCCCTGTGAACAGGATACACAAGTGTTTGATATCATATATCTTAATTAGGATGACAACATTTTAGTCTCATCCTTAAATACACATGGTCTATTTGAATCATCAGGGTTTTCCTTCCGATTTTGTTTGAGTCAGTTTTCCAATAGTTTGATCTGATCTGTCTCTGTCCTGCAGGTAGGTGTTAAACAGGTATAAATGACATGTACACCCCCCCACACATATACATTGTAGAGACAGGTTACTAGGAGATACATCACAATTACTGATATTACATACAGTGGGTCTAAGCCAGGTCGACCATCCGTGACCAGGTAGCTAGTGTCTATGTCGCGTTATGTCTGGTTCTGGTTTGAACCCTAGTCTCTAGCTGTCAACATTATAAGTCCCCTCTTATGCTGTAAAAGGCAGTTGCTATGGGGAATACATTTAATAACTGTTTTTAAATTGCAAAATACCACATGCATTTTAAAAGGGCAGTTACTAGGGGCAATACATTACTGTAAATATTACATTACAACATAGCACATGCAATGGAGGTAAATTAAGACGGTATCCATGTGCAGACATTAATACAGTGTGTCACAAAAACTTATGTTATTGACGTAATATCTTCTTCATACACTAGTAAGTCTTGTGAATTATATATTAGTTACTAGGAGAAGAACATAAAATAACAAATTGCCTATAAGGTACTGAGACCTACTTGTATTATGGGTTTTATTACTTGGTACAGCAGGTTCTACCAAATGAAAATGCATATTCAGTATGTAGTGATGAAGTTCATCAAGCCATTGGTGATGTTTTTTAGACTTAGTGTAGAACTGGAAACGCCATCACCATGATAGATCGAGGAAAAAACTGGTGATAAATTGTGTAGGCTCTAACATATGTATGAGCTATCAAGAGTTTTACAACCCAGTGCCCTTCTAAAATATGATCTGGAATGTGTGTGTGTTGTATCCTGGTACAACCAACTCTATGCTATATGTCTCCCTAAACTGTATCTAAGATAGTTTTATCTGCATTTTCTGTCAATTGAGAGTAGAACGTTTTATATGTTTGTTTGTGTTGTACCTCTTATTAACAGATATCATCACTTAAGGGCTGCAGGATTTCGGTAATGAAGAACTTGGAGAAAATTAAACTGCCAAGTCTGTACTTGGCAACTGCTTTCTGCTAGTGTCCACATTGTAACAAAGAAGTGTTTGGATGTCGTAGATGCTAGACACTCCAACCACTTGACCACCATGACCCAGAGTAGCTAGTCCAGGATAAATGAAAGACACTTTAACCAATAAGCTAACATGAGCCTGAGTTAGTAGCCCAGGATAAGTAAAAACACCTTAGCCACTTTGGCCATCATGACCTAGAGTTGGTAGGTCAGGATAAACAAAAGACATTCCAATAAGCCAAAAAGACCCAAAGTAGCTAGGCCAGGATAAATGAAAGGCACCATAAGCAATAATACCCCAAAAAGCCAACATGACTCAGAGTTGGTAGGTCATTACAAATAAAAGACATCTAACCAATAGGCCACCATTACCTAGGGTTGGTAGGTCAGGATGAACAAAAGACATTCCAATAAGTCAAAAAGACTTGGTTGAACCAAAGACATCTTAACCAATAGGCCACCATTACCTAGAGTCAGTAGGCTAGCATAGAAAAATGACACATGAACCACCTTGTCACCTCACATTTGTAGACTATACAGTTTTATTGCCGTAATGATATGGAAGCCATTGTCTATATCATCCTGTTGTGTCATGTTCAAGTCAACTACACTGAAAAAAACCATGTCTGCATCAATTTAAATTGCAAATGTGTAATATATGAATAATGAAATATAGGAAAACATTAAGTAGAATTTGATAGTAGACTGTCTATGTTAATATGTGTTCTTCTGTAAAACTTGTGAATACCTACTAGGTATGTTTGTGTTGTTAACAAAATAACTTGTGTCGGAAAAAGTGAAATAAAAAGGTTCTCAATGTGTTGTGTATTGACATTCAGTAGATATAGGGGGTGGGATGATATATATATAGAGCCAGTATTGGTGTTTTTAGGTAGTCAGGTTAAGGTAGTCTGGCCATTTTGATATATCGATGGGATATTCGTATTTTGAGTCGCTTGTGCATTCATTAAAGGTTTTAAGGTAAAATACTAATTAGGCATTGAAGGGGAAGGGAGATATTTATAGGAATGGAAGCTATTATTGGTCAAATGCAGTAGTGTTATTGTTAATAATGAAATGTGTGGAGCTCAAACAATTGGTGTACAAAGAAAGGTTCTGGTACTTGAAGACTACATGACATAGGTATATGGGGACTAAATCATGAGGGAGGGTACATGGCTTATGTATGTTACAGAAAGGTATTAGGGGCACTGACTAATGTTAATGGGGAAAGATATTGGTGGGAGATTAATGTTGTTAAGAAGGGTGTTGGTGAACTGATGCTGTTAAAAAGGGGGTTGGTGGGAGATAAATGGTGTTAAAAAGGGGGTTGGTGGTTGGTGGGAGATTAATGGTGTTAAAAAGGGGGTTGGTGGGAGATTAATGGTGTTAAAAAGGGGGTTGGTGGGAGATTAATGGTGTTAAAAAGGGGGTTGGTAGGAGATTGATGTTGTTCAAAATGGGGCTTGTAAGGGACTGATGTTGTTAAAAAGAGGGTTACACTTGTGTTTATGGAGAAATGGGTAGGTGAGGGGACTGCTAGTAAGGAATGGGTTGGTGTGTAGGTTTAGAGGAAATTGCAGTGACTTGAGAGTGAAATATTGTGAGGAGAATTGTATGTGGGGGTTACTTATGTTATTTACATAACTTGGTATTGAATGACAAACCAGTCAGCACTCTACTGAAATCTTTATAATTCCTGACAGGTTTTGTGTCAGAACACTCACTATAACTCCTGTCATCAGGGTGATAAACAGCTGGCTACAGTATACTGGGTCAGAGGTCATCCCACTGTGTACAATGGGCTCCCAGACACACAAATATCCCATAGAAATGCTTCCCTCGTACAGACACTGACGATTGTCATACTTCTTAGCACACTTTGTGTTTCTTCAACACCAACTTTGATAAATTATCTGTTATTAAGATAGGTTGTTTAGGGAATGATCTATAGAAAAAAATGCTTGTTGTATTCGGAGGAAATTAAACTGATATATTTCGGTCTTCATCATTACCATGACTTGCACTCTTAAATGCAGGAAATTTCCATTCAATGATGTTTATGCTTGAATTTTTTGCTGATGTTTATGATTCAATGAATATATTACATGTGATAATAATCAAAGAAATTTATCATCAGAATTTTAATAAAATCTGATTGGTTTGATAAAGAGGCCAGCCTCAGGTTGCTGTGTTCAATGTGGCATGTATTGTTGTTGACTTGATGGTTGCTAGGAGATAATGTTCTGATGTTGGTGGCAGTCAGCAGCTGTACCAAGCAGTGTGATAGGTTTTGATACAACTGTCAAAACTAGATTGTTGTTTTACCCTCAATTTCATCATCTCATTGCTGTATAGCTTTAATCTTTTGAAAATTTTGGCAACATCAGTGTTTTACAGTAGAAATGAATTATATTTTTTTCACACATTTGCAAAACAAAGTTATATCATGCTTGTTGTCCTGAAGGAGCCAGGCATATACTATATTGACAATCAGCTGGAGTTTCTACACAAAAATGCATTTGGTTATGTAGGAGACTTCATGACTGCCCAATGAAGATGACCCCATGAATATTGTTTCACATCCATTATCTTAGTCGAACCTGGACTTCCTGTGTGATAGTCATGCATTAACATTGTACTACCTAGCCACCCTTAACAACATAAACATGTATGTGTTGTTGTTCTCGGTGGCATTTTCATGTGACAAACATTTTCATTGGTGTCATTGACAATGTGGTTTGCTGGCAGTGACAATGTGGTTGGTTGATGGTGTAGTTTATACAACAGCAGCTTGGCTGTTCTCACTGTGTGACAGGAATGTTGGTGCCACTTTGTGATACCATCTATCAAAAACTCCATTCCACTCCCTTGGGCAGTTTTCACACAAATTTGTTAGCTTTGACTGAAGTCTGCTAGTCTAATAGAAGACAAATGAACAGCAGAAAGATGGGATCATTATCAGAGCGAGCCATGTGCTAGTCGTTTTGTAGTCTCTCACTGTTCTGGAATGGTACAGTTTGATGTCCCTTGGTATTTGGTGAAGTGCTGGCAATGTGATACAGCTAATATGTACTGAACAGGCTGCTATTAGTGCATACTTTGTTTGGAGGAAATCAGATTTTAATGGCCCAAATATGGTAAAAATAAATTAACTATTACGATGGAATTGGAAATCAATAAAAACTGCCATCAGATAGCTGCTGACTGTAACATCTATATCTGAGGCCAGCGGCCAGGATTTAGTTTTCTGTGAAAACCACAAACAGATAGAAATTTCATTATTTCTGTCAAAAAAGTTAACATGAATCAGACAAATTGCCTTATATACTATAAACCCCCTCCATACCCATCCCCTTTAAAATGAAAGAAAATGGAAACTTTTTAATGGATTTGAAATCCTTTTGAAAACATTGTTTCCCTTAATTAGGATGCATATACTGTTTGACCCACTTAAGTTGAAATTTCTTCTTAATAGATCCAATGAAATATAAAATAAAATAATAAAATAAAAGTCTAGTGTCCCCATCTTCCCAGGCCTTCGTTGTCTGTTTTCCCTGATTGCATTGGGTCGGATAACTTTAGGTATATTTTGTTTCTGGGGGATTCCACTGTAAGATGTATTTTTATGATATGTACATATATATATATACTTCATCTGTGTTGATGGCTACTAGAACATATACACTTGTCAGAGTAGATTGCATTTGGACAAGTGATGTTGATATGGCCATTCATCTGGATACTGTGAAACAACAAGAGATAAGCTCTATTTGCTGGCAAAGTTTCAATAATGATTAATATCTCCAATATAAAAAGTCTGTCTTGACTGGCTACCCAAGTCACCCTATAGATGGAGGGCTTCTCATGGAAGAACCAGTAGCTGATATCTATCTTTGTATTATAAATATTGGTCATGGGGAAGCACACACTTTGCCCACAAGGGTTATCGGATAAAGTACATAGAGCTGAAGGGGTGGCAGGTCTAAAATGAGGACATAAGGGAAGGGCTGGTTGGGGTAGTGTGGCTGGGTAAGGGAGAATGGGGAGCTAGATTTGTTTTGGGCAGGGGAGGTGAGTTTGGGGCTAAGTTGGAAAGAGTTAAGATTGAAATGTGGAGTTGTGTTGAAGTGTTTAGTTGAGAATAATGAAAAATGTTTGTGTGTTAGGGTTGAAGGACTTTACTTCAATTGTTCAAATGAATGACCTTGACATTCATTCAAGACTTCAGAGATCAAATAAGCTAAAGATTGCATTTAAGAACTTAATAAAACTAAAAAGTGTAGAGACCCGATATTGGAATGTAGCATGTTGAGATGACAGACTATCAGGTTTGTTCAAATGAATGACCTTGACCTTCCATCATGGTGTATGATGATTTCAATGTGGATAAGGCTTAACATATATACTAGAAGTTAAAGGTTCATGCATTAGTGACATGAGTGATGTTTCACATTTAATGGGGAAAATCTTGGTTAACTTCTATAATCCTTCACTGGAAAATAAAAGGAATTTATTTTAGGTAATGGTGATGAAAACATGACTAAAACAACATAAGGTTACTGTTATACATTGTCTAGTCTTCGTCTAATGTATATATACTATGTCTCTTACATAACCCCCGTCTGGGAAGAAAGTGAACCATTGAAGAGGAAGCCTTTTAGACCTTTATTTGCCTTTACTGATTTCTTACTGTTTGTGTTACTTTGTGTCAGATCTATAGCCGGATCAGGAACCTTCTCTGATACAGTCCCTTGATAAGGTTTATAAGTCTGTCCATGATTGGGTATTAGACTTGTCTATCGTCTATATGATTTACTTGTCTGTGAGATCCATCTTAATATGATCCCTGTGGTCGTCACAAGTCTCCATCAAAATGTTGAGGCTTGTAAACAAATTGGAAATGTTCATCTATAAGCAGCAGCTGTGTGGTTGAGTGTATCTAAATAGCTGTGTGTAGATATTACTTATCACAGACATGACAATCTGACTGAAATATAGCCATCAACACAGGGACGTAAAGCAGCCTGCTTCTTTTAATCTCTACATATGAAACGTTTCATTTTAACACTTTAATGTCATTGAATTGAATTTTCGAGCCTTCAGTATCTGCTGTGTATAAAATTTTTTATGTTGTCTTCCCTTAATTTTTATGTTTCTTTCCCAACCTTTAAATTTAAGAACAGGTATTGTTGATACAGATTATTTAGGGTGGTACTTTGTTCTACAATCAGATCTTCCAACTACCATACAAAGTATTACAAGAACGCAACAGAAAAATTAATTCCTTCTGACATTATTATTGTAGGATCAAGAAACCGAATGTAGATAAGACTTATGTTTTATTAGCCTTCAAAAGTGATTTTACATTCGATTACATCATCTTTGATTGGCCAAGTAAATCCTTTAGACAGATTTTTCACGATCTCTGGTTCCAATGCCTCCACTGGTATGTTTGTGTTGTGTGTGTAATGTTTTCGGTGTACTTGCTCACACTCCGGTCGACCCCCATCCTCCTACCTGGTACGCCCTCAAGCCACATACTAAACACACCTGGCTCCAATATATCGGTACATCTCTGTGTTAACTGTTATAGTTATGTGTTTTGTATGATGTTCTGCCCTATCTGACCACCTGCTGAGATGAAGAAGTTACCGGGTGATAACTTCACTTCCTAGTCGTAATGAATTACACTGGCAGATTCCCATACTATCTCCTACATGTAGTGCTAGGATGGTTTGATAAAGCGTTGGCTCAAACTACATTTCTGTACTTTGAAAAAAACAGTTTTGCCAAATTAGCATTCTTACTGGCTAATTTGAAAGTAATTTTCAAAGTTGAGTATCATTAAAAGCATATCTTATTGGCTAAGTATGGAAGATCTAAAAAGTTAAAGAGATAATGAGCTTTGTTTTAGCTTTGAAAGCTTCTTGGGTAGTACTTATTAGATGTTCAGTAATAAAAAGTTTCAATAGAGTTATCTCCCCCTGGGTTTTTACATCTGATAAGTTTGTTGTATTACTTTGACTCCAACGAGAAAAGCATGAATATAGATGGCTTATGATCAGAATGTATAAAAAATTACACAAAATGTACCAGAAACTACTCAAATATAGTCTAAAAGTTTGTCTAACTAGTTAAATATTAGAAACTGGATTATAAGCGGGTTATACATTTCAATATTTTGTGTAAGTTTAATTTTTGAAACTAGATTTTAAGTAGTTGTTAGGAGTTGACAAGAAATTGTTAAGATGGAGGCTACTAGAAAGTTTGGCATTTGCATTGAGAATTTAGTGTTTTGGGGATGTGGGTAGGTTGTTATGACAATGGGTTTCCAATTTATACTTTGTACCATTTACATATAAATTGAATTATTTATATATAGGATGGCTGGAGGAGGCTGTCACCCTGGTGATGACAGTGGGCTGGTATACTGATGACAGGCCTCAGGTCTTACTTACTGGAGAGTGTAATATCGTAATCATAGTTCTGACATCCAATATCCACCAGTTATACACCTCTGTGACGTTCGCAGATTACATGATGACAATGTGTAGAGTATTGCCAACAGGGTTGACAATGAGTTGATTATTTCTGATAAACTTGCATTCTATTTATGTTATGGATTTATGATGTAGAAGAAAACATATTGGAATGTACAAGGCAGCTGGTACAAGGTTAAGGTCAAGGTCGGCGTCTTTCCTTGTTTTAATCGATTACTTACTAGTTCTAGGTCATGGTCATTGATTGATGTAATTTTTTTATAAGTCAAGGTCCATTAACATTATCAGATTTATAAAAAGCTGATTTCAACAATTACATCTGTTTTTAGTTTATTTTTGATTAAGTTCAAGGTCAAGGTCATAGTTTTTAGATTTGAATGAAAAGGCCATGCAACATGATTAAAAAAAGTATTGTCTTATCTTAAATATCTTGCTTATCATATTATCATCAAGTTTCGTATGTAATATTATGGATACAAAAGATACTTGCTATGTTACTTCATTGCTACTTGAATATGCGTTTATTTCTGAAATGTTATCAAGCTACTCGCCGTATCGATCAACAATACAGGAAGAATTCTCAAAACACATTTAGGTCCAGTGAACGCATGGCTTCATCACCCGCGCTATTTTCGAATTCATACGCACGTGTCAAAACAACACTGCTAGTTTTTTTTTTTAAGTTTAATCACGACTGTAAGCTCATTTTGCCAGGCAAATGTACGTAAATTTGTTTATTATTTAGGTCCAGAACTGCAGACACAAATTCAATCCTGTTTAGTTATTGCATTTGATATCGATCGTTTAGCTGTTTCTCAAAGATTCACGTGTCGATCTAACGTTAACAAGAATCTGATATTGGAATATTTTTTTGTTATTAAACAATTAAAATCGATTTACAAATTCGAAAATAAATACTTGTTGTTCGTTTTAAGTGTAAATAATAAACGTATTTATCAAGTAAACGAAACGATATCTATTTGCCTGTTCTTCACATGTAGGTCACATGTTCTTATTCAAATAAGCGGAATCCTCTGTACATATGTTTTTAGTTTATTTTTGAGTAAGTACAAGATGAAGGTCAAATTATCTAGATTTGAATGAAAAAGCCATACAAGATGGGATAAAAGTATTGTCTAATCTTAAATATCTTGCTTATCATATAATCATCTATAGAAAATTGTGAGTAAATTGTAAGATATCATTGTCAACATATATAGATTAGAAGGTGAAGGTCACCCTGTCAGTCTAGTCGGGTGTAAGTAATGTCGAGGTTAATTGGTTTACCTGTCTGAGGTAGATCACCACCGTGAGTAGATCTCATTGTGTGGCCAGTGTGGTTGTAACACAGTAGCTGTCTATTTAGTATTCAGACACAATTTAAATTCAATTTGGTTTGTGGTTATGGTGAGACATTTCAATATACATGCTACATTCAAACCAGAAGTGTTCACACACACTACCTGTCGTCTTTCATGAACTGTACCGTAGTTAAGGCATGGGTTGAATTTACCACGAAGCAGAATCTATAATCAAATCTCAGTTTCTAGAAAGTTATACAAGATGATGAAGCAGTAATATTTTGATTCTTTTTATCAAAATATGGTGATTAATGAAGTTTTTTTGTATGGATTAATTCTACATTGTAAGAATAAACTGTGGGAACTGGTCTACTGAATTTGGTACTGACAAATGTGTCTATAAAGAACACCCAAGTGACATGTAAAAGATAATCTTTATAGCTAAGTTGTCTACACTCAGGTCAAATTGTGTTGTAAACTTGTAATGGGCTAGCCATTTGGGACCAAAAGAAAATGGTCTTATAATACAGGTGGTCTTTATACAGTGTTGTTTGCTAATGCAGGTTTGTCTCTATATTTCTGTCATTGAGACCAGAACTATATCCAATGGCTGTAACTGGACACTGAAGCTATTTATGCAGCTTGATGTCTTGATGCAGAAAGCTTCTTAATGTTGTAATGTGAAATTCTGACACATGCTACTGAATGAGGTAACATGACACTGAGCTGTTTGTGGGTGCAGAACACTTGTGAATAAGATCTGTTTTGACACCAAGGTCGGTGTGTATTGCCACCAAGGTTGATATCTTTATAACCTGTCACTACAGGGTTTAGGTAGACAAATTCTAATGTGATTAGCACTCTATATCAAACTTACAAGAAGGAACAAAGACCATATTGGCCAAAATCCCCCGCTGTGATTGATAGGAGTAGATATTGTGATAGTGGAGTGATACAGCAATGGTCAGCATTGGTGTGTTGACCCTATGGACTAATGTCTCGGGTAGATTGGGATAATGTCTGGTAGTCCTGATCCCACATTTTATGTGCTAAACAAACAACAATTTTGCCCTTCAGCTCCTCTGTAAGTGCCTGCTAATTCTATCATAACTAGATTTCAGCTAAATCAACTGAAATGGAATCGTGGCCGATTGTTGATGTACCTACTTAGTCCAGTATCAATAATCATAACCCAAACATAGGTGATTATAGTGGTGTATGTTGGTGGATTCTGTCTTACTCGGTGTTTCACCAGTAAACCACCCTAGACTACATGCTTGTCTTTAGATCATAGAACATTATGACTTCCAACAAAATTGGAGATTTAGGATTTTTAACTCAAGAGGGATCATGTTGGTTCAGTAGTTAACGGGTAGCTGCACACAGGACAGTTCCATATATGAAGACACAGGTGAATGGATACAATAACGGGGCCTTTTGTATATACTGATGTAAAGACATGTAACAGAAACTTAATGGAACCCTTGTAATAAAAAACGGGGATGGTCATACTATAGATGTGGGCGTTAAAGGGAGATTTCACTGACTACATATCAAGAAATCCTTCTCGTAAGGTTTAGCAGGGCGGTTCTGTGCAAAATTTTAAGATGCAGGTTGCCAGTATATGCGACCATGCTGTCTCTACCGTTGTCAAGGAAACTTGTCGTCCATCCCACCTGGACGACCTGATGTATCAAGGTCACACTGGGAATATATACAGGTGTGAACGTATGGCTCCCTACAATAGACAGTTCACTGCTACGGCTGTCAGATATTGACTTTTGGCTTTTCCAATCGAGCCAACTCATAATAAATGAGGATTTAATATATTTTTCCATAATCAGTCGTTTTAATCACCACTGGCCTATTGTTGTCCACAACATCTGGTGTGGGTTTGTCTGAACAAAAAAAACGGAGGGTAGTTGACCAGCACTCTATCGACCCATGGCTCATAAACAAGAACCTACATCATGTCTGCATTACTTATTTATAAACACAAAGATATGGTCGCATGTGTCTCCCTAGTTTTCTATTAAGGAGAAGTAGAGACAGTTTAATTCCAAAACACCCATGTTTAACCACATAGCCACACCAGACCTAATTATAGCTGCAGCACCTCCCCCTAGGCTACAATATTGTAGTACCTAATGCCTGTTTAGGTCCAATACAACAAACCGAAGGACAGAGATTTATGGACAAATATTCAAAATACAAATTGGAATAAGGCAGGCCAGCAGTACTCTAATACAAATTATGTTTACAAATTGGTGTGAAATCAGCTTTGCTCAGCATCCGGATTCAATATATTTTCAAACTGGAGGTGTTGACCCCTGGGGGTGATGAGTTTTCTGATGGAGACTCGCTACACACAGTTAGACAACCAATATTCTGTCGTGTTCTATTAAAGGGGCAAAAAACTGCAGCAATTTCAATGTTTGATTCTGAAAATGTTTCATTCCAAGAGAGTTTCAGTTGTTAATTTCAGTGAATGCTCTTTTAATGACACTTTAATTCAAATTCTCTTTTGTTCAAAAGTTTAGAATTTTTCAAATTCCCTTTTGTTCAAGAGTTTAGAATCTTTCTAGATTCACAGCTGAATCAGCTGATGATAGGGACACTATGGAGGAGTGCTTAAGATACCCTGAAATATTACCACAATCTTATGATGCACCTATGGGAGCATGTCTTGGTCACAGAATTGGGTTACATGTGGGGCAGTTGCCAGCCAATGGTCGGTGATTTTTCTTTGGGTACTCTGGCTTTCCTCCACCACCAATCCTTATATGAAAATGACCTTTGCTAAAGTATGGGTTGACATTACAACCTATTAATGTTGAATCCAAGTGACCATCATCAACATAGTAATATACTTTGTATGCTGTCTTTGCCATAATTATAATTTCAAAAACCAACTATTTTTACTGTTACATATTTTTAGCTCACCTGGTCCAAAGACTGAGGTGAGCTTATGGGATACCGCAGCGTCCGGCGTCCGGCGTCCGTCGTCCGTCAATAATCGACTTCTTCTCCATAACCGCTGGTCGGATTTCAACAAAATTTGACTGGTAGCATCCTTATGGGCTACTTACTGAAAATTGTACAAATGATGGGGCTGACCCCCCGGGGGCCTGAGGGGCGGGGCCAAAAGGGGTCAATTTGGCTATTTCCATATAAACAACTTCTTCTCTGAAACTAAGCATGAGATAGCACTCATAATGCAATTGTAGTATCGTTATAGGGTGGGGATTCAAAATTGTTCAAATGATGGGGCTGACCCCCGGGGGGCCTGAGGGACGGGGTCAAAAGGGGTCAATTTGGCTATTTCCATATAAACGACTTCTTCTCTGAAACCAAGCATGGGATAGCACCCATAATGCAATGGTAGCATCCTTATAGGGTGGGGATTCAAAATTGTACAAATAATGGGGCTGACCCCCCGGGGGCCTGAGGGGCGGGGTCAAAAGGGGCCAATTTGGCTATTTCCATATAAACGACTTCTTCTCTGAAACTAAGCATGGGATAGCACCCATAATGCAATGGTAGCATCCTTATAGGGTGGGGATTCAAAATTGTACAAATGATGGGGCTGACCCCCCGGGGGCCTGAGGGGCGGGGTCAAAAGGGGTCAATTTGGCTATTTCCATATAAATGACTTCTTCTCTGCAACTAAGCATGGTATAGCACCCATTATGCAATGGTAGCATCCTTATAGGGTGGGGATTCCAAATTGTGCAAATGATGGGGCTGACCCCCCGGGGGCCTGAGGGGCGGGGTCAAAAGGGGTCAATTTGGCTATTTCCATATAAACGACTTCTTCTCTGAAACTAAGCATGGTATAGCACCCATAATGCAATGGTAGCATCCTTGTAGGCTGGGGATTCCAAATTGAGCAAATGATAGGGCTGACCCCCCGGGACCTGAGGGGCGGGGTCAAAAGTGGTCAATTTCCATATAAATGACTTTTTCTCTGCAACTTAACATGGGATTGCGCTCATAATGCAATGGTTACATCCTTATAGGGTTTGGATTCAAAATTTTGCAAATGATGGGGCTGACCCCCCGGGGGCCTGAAGGGTGGGGTCAAAAGGGGTCAATTTAGCTATTTCCATATAAACGACTTCTTCTCTGCAACTAAGAATGGAAGAGCACTTATAATGCAATGGTAGCATCCTTATAGGGTTGGGATTTGAAATTGTACAAATGATAGGGCTTACCCCCTGGCCTTAAACGGCAATATATGCGAGGTCAAAAAGGTCAATTAGGCTACTATTTTCATATAAATTACTTTGTCTCTGAACCTATGTATTGGATAGCATATTTGTATGGTATCAATAGCATCATTGTATGGTTGTGATTCAAAATTAAACTTTGGGAGTCAATTTTGCTTATTTTTCTAATTGTTAGAGTCTTGTGATAATTACTAACAAAAAACCAGGTGAGCGATACAGGCCCTCTGGGCCTCTTGTTTTTTGTTAGCTTATGTAATGGCGCGTCGTCCGTCGTCCGTCCGTCGTCCGTCCGTCCGTCCGTCAACATTTCCTTTAAATCGCTACTAGTCATAGGGTTCTACATGGATTGTAACCAAATTTGGCCACAAAAATTTGGCCACAAACATCCTTTGGGGAAGGGGAACAGAACTTGTATAAATATTGGCTCTGATCCCCTATAAATTTTGGCTCTGACCCCCTGGGGGCAGGAGGGGCGGGGCCCAATAGGGGAAATAGAGGTAAATCCTATAAATCACTACTTGTCCTAGAGTTCTGCATGGATTGTGACCAAATTTGGCCACAAACATCCTTGGGGAAAGGAGAACAGAACTTATATAAATTTTGGCTCTGACCCCCTGGGGGCAGGAGGGGCAGGGCCCAATAGGGGAAAAAGAGGTAAATCCTATAAATCATTACTTGTCCTAGAGTTCTGCATGGATTGTGTCCAAAATTGGCCATAACATCCTTGTGGGACGGGGCACAGATGTTATATAAATTTTGGCTCTGACCCCCCAGGGATAGGAGAGGAGGGCCGGGGCCCAACATGTACAGGGGAATTTGAAGTAAATCCTATAAATCGCTACTTGTCCAAGAGTTCTGCATGGATTGTAGCCAAATTTGGCCACAAACATCATTGGGTGAAGGGGAACAGAGTTTGTATAAATTTTAGCTCTGACCCCCCTGGGGCAGGAGGGGCGGGGCCCAATAGGGGAATCTGAGGTAAATCCTATAAATCGCTACTTGCCCTAGAGTTCTGCATGTAATCTGAGGTAAATCCTATAAATCACTACTTGTCCTAGAGTAGGGGGGGCAGGAGGGACGGGGCCCAATAGGGAATTAGAAGTAAATATTCAAATTCCTTCAGAAAAGAAACAATGAACCTGTATTCAGAACATTACTTGGCATTACACACCAGGTGAGCGATACAGGCCCTCTGGGCCTCTTGTTTTCATGTACAATTTCTTTTTTACTTTTTTTTTTTCATTTTTGCGATTCTTCCTCATACGGTGCTTCTGTACTGGTATATGTATTTGAAACATTTTCCTTTGATTCATTTTCCTGATTTTTCATCAACTGCCAAACACACGAAATCCAATCACATGCGAAAATAAGTCGTTTTTTTACAGTATATTTTTTAAGGACATTTCATGTGCGTTGTCTCTGCTATTATTGATATATGATGCTTGTAATTTCAGATACATCTATGATAACACTGGCATCCAGGCAGAACACAGCTGTGAAGATCTAGGTAAGTATACTGATATATATAATGTATATAAACCAAATCCTACAGGGATATAACTCAGTGTCAATCGTCATTGGTTTCCATTGCCAATGCTTTAAAGTTCAAAAGGTCAATTGTTGATGATATTTTCGTTATAGAAAATCAAAATTCCTAGTGTGGTTGTATGATTTGGAGTGTGCTTCAAGTGATTACTGCTCCCTAACTGCATGTTTGTGGGCACCAACCAATCAAATTCTCTGTCACTACAAAATGCTTGTCAAGGCCAGCTAATGAAGATAAATGGTTCTTTTAATGATGAAAAATGCTTTTTTTCTTATGCTTTGTTACATAAAAAGAAAAGTAAAGTGTTTTATTATTTATCAATGCCACTTGCTGTTACCCAATGGTGTTGGTAATTATTAGTGTTTGATAAGCAGCTTACAACCAAATCAACAATGCCAGATACTTAATCAAGCTTAGTTCAAATGTGGCATCAAGACCAGCTCCAATAAGCTTGGTGTCTATATTAATCCATGATCATTTAAGAACTTTAAAGTGTTTTTGATGGAGGAGGCCAAAGTGCTAGGGAGAAAATGACCAGTGGGTGACTGTGGCCATATCTGGCACACTGGGTTTCAATTTGCTACCCAGACATGGACAACTAGTGGTAGAATGTTGGTCATGGCCTCCTGCTCCAGTAGTCAGTGTTTGAAGGTCAACTGACCCATTATTTAAGGATAGCATTTGTAGTAATTATTGAATTTATTTCATGTGTGATTAGGTCTTGTTTTATGAACCAAGAGGACATGATTTTAAGCTTTATATTTGGTGCTTTAGTAAATGGCTACTGAAACCAAATGACAGTAACTCATTAACTATCATTTATAAGCAGAATGGTTGGTTAAGCTTCTTCTCAATGGCCAAGAGACCTATCTGAAACAAGTTCTGAAGCTGCCCAAAGGATGATCAAGTTTGTGTAAATAAATGACCTTGAACTTCATTCAAGATTGTCGGATCAAACATTAAAAACTTGAGTGAACCGTCCAATAGAATCTGGAATAGAGAATCAAGTTAGCATTATAGTGATCGCGTGTTGGCTTGATGGACAGCACTAGACTATCATTGACTGCTAGATTGTACACACACGTCACACCCCTATCTATGATTTATCCTGACATGTGAGTAAGCATTGCTCCGATTTTGTCATTGATCAATAATTGACTCTATTACCAGGGGAGTTTGGTTATTATGCCTGTATAATATCCGTCTCTAAAATCACTAGATTTTACAGCTTTGTAGAAAACTGTTAGTCTTCCTGTCTGTGGCTTGTCTCTTAAATCAGTCAAGACCTATCTCATCTCAACTATTTCTTCATCCGACAAACTCTGAGACTTGACACATTGTGTTGTCTATGAGCCTGTCGGCCTATTCCTGCACTTTGTCTCACTCTGATTCTATACAACGATTCTATACAACGATGGAAACTGTAATTTCTTCCCACTGATATGAGAAACGGCTAATGGAAAACTAAGTTGTGATCTGATTAGCTGTTGAATGTGTTTTGATGTGTAGCCTGCATTGTTTTCAAAGCTTGCTCAGTGTACTTAAAATATGTCGTACACAATCAGGTTGAATTCAACATAAACTGACATTTGGAAGGAAAACAAATAGGTTTATAATAAAGCATTGGCACAAATTTGTACTTTAAAATGTATTCTGTGATTCATGGTTTCTGTTAATGCGAACTGTGCATGCAAACTGTACATCTTATAATGAAAATGGCTTGTATAGTTCTGAAATGTCTAATGAAATGATAGACATTTACCTGGTAGTATATATGTAAGACCTTTCTGTGATCAGATGGATCAAGTTATGTCTGAAAGCATCTGAAAATGATAAGAGGACATTCAGTTATGTCTTAAAATGTCTTAAATGTTATGTCTTGTCTGAAATACAGTAATGTCTAATGATAATCTCATTAAGTTTGGTATATTGATATGTTTTATACTGTAATAAAATGAAATTCAGTAATGTCTTTTAGTGATCCGTGATTAAGCCTTGTCTGAAAGTAATTGAAAGTGGTCATTGAAGATATAAATTCAGTAATGTCTTCTAGTACGTATTCAAATTAAATTCAATGATAAAATGAAATGCAGTGATGTCTTATAGTAATCAAATGGATAGAGTAATATCTGAAAATGATAACATCACATTCCCTAATGCTGTACATTGATCTTATGAACTTCTATCTTATAGCGATGGAGGATGAATGGAAGTAAAGGATAAAATGCAGTCATGAGATTTTGCTTTGTGAGGGAATACAAAATCTATATGCTCAGTCTAGAAGTGGTGATATTGCTGTTAGTGGTTTTCATCTAGTTAACAAATCTAGAAATTTAATGGGAAAGAAATGAAAAGAGACATTTCATAGGCATTGCTAATGTGGCTATTCACACCGCATATTTAAACCTCAATCATGTTTAGTACTGTTACGTAGCAGACATCTTCATGAGACGATAACGCCAACAATCTAAAACACTTTTGTTGTTTGGTTTTCACATAAAGATTGCTGACAGTCGTGTCTGCACACACAGGGATATGTGCCTCCAGCCTCAGTTTGATGACAGTCATTACAACATCACACTGTCAGAGTGTTTTAGATACTCCATCACAAAACTTTCTTTAATATTTTAGATTTCTACTTCATCAGAAAGCAAGTACTGGAGGTCTTATTCACTGTGTTAGTCACTCATCAGTACACATGCACTTAATTTCTATCATAGATAGAAAGTGCATGCACTTTGATAATTATCCAACTTTGGAAAAAAAAGTTCATGTCATATAAGACCCCTCGCAAGCTTAATCCGTTTCAGCCAATCACCGTCAGATTGTGAGCTATTCAAATCACTTTTATCAGTTGGTCTGTCTGTTAAACTGTTTTGTCTGTCTGAAAAATATTCTTAATATTTTCAAAAAAATTAATTGCTAGAAATCATGTTGAATTTTTCTCAAATTTCAGAAATAGGTTCGTATTGAATTGAAGGTTGGATTAATTGTCTTAATTGTCTTTCCGCATGCAAATTACATTTAGGTATCAATTAGTAAACATTGTCAACATAATGTTGCCAATTATCTTTTTTAAAAAGTTAAATTTGTCTTCAAGGTTAATGCTTTAGACACTTTAGTTTACAAGAGTGGGAAATTCATATTTTTTTTAGAGGACAAAAACTATTTTTATTGAGATTATTTTAGGATGTAGGTGCTTCTTTACAGTAAGTACAAGGAGTAGTGTCATTTGTTGCCATGTTTCAGCGGATATGGGATGTAACATATTGCTATAGTTTAGGAAATGAGTAATGCTTTGTATTGGAGCAGGGGTTTAGCTAGTTGACTGAGTATGGAATTTGGCATTAGTGTTTGTAGTAAATCAATAGGGTTGTAGTGTACATATCTGGCGTTGTAATTACAGCCACTGACCAATGGCCTGGTCCACTCAACTTGGGTTTGACCTCAGTTTGACCCTGGCTGGCTGGAGAATTCACCATTCCTGGACACTGATCATAATGATCCTACTTCAACCAATGATATAATTATGGTATTTCTGTCAATGGTAGAATCGTTGTCGGTTGTTTATGGGCTCTAGTCTTTGAGAGTATGGCTGTTTTCAGTATCTGAGATGTTTCCATTATGACCAGCAATGTTGTTCTTCTCTTGGCTAGATACCCCTGTTACACACATTTACATTGTGTTAGAGTCAAATGTCTTCTCTTTGTCATCGGATACATGTCTAACAGTGTTGCAGGGACGCCGAGCTATTCAGTCCGTGGGGGGGGGGGGAGGGGATGGTACGGGTGAGGGGGGGGGGGCCCCTAAGGGCTCCAGAGAGCTGCTGCTTCATCCGATCAGTCAATTTCATACTCATTGTAGCAGTGTAATGGGGAACTAGGGTAAAGGAAAAAGCTAGTGGCTCCATGTGAGGAATGAATCTTTGGATGGAAAACCTAAATCTGCACAGAAGTAGATAAAGATCTAGACGCAATGTGATCCCACGATTCCACAAAATGAGAAATACTCCATATTTTGGCCCAAAATGTCTATGTGGTTATATTTTCACCAATTCATCACAAATGACTGTCCATAGAATTCAGTGTAAAGAGTAAAGTGGAGGCAATAAAATCTAAGTGTACCCCATTCACAGAAAATGAGAATTTCCTGAATAGAAAAGGGCATTTATGTCAATTTATAAGCATTATTACCTTTCATTGTAAAAGTGGTGTTGCTACTGGGCCCCTGACAGCTTTGTTCCTTCAGCCGTGTCAGTGTTAGTATGGAGGGTATGTTATTGGATAGTCTCAGACCTCAGTACCTTCAAAGGGACAGTGATAAGGGGTCAAACTTCTACACACTTATTTTTCATGTAAACAAAGGACCTATCACAGGCTATTGTTCGGTTTCACCAGCAAATATGGGACACCCTATCTGAACCGGAACATAAATAAACATTTAGTCTTAGACTCGGTTTGACTGACACCTGTCACTGTAAAACCACTATGGAGATGAGGGTATTTTATGGTTGTTTTTGCTTGTTTTACTATATTATCAGCATTTTGAGGGAAGGAGCACCTGTTTTCCTCCCCCATACTCCTACAAAGTTGTAGGACAGGTGTCAGAGTGTACCACAGACCAGACGGCTCTGTCCGTATCATATTGGCATGTACATTTCACTCCAGGCGTCACATTTCACAGGCTTCAGCTGATACTGGGGTACTCTAGCAAAGAAATGCTGCCAAGAGTTACGTGCCCCTGATAAGATAGGGGTGTGAGGTCATGACCTTTTGTATCAGGAGTAGTAATATCTCTGTAAGGTAATTATCTATACTTAATGGAATTTTCCCAAGTACACACGATTAATTGGTGTATAGATTTTTGATGTGTATACAAGAGAAGTGATAAAATTGGGAATTATCGGCTATGGATGAAGCTGAAACACCATACACCACTATCACAAATACATCTTAAATAATTTACATGAAAACTCCCCCTGGATTTTCACTTTTTTATGCTGATTAGAAAATATTTTATTACGATTTTCTGTGAGTTTGATTGATTAAGTTAATTGATTTGATTGGTAGTATCATGAAGCATCTCAAATATGGCTGGTTTTATTTTGTGAATTTTCCTGATAAGGATAATATATTGCTGTGTAGTTGGTATGGGATCAGTGAGACTGGAGTTGTAGTGTAAATACTGTAGGGCTATCAACACTTTATAAAGTGGATAGTGATGTATTTCTACGGTAAGGTTGTGTCTGACGGATGGACGGCCTGACAAATGATGAATTTACGACACCTCTCTAGGGCACCATCACTTTTTACTGGAACAACTACAAACACATTCCTCATTAAACAATACATTCATTTTCCAAATGTTATTCATAATTAAAGCTTTTCCTGAATTGGAGGTGCAAAGCCTGTATTATAAGCTATCTTAGCTTGTGTTGTACACTGCGTGATTATGCCTTGGAGGAGTCTTGCCTGGTACACTGTTTGTTTTATATTAATACAGTATAACTTGATGTGTAATTTATCGTGTAACTTGCCTAAATCAGATGTCACCTGGAATAGCATATTTGGCTGGTATAGCCAGGTTTATGGATTATACATGTTATAAATACTTTGAATTAAGAAGAAAAATGTTATACAATTATGCTGGAAATACACATCAAAAGAATAACATCTTTTACAAAAGGGGACTGTTTTAAATAAGAGCTTTCCTGGTATTTCTTTTGAATGAATAAAAAAATGAACACCTTAGAAGAGATAATTATAATTTAGAAACTATCTAATTATATTATTACATTAAATGTTATATGTTAAAATTTATCACAACAAGTGAGTACCTTTAGAAGGGAGATAACTCTGAACATGTTATGATAACCTCTGAAAGCCTCTACACATAGATACAAGAAGAATTAAAGAAATGGTAGATTCTTCACTATACATATTTTCCTTGTAAGATGTTTATTTGATGGTGGGTCTGTATTGATGGTGGGTCTGTATCTACATAGTATAAGTGTCAGCATGGAGATGTCTTAAATCAGTGAAGCAGAAGTTGATTGGTCCCCACAGGAATTAGCAGTCTTCTTGTAGTAAGCTGTTTCCTCCGATCACTAATTGTGAGATGTTGAAACTTTGATGCTGTTAATGTGCTGTGATCTTGATTGATATGAATTTGATTGCAGAAGTTGGCTGTTAAGGGATCAATTGTCCCGCAGCCAATCTACATATATATAGGTACATATTACTTCTTCTTCATTACAGATGGCAAAGAGGAGGATAAAAAGAAGTCTTCCACATTGGGTCGATTCTTCCGGAATATTGGATTGCGACGATCTGGAAAAAAGCACTCGTACAAACCACATAAAGGTACGTCTGAGCTCGCGTAACAGGACGTGACAGTTTCCAGGGCAACCATTGGATTAGTGCTTTAATGATATCTGTATATTCTACCACTTAATACCACATTAACAGCATTTACATTTGGATTTGCTGATACTGATCTAAAATTTGGGTCAATTTGTTCTAACTAGAAGATAAGATAAAGGCAGATATTTGTAGTAGGGAAGAAATCAATGTCAAGTATTGAACAAAACAATGCTTATTTGACAATTTAGAATGAAGAATTTATAAAATCAATGTTCTGTCTTTGTGTTTTTCGAAAGGATTAAAAAGATGAAAGAGACCAAAAAAAATTCAGGATACAATTAAACGATTATTTTCTTTTTTCTACAGGGGACCCAAACGCTTATGATATTACAATGGACGATGATGACCGCATGGCACTCATGTTGATGGTCAAGGAGGGCAAGATTACTACAGAGCATGCCCTGCAAGTGGTCAGTGGAAATTGGCCGGACGGCACAATTGTAGGACTGACCTCTCATTAAATCTCACTGCTTTCTCTTGTTTTTCTTTGCTTGTTGTGGGAATCAGAGATTCATATCAAATTTACCAAAAAAAAATCATAATTCCATTAACTCTGAAAAACTTAACAGTGTGGCTATTTATAATACAGATGGAGTAATCATCCTGAAATATAAATGTATGAATTTCAATTTTGATGCAAGGGTCTTAGAGATTCTTCTTTTCTTCAAAAAATTCACAGAATCCCTAATCAAATGAAATCAATGAAAGGTACTTGAATAAATTGATTTTGATAAAAGGATTTCATCTTCCCATAAAACGTAAATGTCAAAATGGCCATGGCTCAGCTCATTTCTGACTGATGCAGCCCTTAAAAATCACAAAAAAAAAACATTTTTTTCCATAAAATGTAAAATCATAGCATTCAATATTGATCTAAACCATTACAATTTCTTGTCCTTGCCATGATAATTGAATGATGGTGACATGTAGTCTGTCCATTCCTATAGTGTCCTATCCTGTCCTGTCCTGCATTCATATATGAAGACATATCATATGTCTTTCAGACACTTCTACAAAAAATTCAAGAAAACTTTTCACCCAATAAGTTGACACATATGCTGTAAGTTCTTGTATATTCAGCGATGTATCAAATTTTAAAGAATCAATATATGTTTGATATGAATGGTAAAATAAACGCACAGCAATCGTATTAAGACTGACAATAAGAATGATGAAATTGATAGCTATTTGAATTTTCTATGTTTCAAAGTGTTTAAGGTCAGTATTTATTCCCATATAACTCTATGTTCATATTTTTCATCACAGGTAAAAAAATACGAGGAAGAGAGACGGAAAGACATAGAACAGGTGAGTTGAGCGACTTCCTGAAATTGGTCAATTTCCTTTTAAAAGACAGTATAAATCAAACGTATAAAACTGCCAGCTTTGTGGTTACTACAGATTCTTATATCACATGACTTAAATTGTCTATTGTCTCTGACCTTGCCATTGTAATTTTGCATCACCTATCCATTTGTTGTCTCAAACAATTATTGTTATTGTTATATCTTAAGAAGTCTAAGATTCCATATATTGGTCCCAGTTGAACCTCATTTACTGATAAAATTTTGAGATGAATGAGAAAATGAAGATGAAAAAATAGAGCAAGGATTTTATCTTCTTGATAGATTTACTACCGACACAATAATTGATCCCACAGAGAAATTAGAGGAGATCAAATGTACATAACAAGGTTATAGTAGAAATCTCTCAGGAATCTTTTAACTGTCTACACATTTATGTTATCACACGGAAAAATCTATACTATGTATTTCAGAGGGAGAAGGCCATGAAAAAGAAGAAGAAATTACCTAAGCCTGTAAAATCCCCATCAGCTACCTGTACTGGTGAGTACTTCAAATTGCATAATGTAAAAATACTTATTATAGCAGTAGGCCTCGTTTTATTTTAGTGCTTTTTGTACTGAATAGGAAGCACTAATTAATGTACAGCACTAAATTGTGTTAAAAGAGTATTTCCAGTATTGAACCAATGAGTTAATTATAATTTACTGTTTTCGCATTTGTGCTTATAAAGTGCAAAATTTCATATTCAGATATAATCATATTCAATGAAAATCTGTTAAAATTTCATGATTAGCAGCAGTACATTATCTTGACTCTTTTCAGGTTCAGCTGCACGCTGTGAGGTCTGCTCTGGCTATAAGGGTTCCCCACACGACCTTGGCTACCCTGTGGGCAATGTTTGTGTGGACCCCACACATCAGATGGAGTATAGCCAGCACCGTCGTGTACACAGTGTGGGACACATCGACCACGCCTACTCACCCCGGTCCCCAGAGGGCACACGCTCACTGAACTGTACCCCTACTCACTGTGCCATGAGCCGATCGTCGGCAGTCAGTACTCCTGTCAGTTTCTACTCCCCAGGACACCACCCTAAACTTTACTCCCCAGTATTCCCACAGGATCCACGCCTGTCGCACTACCAGTGTCGGTCCTGTACACATCACCAGCACAGCCCCGCGGGGAGTGTCCCGGGGCGCTGTCATACAGCCCTGGGTGTGCGTATCAGTCAGAGTGGGTCATCCTCTGGGGTGGCGCGGGACGACCTATCACCTGGTGGGGAGGCCAGTCGGTCAGGATCATGTGTGGACCATTCCCCCTCAACTACCTCCTTTGATTTAGTCTCCTCTGAGTCGGAACATTCTATAGACTGTCAATCACATGGCCACGCCCCCCATAACCATGCGGCCAATCACAGGGAGAGTGGCCACTACCTCAGTAATACTGGTGCAATATCTACAAACCATGGAAACAAGTCGCCCCACGGAGTTTGGCAGAAAACCAATCGGGACACAAATAGTCGTAACCATGTCAAGGTAAGATAATTCTGTGTGAATACCTTAGTTACAGAAAACCAGTCGGGACACAAATAGTCGTAACCATGTCAAGGTAAGATAACTCTGTGTGAATACCGTAATTACAGAAAACCAGTTGGGACACAAATAGTCATAACCATATCAAGATAAGATAACTCTGTATGAATACCGTAGTTATAATCACAACCATGTCCAAATCAGAAAATGCTGTCGGCTATTATACTTACAACAACCAATATAAGTTCCTTAAGATCCTATGCATGACCATAGATATCCCTGAATCACATTCTTTCTCAAACAACCATTTTATACCCCCATCCTTACACACACACAACAAATTCAGTTAGGGATAGAGTTTTACTGGGTACAAAGATTGTCTTCTCCACAACTACTTAAGGAATTTCAATGAAACTATGTAGCAATGTGGCAATAATCATTATTATGGGGGTGGGGTGGGTGTAGGCCTTCTGTTGGCCTCTAGTTAGCTTCTGCTGTTTCATAGTTTTTGTAAAAAGGTGTCCAACTGGGAATTAATGTTCTTTGATGTATTAAATCTAATGAAAAGCTATGTGTCCCAACATATTTGGAATTATTACAATGTTTATTAAACAGAAGAGAAAATGTAATTATCGCTTTTAAATTTCACTGACTGCTATGCATTCTAAAACAAAAATTATTTTTTAAGTCTTTGGAAATTTTGAAGTATAAGCATCCAGGTCAAAGCTGAAATACTGAAAGAGACAATACCTAAATATTTGTGTGTATACCACCTATATTTGTTTTAAAAAAATGTAGAATAAATAAACAGAGTAAATCTGCAGCAGTTCTTGCAATTGTAATCATTAACTGTAGTGAATTATTGCAAGACAGAAAAATCTCAAATTTGTTATTTGGATGAGAATTAAGAAATCTATGGAAGAGATATGAATGAAAATGTTTTTTAAAAGGAATATTTTTTTTTCAATTAAGCTGAAAATTAGTAATTTAAAAGAATGGTTGTTACAACGCTATGGCTGTTATTGATCCAATCACTTTGTTATGGTAGAGAGATGAGTATTTTGATTTGTTGAACCATGTGAGATGCATTTTGTATTTAAAAACAAAAAATAAGGAATATTTATTCATGCTTGGTTTTCAGATTTGTGTTTGTTGTTTTGAGATTTCTCCCCATTTTCTATGAATCCTTTTTGAACATTTGAGTGGCTGTGCTTTGATCTAATTAGTTTGTGAAATGTGTTTTAGATGTCTTGTTACGTGTAACTCCTCAGTCCATACATCATTTAAAATCAATAGTTATCACGTTATGATAAAATGCTGGGCATGACCCTGATGCAAAATTCAAAACAACTTCACGCAATCCTTCCGACATTCCTGCACTAAACATGACAGTTGTTTAAACACTGCTGTAATATTGGTCTTGATGTGGACACATAAACATGTATGACTCCCCATCAGGTTTTGGGAACTGCTCCAACACCAAGTTCCCCCAGTCCCCAAATCTATGGTTCTCGCCTGATATTGTACCCGTGCCTATATTTGTAGTGAAATGGCTAAGTAACCATGTCTGCCTGTGTGTTGTATAACTTATATTGATTGGAATGGATGTAACACTAGTTGTAGTGCTAGCATTGCAGAGGACATTAATCAAATGATGATGAAGCGTTTTGTGCCTTTTTGTTGAATTCCGCTTCACCACGGCTATTGGATCTCGTCAGATGTGTAACATGCGCTGGGTTTGGGCAGCAGGCGTTTTTTATTTGTTTCCCCCGTTTATAGTGGCCCTTTAGGGACAGATTGACGACTGTCATTGATGAATTATTCAATCTCCTGTACATAGTGATAAACCAGGCCCGGGCACGGACGCTACTACTGTAGTCCGTCAGCTTATTACCAGATTAATGAAATCTATATGCTTCCTCTCCACTTCATGCCAAATGGGGGGGAAGTGGTCGACCATTTGTGGAGAGTTATAGTACAAGCTGTAATTGTTCCGACAAATAGGCATCCTTTAGATATTGTCATCTATTCACTAAGGCCCATTTTCTGGACACTAGGAATAATGGGTGTTGAAGGAAGAGCGTTCATTGTAAAGATATGTGCACAGGGAACTGTAGCCGGTGACAATGTATTGGGTTTCTGAATAATGGTCTGGTAACTATTACCCTAATGTACAGTCCCATTAACCACTAGTTGTGATGGTATATGTTTCTTTAGGGGTTTTTAGTCAGAATTTTTGTCACTTCTACAAAAATTCTGGTAAATTTTTATACACTTACAAAAGAAAAAATGTGTTAATATTTTTTCCCCTAAATCTTCAAATTAAGATATTTGAAATAAATAACATACAAATAGGCAGGCGAAAAAGTGAAATACAAGTAATTACTATCTTCCACGTGCTTTAGAAGGTTTTTGTTTTGTTTCATTAAGGAACAAGAAAGACATATGTGATTGTACTTTTTAAAATAAAAAAAAGTCCTGTTCATTATTTAGTTATTATACATGTTACGACTTTATTTAGCTATTTTGTAAAACAGTTTGATTCAAATGTCCAAATGATGAAAAAAATATAATAACAGAGAATTGATATGGTTGGAACTGTTGTTCGTCTTGTGCAAGTTTTAACTTTGCATAAAGATTTGTATATTTTGTATGTAACAGGAAACATTGGCAGTAACTGTAGGAGCTTCACCGAAGTCTGCCAGCTCTGATAGTAACCATAGTGCAGACTCCAGTGGTCTGTGTAAGTATAAACTCACTCATATACCATAGGTCAAGGTCATATGTTATATCTACTCTCAAATGGAGTTAAGGTCACAAAGCTGTTCATTGTCTTACCTTATGTAGGCCAATGTCACCAAGATGATGGTATCTACTCTTCCATAGAGTCCTAGAGGTCAACTGTTCAAAGCTGTTAATGTCTAATGTAAGCTAACGCACATGTTGATATTTATTATCTCATAGAGGTCATGATCAAAAGCTGTTAATATCTACTGTCTCATGTTTGTCAAGGTCACCAGGATGTTGATATCTACTCAAGGTCATTATAGTAGTTATAGCTTTGTGTTGGTCAATGTTAGCTTTTACTCTCATAGGTGTCAAGGTCACAAGGATGTTAATATTTACAGCCTCATGTAGGCCAAGGTGAAGATCATTATGTGAGAGGTCAATACTAAATGTGTAGGTTAATGATTGTTATACTGTAAACAAACTCTTTCACGGTTACTAAATTTCACGATTTTAATTTCAAATGAAGTCTGCTGATATTCAAAAACTGAATTGAAATAAATTTCAATAATATCAAAGTAAATAATAATTCGCAAAGGTCAACTTTAGTGTGGTATACATTAACCAACACTGAGAACTAAAAAGGAGAAAAGTTGTCACTTGTGCCAAATGCATTAGGTCTTTGACTTAGTGTGAGAGAGGTAACAGAAGTTTTGAGTAATTCCCTGGCTGCTGTGTAGTAGGTAGACGTTGTGTAACGGCCTAGAGAAGGTCATGGTGTTACAGCTGTGAAGAAAGTGAATCATCGATCATTCTATACACAATACATTAATGTAACATTAATAATAGACACACTAGGATAAATTTGGTTTTATTGTGAGCCTAAGAAAAATGATGTCCTTGGCTAGTTTTTAGCTCCTCGTCACAAATGTAATTTTATTGTAAGCTCTGAAGAGGAAATGTCCTTGGGTGACTTAATGGTGACACTATATAAATTTGATTTTATACCTTTTACTGTGAACTGAAGTAGTGTCTAGTGTGTTTATCCATTTGAGTAATAAAGCCACTTTACATGGGAGCAAAAAATTTCACTATCCACAGTACAATTATATTATGACAAAACCTAAGTAGTCTTCATATTTAGCCTACTTTAAGTTGTTGTTGTCGGCTATGATTTGTCGCCAATTTTGAATGTCAAGGACAAGGTCAAGGTCACTTAATACTGTACACCAACTTTTTTGTGCATGATTTACATTTAAGAATTTTGAATTTTTTAAATTGGAATAGCTTATCTTTACAAATTAAAATCTACATGATTTATATTGATAGTAATTGCCATTCAAATTTTTAATCCGTGAATATTAATATTCACAAACTTATTTTGAAATGAAATTTACTAATGTTGAGGTCAAATTTTCTGTTTCTTCTATTCCAATTCTGCATGTTATAGAGCTTTCGGGATTGTATCAATAATAACTGGATGCTATCGATTATGACACCATTATTTTGTGAGCATGATTTTTCTCTGAAAAATATGACATTACCTACACACAAGGGTAGATAACTCTTTTAACAAGCAAAGATAGAATTGTGATGGGATGCTCACTGATGTAGAAATAAGGACATTCTTGTTTTTTGACTTATTTTATCAACTATCCCCTAGTTACCTATACTTACTCATGAGTATTGGTTTACAGGTAGTTACCGTAGTACCAGCCCCAACACAGGCCAGACTGGGGTGTCTGTGGAGGAAGTCTCTGGCTGTGGTCAAGTGTCCTATGTCCAGGCTCATAGTGACTTTGTCCCGACCTCTAAAAGTAGGGACGCCCTCACGTTGCAGGTCAGTTCTGTAATTATTTTAATGCTACAAATTAAATAACCATTATTATTTTTCACTCTAAAAAAATAAAACTCAACCATTTAACTTTAGTACAAAACTAACAAAACACGGATTACATCTCCCTTCTGTAACATATATAACTCAACCATTTAACTGTTTTTAGTTTTGTACCAAAGTTAAATGGATGAGTTTTATTTTTGACAGAAGGGAGATGTAATCAGTGTTTTGTAAGTTTTGTACCAAAGTTAAATGGTTGAGGTTTATTTTTGACAGAAGGGAGATGTAATCAGTGTTTTGTAAGTTTTGTACCAAAGTTAAATGGTTGAGGTTTATTTTTGACAGAAGGGAGACGTGATCCGTGTTTTGTTAGTTTTGTACAAAAGTTAAATGGTTGATTTTTATTTTTGAGAGAAGGGAGATGTGATTCGTGTTTTGTTAGTTTTGTACCTAAGTTAAATGGTTGAGTTTTATATTTAACAGAAGGGAGACGTGATCCGTGTTTTGTATAAGCCTCCTGGAGACCTGTGGAGAGGAGTACTCAAGGGAAAGACTGGCTGGTTCAGAGTATCCTGTGTAGAACCTTTATACACAGGAGAAACTGCTCTGGAGCCGTGGCTGGACCAACGCCCAAACAAACCCAAAACTGTACAGGAAGTGCTGCATGTCATAGGGCTAGAGGTAGGTTGTCATAGAAACAAGGCTATAGGGCTAGAGGTAGGTTGTCATAGAAACAAGGTTATAGGGCTAGAGGTAGGTTGTCATAGAAACAAGGTTATAGGTCTAAAGGTAGGTTGTCATAGAAACAAGGTCATAGGGCTAAAGGTAGGTTGTCATAGAAACAAGGTGCCTAGAGGTTACTTATCATAGATATAAGAGCATAGTATGACAGGTCATGGTTGTTATGGCTTCCAGGTCATTAGGGCAGATTGTAGGAGGAAATAGCTGCCTGGCTCTGATTTCTCAAAACAAAAGTGCAGAAAGGTATGATTTATTTTTATTAACCAGGGTTTGCAGACTCTTATCAACTTAATTGTCACTTATTTAGTAACATCATGCAGATCATGGTACAGTTTACTCCCATAACATGAGAGTCGACTGGTCAGCCGTTTTTTTTATCGGACGTTATTTTGCTGACTGTCGACTCTCATTTCCGAAGGGTCATTTCTTTGATGCAGCTTCCGACGTCAGATGAAGTCGGAAGGAAAAGTGCAATAATATCAATATTTCTTGCTCTAACAGTGATAACATTGATGTGTACTTACAGTTTAGATATTAATTATTCCATTTATCTAGGAAAACCATAACTTGAGGCCTCATAAAATAGTATTTTTGCTGATTAGATATGACGAATCCTTTCCGTAACATTTTGACCTAGATTTAAATATGGCGACTGGTTACGACAAAAAACGGAACGTGAATTCAAGCGGGCAGAATGCAAGTAAAAGTAAAGGCAGATCAAGCGTTTTGGGGACTTTGCAATTGGTTTTTTCTATTTACCGGCCGATCGCTTTCATCATGAAGTTTGTCTGGGTCATGAAAGTTTACTTTAGGAGATGTAAATATTTGTTTTAAATGGATTTTACGGCTGATTTTGTCAAAATACTTGTTGATTTATGAAAAAGAGGTAGGTATTTGACATTGATGACGATTTAAATATGATTTAAACGTTTTATATTGTCATAATCCAAACTTTGAAAATGTTGTCCTCAGCATCGGGTAAATGGCCTATCGGAAGTTAGAGGTTAGACACGACGTAATGTTCTAAAAGTGTTTCGTCGTGCTATACCTCTAACATTGTTGGAGTAGGTACAGTTTTGTTTGGTAATAATGTAATATTGTAACAGAGTTCTATTACAGTATCATTATATTGTTTCAGAGTCTGGAGACAGTTTTTATCCAGAATGGATTTGATGAGCTGGACACTTTTGCTAATGTTGACGAGGAGGACCTGGACGTATTGGGAATATTTGATCCTCTCATCAGGACCAAACTACTGAGTACAGCCGACCTCATCAAAAACACACAAGGTACAGACACTAGCTTAGACAGCTGCTTATGTCAATGCTTAATTATGATCAATTAGTTTCAAAAATTTTAATTTATAAAAGTGGAACTTTTCTCGTCTTAGTCAAAATTGAAAATCTTTCGACTCATGAAAATAACTGGCTTTATATAATACAATGTTATTTAATCATCTCTACTTTGACTGTTGCAGACACACCTACATTACAATGGAAGTTTCCCCAGAGTCGGGCTGGACCTCCAGTGGCTTTTATCAACAAAGAATATCGACACGGTACATCTTATGCTCCTAGTCAGGACTCTGGGTGTTATGCAAGCTTTGAACATCTGGCTCATCGAGAAACTTACCCTACCTCGAGTGAGCTCAAACAGCAGTATGGTTTACATTCCAACAAAGAGAACATTTCCCCCGGACCCAGGGCTGGTCCTCTGCGGACCTCGCGGGGTCACTCGAGTGTGGGCAGTCCTGGAAATTCTGAGGATTTAGATAGAAGTGATAAGGAATATACAGCTGAGGACCGCGAGGTCAGTGAAATAACAAATAGTGTGGATTGTCCGGCACCAACCAACGATCTATCGAGACACTCGGGTGATATGGTTATCATGTGTAATTTTGCCGGAACACAAACTACTCCTACTTACGGGAAATCCAACTGTGATAATTTATCTAATAATATGTCCTCACCCAAAGCTCACATGCGCCAAAGTAGTAGCACCAATAGTGATTTTGTGTCTTCTAGTCAATCCCATGAGGGAAATGTGTGTTCTCCTGGGCATAGTACACAGCCATTTCCACGCAAGTTTGTTCCCAGACAGGACTGGAATAGTCGAGATGTTCAGGTTCAAGTGATGTGTCCTCTAGGAAGCCTGAACCTGAACGCTGATAGTGTGCAGGAGGGTGAGGTGCCACACTCCCATGTAACACACCATATACCCCCATCATCCTTAGTGCTCAGTAGCCCCCAGGGGCACAACCCCCAGGGGCACAACCCTCAGGGGCCTAACCCTCTGGGTCAACACCCTCAGGGCAGTAGTAACCCTAATGAGACAGGAAATGTTGGATATCGTAGTATGTCCCGCCCAGACGACGGAGGGTACCGTAGTGTAGGTCAGTTGTCACGGAGATCCATATCAGCAGACAGGGCTAGTGTCAAGGCCACCAAACCAGAGGAGCCGCCTGAGTACCGAACAGTGATGCGTTCTCTGCTCAATCTCATCACATCCAAACTGCTGTCAGAAAACATAGATCTTGCCTTAGAACCATATTCTACAAAGGTGCGTTATGTTTGGTGAGGAACAGCAGAAGATTTTAGATTAAATAGGATTCTTAAGTTAAAGGAGAAAAAAAAAATAGTTTGTGTATTTTATATATTCAATAAATGGAAAGGGTTTCAGGAGGGATTTTGAAATTTTGAAGACCATGTACTGGGCATTACAAATATTGTATATCAAGATATTCTTTGATTATTTAAAAATTAATATCATAAAACTGAATTTATGCCATTGAATATACTTTTTGGCTTTGAATTCTGTGAAAATTTCATGTATAAAGACCTAAAACAAAACTGCTTATAGACAATTCTGTGTTTTTTATGATGTTTCTCTATTATTATATTGTAGACGGGGGAGTGTGGTATTCCTCCACTCCTGGTCCAGAGGTACGCAGACGAGCTGAGACAGGATCTGGTTAGTGTGGCCCTGGTGGTAGATCAAGTCCGTGTCCAACAACTGTGTAGCCGACACAGACCAGCGGTCAGTATTTAGCTTCTATCAAACATTTTTTTACTGGCAAGGTTTATTCTTTCTTTAGATAGGGTTTTACAAAATCGTTTAAATTCTTTCTTTTACAACATTTCTATGAAGTTTTATGCATGTAAGAGACCGATTTAGAAATCAAATAGTTACGGACCCAATTAAGGAAATTGAACAATGTCTTTAAAATCATCCTCTATTGTCGGAATGAAAAAAATGTGCATGTTTAATCTTCAGCTACTTGCTGATATGTCCTTAAAAATTCAATTCTTAAAAATGTATATAGATTAACACCATCATTAACAAAGGGGAGACAACCTAATTTTTTCCACTTTTCTGTTCATCATAACAGGTGCTGTCACGTGATTTGCCTGAATCTGCTGCAAAGGCTTGTGAGATCAAGATTGCATCAATCCCCGAGTTCTTTACGTCTATCGGCCTTCCAATGTACACCAATATGTTCCTGGAGGAAAACCTCACAGCAATGGAGGATTTACTTCAGCTCAATTTCGAAGACATTCGTGATATCACCCGTACACATGGTAAACATGTCAAACGAATCTCTCATGCACTAGATTGGGTACGAACACGAATCTCGACACTGAGAAAGACTAGCGCTAAGGATGCAGCTGTGATGGATCGAGTGTAAAATAAGTGGAAATGTGTGTTCATGTGTGGTTAAATATGTTCATGTAAGGTTTAACATCAGTAGTTATTCATTCATGTGAGGATAAACTTCATTCATATTAGAATGAACCCTTTGAGAAATATACGAATTAAGTGACAGGAGTACTATCTCTTCATTGTTGTAGGCTCAATCCAGAGTAATTCTACAAATTTGCAAAATGATTTACTTCTTCATACAAATTTTGTGTGGTTGTCTTTTTAAAGTCCATTGAAATTTTATGGACCTTTTTACTAAGAATATATTTTCCTTTTTTTAAGGAACGGTTTTATCATCTTGCATTTTACATATTACCCAGTATTTTTCACCCTGGTTCAACAGTCTTGCTGTCGTCTGTCCCAGAATTTGGCAGTAGTTTAATATATACCTTCTAAACTTTTATCACATGGTTGTCGATTTGGCAGTGTTTCTATGGTTGTAGGTTTCTTGATCAATTATTTACAAAATTTGGAGATTACATATTCTCTAGATGTACAGGAATCTCTTTTTACCTGTCGGTTGAATACTGCTGAATATTAGGACTCATTTTTTGTGCTAAAGACCTTGACATAGTAAACACCTTGACATAGAGAAAAACTATTTATTTTAAATGTCAGAATATTGTATTATTCTTTAAATATTTATTATGTAAAGGCGTGGTTGTAAGAATGGTTGTTGTACAAGTTGTACATTGCTATAACAGTGAGGTTGGAAACACTCAACCATATCTGTATAGATCACCATCAGTGTAAATCTATTTTAAATCTTTCGATAACAGTACAGAAAACTTTTAGAGTGTTGTGATAATTTTCAGACTTATATTTTCCTTAAGAATTTTCCCCATTACTTACACTACATGGCCATGTTGGTTTGTCAAAATCAACACTTTATTTCACTCGAAGTAATTTTCCATGACAGTACAATATATAAACGTTTGATGGTTGATCTGTAATGGCTGATGTTCGGGGTAGATTATATATGTATGTTGATGTCTGTGTGTTGGGGGTTTGTTCTTGCCTCTGCTATATATCCCAATGACCTTCATAAAGGTTATTGTAATTATGTGTATACGAGTCAATGACACAACCATCTTATATTGAAATCTGTATCCTTTATAACAAACATAGCTTTGTCATTTATTTGTTGCGGTTACAACACTTATTAAAGTTATGGAACTATATACACATGTGTTTGACTCGTTCATTTCTATCAGACGAAGTCAAAATGTATTGACTTTGGTGCAATCAAATTTTAATGCAATTTACTTTTGAACAAACGAGTGCGATGATAAATTAACCTACAATAAAACAATGTATAGCATGCACAAAATGCAGCAAGTACTACCATCATTTTTGGGCAAAAGTGCTCGCACAAAAATGCAGTAAGATAAGATTACAGTGGACCCGCGATAATCAGGACGCCGATAGTCAGGAAAACACACAAACCGGACTGAAATGTCAGGGAAACGGATTTACATAAAGTTATTTATACTCACTAGATCGGAAATTCGGATTCCGAATCCGGAACTCTATTTTGGGAACGGAATGTAATTTTTGTTGATAAATTCCCGCAATAATCCGGACAAGTTGTTGTCACCACGTGCCGAGAAAATCAAAGGTCAGCTACAGTCATGTGTAAAATGCACACTGCCAAATGACATACGGATGGGATACGTGGCGATATGCATACACAGTACACAATTAACGATGGCTTTCGGTTTTGTATTTTGAAAAAGAAATAGTATATTTAATATTCTTAACGTAATAATATAAACAAGAGATCCCAGAGGGATCTTGGCGCCCACCAAAGAATGATCTATGTCTGACAACAGAAAGAGGGATCTTTTCCCTGCTTTTCAAACTTTTACTACATACTATATATGAACCTTGAGAAAGATCTTTTCAGTACTTTCTGAGATATGTAGCAGTAACAAACTTCAATTATCAAAATTCAAGATGGCTACCTGTCGATCATCTTGCTGACCGATCTGTCCCAAAATGCAATATGCATAACTAGGGTCGTAGGGGAACCTACATATAAAATTTGAGAAAGATTCCTTCAGTACTTTCTGGGAAATAGTGTTAACAAACTTTAACTATCAAAATCCAAGATGGCCGCCAGTCGGCTATCTTGTTGACCGATCACTCCCAAAATGCAATATGCACAACTAGGGTTCAAGGGGAACATGCATATGAAATTTGAGAGAGATCCCTTCAGTACTTTCTGAGAAATAGCGGTAACAAACTTTAACTATCAAAATCCAAGATGGCCGTCCGTCAGTCGGCCATCTTGTTGACTGATTGGTCCCAAAATGCAATATGCACAACTAGGGCCCTAGGGGAACCTATATATGAAATTTGAGAAAGATCCCTTCAGTACTTTCTGAGAAATAGCGGTAACAAACTTTAACTATCAAAATCCAAGATGGCCGCCGGTCGGCCATCATTGTTGACCGATTGGTCCCAAAATGCAATATGCACAACTAGGGCCCTAGGAGAACCAACATATGATATTTGAGAAAGATCCCTTAAGTACTTTCTGAGAAATAGCGGTAACAAACTTTAACTATCAAAATCCAAGATGGCCGCCAGTCGGCCATCTTGTTGACCGATCTGTCCCAAAATGCAATATGCACAACTAGGGCCCTAGGAGAACCAACATATGAAATTTGAGAAAGATCCCTTCAAAACTTTCTGAGAAATAGCGGTAACAAACTTTAACTATCAAAATCCAAGATGGCCGCCAGTCGACCATTTTGTTGACCGATCTGTCCCAAAATGCAATATGCACAACTAGGGCCCTAGGAGAACCAACATATGAAATTTGAGAAAGATCCCTTCATAACTTTCTGAGAAATAGCGGTAACAAACTTTAACTATCAAAATCCAAGATGGCCGCCAGTCGGCCATCTTGTTGACCGATTGGTCCCAAAATGCAATATGCACAACTAGGGCCCTAGGAGAACCAACATATGAAATTTGAGAAAGATCCCTTCAAAACTTTCTGAGAAATAGCGGTAACAAACTTTAACTATCAAAATCCAAGATGGCCGCCAGTCGGCCATCTTGTTGACCGATTGGTCCCAAAATGCAATATGCACAACTAGGGCCCTAGGGGAACCTACATGTGAAATTTGAGACAGATCCCTTAAGTACTTTCTGAGAAATAGCGGTAACAAACTTTAACTATCAAAATCCAAGATGGCCGCCAGTCGGCCATCTTGTTGACCGATTGGTCCCAAAATGCAATATGCACAACTAGGGCCCTAGGGGAACCTACATGTGAAATTTGAGAAAGATCCCTTCAAAACTTTCTGAGAAATAGCGGTAACAAACTTTAACTATCAAAATCCAAGATGGCCGCCAGTCGGCCATCTTGTTGACCGATTGGTCCCAAAATGCAATATGCACAACTAGGGCCCTAGGGGAACCTACATGTGAAATTTGAGAAAGCTCCCTTCTGTACTTTCTGAGAAATAGCGGTAACAAGAATTGTTAACGGACGGACGGACGGACGGACGGACGGAAGGACGGACGGACGACGGACCACGGACGAAAGGCGATTTGAATAGCCCACCATCTGATGATGGTGGGCTAAAAAAACCAACACCTATAAAACATAACAAACGAAGTATTTATTATAATACACGTATATTACAGAAAAAGCCTATCATCAATTACAAGGTTAAGGGGAGTAACTCGTACGTGACAATTTAATTGACTATGAACACGGAATTCGGCAGTCCGGAAAACTCGTAATCCAGACGATTTAGGCTGGGAACGAAGGTGTCCGGATTATGGAGGGTCCATGGTACTTTTAAAATATGCAAGTTATAGTTTACAGAATAGTGTGTACACCAATATAACTGATCTTGTAATATCATTGGAATGAGGACACCTTTTTAATAAATGTATAGCATGCTCTTGGACCCATCTGTAAGTTTTAGCCTTCCTGAAGTCAAAGGGAAGCAACTCTTAAAAAACAATCAGTTTTGACACTGAAAATGAATTTCACCTTTACGGCCATGCCATCCTTAACATTCCATGTGTTACCATCACTGTCATAATATCCACCCCTGGAAAATGCTATAACAAAACTGAAGGCTCCATGTGCAACAGAAGATGAGACAGGTAGTTTGGTCATTTAATTTACATCAAAAGAATCTAATAACGGTACACTTTAGTTGACTGTATGGCTTTGAAGTTGTGCGTCTCTCTCTATAAACGAAGTTTCTGTAATTGGTCAGTTTTCTCTCTCTCGAAATGCCTTCAAATTTACTATGACATATTTCAGGAGTGGATATTATGACAGTAATAGTAACCCCTGAAATATCGAGGATGGGGGCAACTGGGGCATGCATACATTTATGAATTTAAAAACAACAAACATGATTTATCTATTTGTAGTTCTCTTTATAAATGATTTTCTATTTCACAATATGTACATATATCTGTTCAAATATATATATTTAATATAAATATGTATCTATATAACATATTCTTTATTATGAATGTGAATGATACATATTACACACTTTAAAGAAAAAACACAAATCCCCCGGGATACAGGTTACCATGGTGCTTTGGTTGGGAAACCTTGAAGTTGAATGGAAGCAAACAAGTTACACGTGCTTGGGACTAGTAATATTCTATTCCTGGTACTGAAGAAAGCAGAAAGACTTGAATTATGATACATCTTAAACTCGAGATACTCTATGATTGAAGCATGATATTGTATTAGCCAATGGTACCATGAGAATACAGTGTATGAGTGAGGGTACAGTTTATGTGGATGAACAAACATCAAAGACTTCCACATTCCCCTGACCAGAGTGACCTGTATCCACTGACTTGCATTGTAAAACTTGCATTGTATAAATCTTATAGCAAGATTTTCTATGAAATCAAGCAAACCTTTTGAAGATGTTGATAACTAAATCTTATAGCAAGGGTAATCTAGTATGTTTAACAACCAAAATATAGTCTACCTGTATATAATGACCACCCAAGGGGACAAACCTGTATATAATGACCACCCAAGGGACAAACCTGTATATAAAGACCACCCCCCTGTATAGAAAGAACCCCAAGGGACAAACCTGTCTATATAATAATGACCACCCACAAACCTGTATATAATGACCACCCAAGGGACAAAGACAAGAAATGGTCTTCATAGCAAAGAAAGTCTTCATAGCCAAGTGACCTTTATCCACTGGCCAAATTAAGTTACAATTGACCAATTTGTACCCAAACAGTGGTCATATTAAACAGGTAGTCGTTATATATAGAGGTGGTTGTTAAGACAGATATTACTGTACTATCTATAAGGTTCATTTCCTAGAAACGAAACCTTCACATTTCAAAAAAAAAAAAAAAAAAAAAAGTTTTCAGATACTGTACGTAGAAATTGAAAAGAAAATAATATAAAATAAGGACTTACCAATGAGTGTTGGATTTAGGATCTAAATGGTCATAAACAAAATTATATAAATATATTCAGCAAGATCACAGAAACGTTCATCAGACATTTTGTAAGATGAGCTAAAAATATTGCACCTTTATGAATATGAACCCAGAAAGTGGACTAAAAGTTAATGACATGTTCAATAAATATGACTTCAGCTGACATTTTAAAAATCTCATTTAAAATGTTGCATGTGTGTAATAATACAATAAAGATAACCTGTGGAGTCGGTGATGAGATCATCCAGTAATGGAATAACACTGAATGCCACAGCTGGAACACGACCTAGCTACAGTCGTCTCCCCTTACAATACACACAATTATAACACATAGTACAATATACTGTACATAATTACTAGCTAGAGTGGGAATGGATTTCATATCACTGCTGCTTCCATAGTAGGATTCTTGATTCCTTTCTTTATAAAGTATATGGGAATTATACACATGAAAACGATAATACTGAAGGAATAACTGTGACAATATTTTTCTTCAATGGCATACGTCTCTTAATCCTGGACTGGACTGAAAGTGTGGTTCATTAACTGCTACATTCAAGTAGCATGAAGCACTAAAGTACTTTTAAGCTATAGCTAGTGTGTATTGATGCTAATTTCTAGCAGAGAATGATTTCATATACAGTAATAATACTTCCTTACATCTAAACACAAACAATGAGGACCAACTTACTGCTAAACTTCAGTGAGGTACTACTGTATCGACATTGGTACAAGCAGTGCGTACTAACTAGTTTACTAGTAACACCCAACTCTAGATGTGTGTACTTCTAAAATGCTTAAATCTAGCATTGTGTAGTTCCTAAATTCTAAAGCACTAGCAATATCACTATTGTGTGTACTTCCTTACTGCTAAATGCTAGCAGTGTGTACCAATTTAATGCTAAACTTTAGCAGTGTATCATTGTGATGTTTAGCTTCAGCAGTGTGTATTTTCTTTCTGCTTGATTCTAGCAGTATGTTCTAACTCCATGCTACATATTGTAAAACATTATGGACTACTTTAAAAGTACTTGCTAGAAAACTACAGATGACATGAAATGAAATCAAAATGTGAAGTTATGAAATCTTAAATTTTTTCTTCAATACTGATTATTCTGCAAAAATAGAAGTTTCCTGGAAATCATTTGTGTCCTTATTGTAAATATATTTATACTATATCAATAAATTCACACATGTACACACATTGTCTAGAACATAACACTGTGAATCACCCTGTTCTTACGATACAGAATTATCGGAATAGCCACGTCACATCAGCTATTCTGAGGACTATACATCGTCACTGGTTAACCTTTAGGATATCCCCAAGGGTACATCTTACAACTTTGTTATATATTATCCTGTAAAATTTTGTTGTCAATTGTCTGATCCCAAGATGGTATTACATTATCCTGTGGAATTTTGTTGTCAATTATCTGATCCCCAGATGGTATTTAGTCGCTCCTCATGATCTCACACCCAGGTGTACCAGTTCAACGTCAGGAGTAAATGTTGAAGCATATACACAATGCAAAATGCAAAGCAGTACCCATGCGGTTTGATTGACTGCTGGTAAACTGTCAATTCATCTTTAGGATATCCTTCAGGGTACATGAAGTCACTTTCTTGCTGTCTCTCCTGTAGACTTTTATGTATACATGGTAAATTTTCCTGTAAAGATTACGCTGTAGACTTTCACGGATTACCCTGAAGACAATCTTCTATGGTACAGACAATTCTGTAGACTTTTGGCGTTGACTTTTTTCAGGTTATGTATGATAACATTCCATCTCACAATATAAATATCTATTCCTGATACAATTTAATCCTACAGATTTTGATAACGTGGATCATCCTAGAAAGGCGTGCAGGTTATCATCACTGTATCCTATGTCTTTAGCTAATCTGGAGAAACAAACACAGAAAAGGTTTACAATGATTAAATGAAATACTTTGGCACATGGCATTTAAATCAGTTACCTGGCAACAATATAAACCTTTACTGTCAGTGTTTGTCAATACTGTATTAAAATTCATTTTTCTGTCAGTGATTTAAATTGTTTACACAAATATTATCATCAAAGTAAAATCCACATATTGTCTGCCCATGTTTTAAAGGTATTTTAATTCATTTTTTATGACCAAAAAGTAAATCTCTGTTTTAAAACTGAAACTACAAAATGTTGGAGAAAGTTGGTTTACTGAAGTTTGAGGACGTTCCCTGATATACTTACTGTATAACAGACTTAGTAAATGGTGTAGGGCCACAGGCACATATAAGAGTGTCTGTTTTGGCCTCTGTGAATGGACTAAAACTTGTCATCAGATCCTCACAGATCCGCCCGTGAGAACCTGTCCAGCTGCTACCTGGCTCCGATAGTACATATTGCACTGAAAACCTGTAAAAAAGATAAAATAGTTGGGTATAGTTACTTTATTATCATTAGATAAGTTCCAATAAATTATTTTAGATTTACCCATTTTATGGTGTTTTTGTTTATACACAAGTTACTTTATGATATTCATGAAATAAGTTACTAATCATGTTTGTGCATGAGAAGTCAAAGTCTATGTGATTGGAAAATTACTAAAGTAAAACATATTTATAACGAACATGTTTACAACGAATTCGTGATTATAATGTAGCAATTTTCGTTACCTGTCAAGGTTCCTATAAACTATGCTTATATTGAAGTGATTTTGTTGGTCCCAAAGGTTTGCTTTAACCATGTTTTACTATACTCTGATATCTATTTCTGGAATCTTGTGAAAGGCAAGTCTATTACATTGCCATCTGATCATGGTTGACTGAATTACTTACCATTCATTTTTCTCTGATATACTGTCTAGGTGCTCTCTCCATAATATGTCATCTTCCGTTTTATTGAAAAACATTAATTTGACTTTCCTGGAAAAAAATGTTTGAAAACCATTATGATATAATTTTTTATTCAATCCATTTTAATATCTCAACAAAATATTTGATACATGGATATAATCTGAACAAGAATTTCCACAGAAATGAATGTCATCTACAAATTAATTTAATTACAATAAGAGGCCCAGAGGGTCTGTATCACTCACCTGTTATTTTTTAGCAATTATCACAAAAACTATTACAATTAGAAATCGCAAAATTGACCCCACAATTTTGAATCCCAACAATAATGATGAATACCATATGACTATGAGTGTTATTAAATGAGAAGTTTCAGAGAAGAAGTTTTTTTTATATGAATGTTGACATATTTTGGAATTGCCCCTCAGGCCTCCGGGGTCAGCCCCATATCATTTGTACAATTTTGAATCCCTAACCTATAAGGATGCTACCATTGCATTATGAGTGCTATTCCATGCTTAGTTTCAGAGAAGAAGTTGTTTATATGAAATTAGCCGAATTGACCCCTTTTGGCCCTTTTGGGGGATCAGCCCGACAAATTCATACAATTTCAGTAGCTCATAAGGATGCTATCAGTCAAATTTTGTTAAATTCCGACCAGCTGTTATGGAGAAGAAATTGATTGTTGACGAATGCAGGGCACCAGAAACCACGGTATCGCATAAGCTCACCTGGTCCGAAGGAAAGTGAAATTGAAAGTGAGGCTGAAACCTTACCTATTGGTGTTTTGTGATAAACAGTGGTTGATTAGTCCCACCATCGGCGTGAAGCCTGTTCCAGCAGCATACATGATGAGGTCACCTTGCCCATCGAGTCGACTTTCTCTGAAGTTTCCCTCATACTGGCTGACTTCTATAGAATCACCTACAATACATCACAGAACATGATTTATAATCATCACACTTTGATAAAGTTCTTTTAATACATTTAAAGGTATGCAAGATTTTGGTATATAGCTACCATGAGGAAAATTTCAATTTAATATTAGGTTTATATAATTGTGATATGAAATATCTAATAAAATCATCGTTAACTTACCTGGCCTTAACGAGTTTATCCATGGAGTTATCGCTCCGTCCGTGTAAATCTTGATCATCAAGTAGAACACCTTTCCCTGCGTTAGCCGATGGTCAGTGTCTTGTGTCCCGAGCAAGGGCTGGACGACTGTGTAACTTCGCTCTACCATCACACCTGGAATAAACAATGGTTAAGCTTATTAAGGGTGTATTCTGTACAGCATGGTCTTTGTAAAGCACTTCCCAATAATCATATGTCCAATCTTTGTTTCTGAATACTTATATCATAATTTTACCTGCATGTGTTTAATCAAAACTATATCTCTGAACAATGAAAGGCACATAGGCATTATTAGTCACTTAAGTTCAGAAATAAAACGTAAAAGTTTAGTATTTTTAAGTTTTCAAAATAATATCTACATATTAATTTGGTAAAGTTATTCCATGTTTGAAAGCCAGTGTTACTCATAGATGTGCCAGGTTTTAGTGGTAGAAGAAGCCAGAGTACCAAGAGAAAATCACAAACCTATGGTTTTAACTTGACAACTACCTATGCAGGTTCCCAATATAAGAACCTGAGGTGATTGTCAGTGGTGAAATTCTGGGACACTTTAACCACATGGCCACAATATTCCTCTACATCTTTGTGAATATGTACAGAAAACTAAGTATGGTAGTCATACTAGATGTGTCAGAATATACATACATACAGACAAAGTCTTTAGAGGTACTGACATTACTTACCCTCGACATTGTGACGTACATGTACATGGTAACCGACAGGTACACACATACAGGTGCCAGGAGGCAGACTTACACACAAGAGCTTTGTATCATGGTTAACAGAGACAACGGATTCCAAATGGCAGCTTCTATATACCAAACCTAGAAAACAACAATTACATGTAATTACAGATGACATAGAGCAGCTTCTATATACCAAACCTAGAAACAACAATTACATGTAATTACAGATGACATAGAGCAGCTTCTATATACCAAACCTAGAAACAACAATAACATGTAATTACAGATGACATAGAGCAGATTCTATATACCAGACCTAAAAAACATCAGTTACATGTAATTACAGATGACATACAGCAGCTTCTATATACCAAACCTAGAAAACAACAATTACATGTAATTACAGATGACATAGAGCAGCTTCTATATACCAAACCTAGAAAACAACAATTACATGTAATTACAGATGACAAATGGCAGCTTCTATATACCAAACCTAGAAAAACAATACATGTAATTACAGATGACATAGAGCAGCTTCTATATACCAAACCTAGAAAACGAACAATACATGTAATTACAGATGACATAGAGCAGCTTCTATATACCAAACCTAGAAAACAACAATTACATGTAATTACAGATGACATAGAGCAGCTTCTATATACCAAACCTAGAAACAACAATAACATGTAATTACAGATGACATAGAGCAGCTTCTATATACCAAACCTAGAAACAACAATAACATGTAATTACAGATGACATAGAGCAGATTCTATATACCAGACCTAGAAAACAACAATTACATGTAATAACAGACGACATAGAGCAGATTCTATATACCAGACCTAAAAAACATCAGTTACATGAAATTACAGATGACATACAGCAGCTTCTATATACCAAACCTAGAAAACATCAGTTACATGTAATCACAGATAACATAGAGTAGCTTCTATATACCAAACATGGAAAACAACAATTACATGTAATTACAGATGACATAGAGCAGCTTCTATATACCAAACCTAGAAAACGACACACAGAAACAACAGATTCAAAATGGCAGCTTCTATAAACAAAACCTAGAAAACATCAGTTACATGTAATTACAGATGACATAGAGCAGCTTCTATATACCAAACCTAGAAAACAACAATTACATGTAATTACAGATGACATAGAGCAGCTTCTATATACCAAACATGGAAAACAACAATTACATGTAATTACAGATGACATAGAGCAGCTTCTATATACCAAACCTAGAAAACGACACACAGAAACAACAGATTCAAAATGGCAGCTTCTATATACAAAACCTAGAAAACATCAGTTACATGTAATTACAGATGACATAGAGCAGCTTCTATATACCAATCCTAGAAAACAACAATTACATGTAATTACAGATGACATAGAGCAGATTCTATATACCAAACCTAGAAACAACAATAACATGTAATTACAGATGACATAGAGCAGATTCTATATACCAGACCTAAAAAACATCAGTTACATGTAATTACAGATGACATACAGCAGCTGCTATATACCAAACCTAAGAAACAGTAATTACGTGAAACTGCATTTATTATCAACATGACATCATCTATACATGTATATCAAATCTGTATGTATAATAAATCTTAAAACAGCGATTAATGTTTTAATATCATGTTAGAAACAAAGACCTGATAGAAGTAAAAGTTCAGAAAATTTATATAGCTTAAGTCATTTGATTTCGAAACAGACTGTAGAAAAGATCAATAAAATAACATTGGCATGTCTGAGTAACTGAAAAACTCAATAAAGGGCCATAACTCTCCTTTATAATTCAGAAATAATGCCTAACAAGCCTGTAAGAAATCTAACTGTATTACCAAGTTTAAAGAAACCTCTACACTTGTAAGAAAAATAGATTTTATATGTATGAACTGTAGGTTTTCTACTAATGTAAATAATTTGTTACCTTTATCATTTGTCGGTGTGTAGGAGCTATGTCCGTCCAGGAACTTGCCCAGTCCACGCCACTGCTGTCCTGTGGTCTGTTTCTGTAACACTAACTCTGTCTTCCCTGTCTGTTTCTGTACCGTCACTGTAAAAGGGGAGACAACCACATGTATCACAGAAATCAGGGGAAACAAACACATTTTCTCGTACACATCAACTTAATACTTAAGAAATGCAGCATAAATTTTTCTTATATTGAGACAGCGGCAAACCTTACTGTATTGGAGTGCCCAACTTACACAAACTAATGCCAATGTACCAATGCAGTCATTGTCAGAGACCAACGGCTGATCGCACTACACTTAGCAACACTTACAGGATGATAAGTGTAGCGTAGTGCAGCGCGATCAACTGTGGGTTTCTGAGGATGCAAGGCAGTTTGTTCAGTGGAAACCAAAAAATATTTCTATTGAAATGACTTAACAAGGTTCAACTGTGACAGATTGCAGCACATAACTTCAAATACATTTAGTTTTAAAGACAAATAACATATCAGTATTATCTAAATATATATAGGCATATTATTCAGATAATGATTAACGTTATTACCTTCATATTCATCAGTGATGTCATCTTCTAAATCTGCAAAATAACAAATCATATATGTACCCCACAACATTGATATCAATTCAACAGAGTAGTAGTACAAGAACCTAACTAATCTCCAAAGATAGGACAGTGGGATCTCAATATAAGGGTCAAAATTCTTAAGTTGTAAAAGACTCTGCAAGACTCAAGTTTGACAGCTAAAGAAGGAATCTGACCACAAGGGTTGAGATTGTTCCTGTGTTATTTCCACAAGGGTGAATGATTATTTTCCTCTTACCCCAATATGATGTGACTGAATTGTCATAGATATTGTGATATCATTGTATTGATGACATGATGTCATTAAACTTTTTCTTGCCATGTTATGAATGTACAAAGTTCATTAGCACTTTAACCTAGGGCGAGGCGTAATAGCAAAGTTACAATTTCACACCATTAAAACTGTGTCTATTCCTGACTAAGGTAGATTACTCATCACCAATGAAAGGTAGACTGAGTAACTCATTTACTGGTCATACACAGGTAACTTGGACCAAAAGTAATCAGACTAATAACCTTCAAACAACTACAATCACTATGTACAAATGTATTTGTAAGTCCTGAGAAAATAATCTGATAAATTAGGTTTACCAAACTTGTCCAAAATCTACATTAACACACTCATCTACCTATAGGTATGGTGAAGGTATGGTCCTCTATATACACACAGACTGTCAGTACATACCTACATGTATGGTGAAGGTATGGTCCTCTATATACACGCAGACTGTCAGTACATACCTATATGTATGGTGATGGTATGGTCCTCTATGAACATGCAGGCTGAGTGACATACCTATATGTATGGTGAAGGTATGGTCCTCTATATACACCCAGGCTGTCAGTACATACCTATATGTATGGTGAAGGTATGGTCCTCTATATACACGCAGGCTGTCAGTACATACCTATATGTATGGTGAAGGTATGGTCCTCTATATACACCCAGGCTGTCAGTACATACCTATATGTATGGTGAAGGTATGGTCCTCTATATACACCCAGACTGTCAGTACATACCTATATGTATGGTGAGGTATGGTCCTCTATATACACCCAGGCTGTCAGTACATACCTACATGTATTGTGAAGGTATGGTCCTCTATATACACCCAGGCTGTCAGTACATACCTATATGTATGGTGAAGGTATGGTCCTCTATATACACCCAGGCTGTCAGTACATACCTATATGTATGGTGAAGGTATGGTCCTCTATATACACACAGACTGTCAGTACATACCTATATGTATGTGAAGGTATGGTCCTCTATATACACCCAGACTGTCAGTACATACCTATATGTATGGTGAAGGTATGGTCCTCTATATACACCCAGGTGTCAGTACATACCTATATGTATGGTGAAGGTATGGTCCTCTATATACACACAGGCTGTCAGTACATACCTACATGTATTGTGAAGGTATGGTCCTCTATATACACCCAGACTGTCAGTACATACCTATATGTATGGTGAAGGTATGGTCCTCTATATACACCCAGGCTGTCAGTACATACCTATATGTATGGTGAAGGTATGGTCCTCTATATACACACAGACTGTCAGTACATACCTATATGTATGGTGAAGGTATGGTCCTCTATATACACACAGGCTGTCAGTACATACCTATATGTATTGTGAAGGTATGGTCCTCTATATACACCCAGGCTGTCAGTACATACCTACATGTATGGTGAAGGTATGGTCCTCTATATACACCCAGACTGTCAGTACATACCTATATGTATGGTGAAGGTATGGTCCTCTATATACACACAGGCTGTCAGTACATACCTATATGTATGGTGAAGGTATGGTCCTCTATATACACCCAGGCTGTCAGTACATACCTACATGTATGGTGAAGGTATGGTCCTCTATATACACCAGGCTGTCAGTACATACCATATGTATGTGAAGGTATGGTCCTCTATATACACCCAGGCTGTCAGTACATACCTAATGTATGGTGAAGGTATGGTCCTCTATATACACCCAGGCTGTCAGTACATACCTACATGTATGGTGAAGGTATGGTCCTCTATATACACCCAGGCTGTCAGTACATACCTACATGTATGGTGAAGGTATGGTCCTCTATATACACCCAGGCTGTCAGTACATACCTATATATGTATGGTGAAGGTATGGTCCTCTATATACACCCAGGCTGTCAGTACATACCTATATGTATGGTGAAGGTATGGTCCTCTATATACACACAGGCTGTCAGTACATACCTATATGTATGGTGAAGGTATGGTCCTCTATATACACCCAGGCTGTCAGTACATACCTATATGTATGGTGAAGGTATGGTCCTCTATATACACCCAGGCTGTCAGTACATACCTATATGTATGGTGAAGGTATGGTCCTCTATATACACCCAGGCTGTCAGTACATACCTATATGTATGGTGAAGGTATGGTCCTCTATATACACCCAGGCTGTCAGTACATACCTACATGTATGGTGAAGGTATGGTCCTCTATATACACCCAGGCTGTCAGTACATACCTACATGTATGGTGAAGGTATGGTCCTCTATATACACACAGGCTGTCAGTACATACCTACATGTATGGTGAAGGTATGGTCCTCTATATACACCCAGGCTGTCAGTACATACCTATATGTATGGTGAAGGTATGGTCCTCTATATACACCCAGGCTGTCAGTACATACCTACATGTATGGTGAAGGTATGGTCCTCTATATACACCCAGGCTGTCAGTACATACCTACATGTATGGTGAAGGTATGGTCCTCTATATACACCCAGGCTGTCAGTACATACCTATATGTATGGTGAAGGTATGGTCCTCTATATACACCCAGGCTGTCAGTACATACCTACATGTATGGTGAAGGTATGGTCCTCTATATACACCCAGGCTGTCAGTACATACCTACATGTATGGTGAAGGTATGGTCCTCTATATACACCCAGGCTGTCAGGTCCCGTCCTGTCCTATCTATGATAATGTTCTCCTTTCTCATCTGTTTCCATTTAGTATAAACCACAAGTGTGACGGTCTTATCATTCTGGTACCAATCAAACCTGTAGGGCAGAAAAAAATACAAAACTCCATTACATTACAGCCACCAAGTCAGGAGTTATCTCCTCCTGGTTTATTGATTGTAACATCATTTTTGTTTTGTTTTGCTGTTTAAAGAAAATTACATCATTGTCTTTGAAACTAACGAAGTAATTGTAGCTGTAGAATACAAATGCCAAAATAATCAATACTGGTTCTACTGAGCTTTTAAAATGGATTGTTCAATCATATTAATGACTTTGGATTCTTGAAGGTGCAATTTAATTTTGGGTTGGCAGTGCTTATTTTTATATTCTTGAGTCCAAAGTCAGTTTATCCTAAAATGCCTCTCGGTAACTGTTATAATAGTAGCATTAATATTTATCTCATATTTAATTTGTTATCAATAGAAATGCATGTGTGCTATTATACAAAAACCAAATTTGTGAAACCTTCACTGAGGAAGTGAAGGGAAAGAAGAAAGTTATTATTTCGTGAAATGTATCGTTAATGTCAGTTAAAGGAATGTAACATTCTTGATATCATAGTTACCGTGGTGGACTGGGGACAGGGGGAGGGGGTGGTCCCATCGGTGGATGGGGCTGGGCTGGACCTAAAGGACATAAAAAACATATTTCAACAAGCAAATTATGGAATCTATATCCCAAACTTAATGTTAATCAAAGGGCCATAACTCAGCCAAATAGGGTTCAATCATAGTCCTGATCGAACATGGCCAAAGCCCTCAGACATTTAACTATGTTACCAACTTTTGAGAAAATTTGGTAATATTTGCGAGAGTTATTAAACGGAAACAGCGGAAAATGGTGCTTTTCCTTAATCAAAGGTCTATAAATCAGCCAAATAGGGTCCGATGAAAAGTGCCGAGTGAACTCCTCCGAGCCCTTGGCACATTTACCCATGTGACCAAGTTACAAAACAATCACTTAAGATATGCACAAAAATCAATAATGAGCAAACAGTTTTGCAAGGTTTTTGTATAGAGATCATTTATACCATACAATAAACATAGGAAGCCTCACAGATGAAAAATATATGAAATAATGGTTATTTTTACATCCTAATACACAGGTCAAATTATGTTGAAATTAGAGATTTGGAATTCCAAGAAAGTGATCTTAGGTAACAGGCAGATGTAATGTAATGGTAACAACACTTACCATTAGGAGTACTAGGTTTGAGGCGAAGTAGGGAAGACACACTTCCTGGAAAAAATAATACAACATTAGCACACAATCCAACAATAAAATGACAGTTTACTTAATGCAACATCTACTTTTTTAAATTTTGATTCACTTACCCCTCTTTTGTATGGGAGTTGTTTTCAGTTTTCCAACAAAGCATTTTTCCAGCATAGACTCATAATTGACCCACTTATGTACCTGAGTAATAATAAAAATACTGTATACACACTTATATATTTAGGTATACTGGTAATCTTTTTAAAGTGAACAGTCGGGCAAGGATGGCTAAAGTCGGTAAAAATGGTGTGAATGTATCCAGTATAATTTCTTATATAAATGGAAAAATAAAATCTCTCGTCAAAATCTGTCTGCGTACGAAGAAATTAATTTAAAGTATGGAAATTCTAAAACGTCCTCCCGGCTCACTATGTCGGTGGTTACATTTCCACGCAGCCTCGCTTTCAATGCTTTCAACTTTTCTTTACTTTAATGGTCAGAACTGGGAAACTAAGCAGAACTTGACCGTCGTATTAATATATGATAACTTTTGGAAGGCCAATGAACGCATTTAGACTGGTTTTCTTTGCCCGACTATTCACTTTAACTCCATTGACCTTGTCAATCATATGAGCAACTTGTATTATACTTGGCACCATTGAATATTCTATATCGGTAAAATAAAACATAAACATTTTTTCTCAGCTTCCTCTTCTTTCCATCTTTCTTTGAAATATTTGATAAAGATGGGGAAACTACAGATGAAATTTAACCAACATACAGGCTTTTCAATCAGTTTCAAAATGGAATAAACACTGATACAGACTGAAGGGAATCAACATTAGAAATTTGAGAAAGATCTATCCAACCTTCCAGATGATAGGGATACTATTGTTTATTTACAGAGTGATGAACCAATGACAGACGGAAGACAGAACACCATAGATAACCAACCACCTGTTAATAGTTCACTACCTACCATCAGTGGTGTTGTACATAGTGCTAATTCCCTTAATACCCTGTGGTGGTTATCTACTATTCTCACTATTCTTATATTGGAGACATATCAATTGTGATGTTTTATATAAAACCGAGTATATAGTTAACAGCTTTACTCTAAGTACATTATTGAATATCATCCAAGCATTCAGAGATTTGATTGACTTGTTTATCAGTTGTGTCCCTCTGAAACACACCACCCATCAATCAAACTGTGAAAGGCTATTTTTGGTATCAGCACTGACCATCTCTTAAAGCAGCTTAGGGATTACACTGGCAGCAAAATAATAGTATGGCCAGGATCTGCCTTAACCAGCCATCACATCAACTCAAATCTGTCCCCTACATTTCTCTCCTATAAATCCTCATCCAACACCTTAATTTGCCGAATGTGCTTCCCTTCTTCATTAATCTATTCTCCCTTTACTTACATTTATTTCGATGACTAACTCTATATAGAATATTCTCTGATACTAACAAGTGTACTACTGGCTGTTCACGGGCAATACACTCATGTCACCTGAGGCTGTATTACATGGCTATACGTGCAATAAAGCCTTGTGACATCACAGCATCAACAAATATGACACAATTTTTATGTATGGAGAATTGACTTGCAGTCCCTTTTTTACCGAATTTATTTCAAAAGACAGATATAATCATAGTAGAAAAATTGCAATAAAACGTCAAGGTATGAGAAAAAATACTCTTTCATATATGAGTCAAGGGTTTTACAACATTTTTGTGATCTCGAGAGTAGACTCAGAATCGAAAAATATGGAATATTTTATGAATAATGGAAGTTCCCCTTTCAATTTGTATGCATATAGATATACCACTTATTGTAAGTATCCTTATACCAGACTCTTACAGATACTGAAAATCACTACATTATAACCATGAATTCATTGTAAGCCTGTTCATTATAAACATGTTTTAATGTACATCTATTCCATATACTTTATCTCTTTACCTGCGTCGGTTATTTCTGGCATTGTGACTTACCTCATCAAACAGTACAGTACCATCTATCCCTGCCCCCTTCATCAGTTCCTCCTCCCCACCTGGGTGGTACTCTAAATATGGAGATATGTTGTAGACCTTTCCTGAAAAAGCAATCATATAACAGTTACATTATGTTCACACTTGGAGTAGATACAACCTTGAAATTCTGACATCAAATAATGTTATTCTTGTTAAACAAACTCCAATAAATGTACAAGGAAAATGTTTTAAGAAGATCCAAAATACAGTCAAACCTATCTATAAAGACCACCAAATGAACAAAGTAAAGGTAACGTTTTATATAGCTAGATCATTTCAAATACTCAGCTTTTATATACAGATCAACATGTGTTCAAATTGGTCTTAACAGGTCTTATTGTACAGTTGCTTGTTACATAGAGATGTTCATTGAAGCTGGTTTTACTATGTAACTAGATTTTATGATATTAAAGCACTGACCCCTCAGAGCTATCCAGGCGTCGTCCATTGTTGCATGTTTGGCTAACTCCTCTGGGGTAACCTCTAGGACCTTTCGTCCAACTCCTGTCAGGTCCTTCCCGCTGTTTCCTAGACGGATCCAGTCCATGAGGGAACGCCCAGGTTTGAGGGCGACCTTCGTGCGTGCCTTTGTAGGAGAACCCCCTAGACGTTGTTGGGAGTTAGGGGCTGGAAACTGACTGATTCCCAAGGACTGTTTCCCCGCCATCTTGAAGTCGTTTGAATTATTGCTACTACCACAGGAAGATTTGCTGCTCTTATCAAAATTGTTGGAGGAGCTAAAATTAAACAGAGGTTGGAGGAAATACAATTTAACATAATGAAGCCAATGTACCAATACCTTCTATTAAATGATTTAGTACCTTATGTATGTGACATTACATGTACTTTAGAACAAACATGCTATAGGTCCAACATCAGTCAGATTTTCTTTGCTGGGACATAAAAACATTAATTCTTTTTAGCAAATTTGAGACAATGTCCTATAATAGTCTCCTATAATCCTAGAATAATTTTGATTATACATTACAACTACAGCATACAGGTGTGCTACAAACCCAATATTTAGGTTAACGTATCAAGGTAGCTCCATAAAGGGCAAAAGTAGAGCAAATTTTGCATGCCCAGGTACATTTCATATTACAAAGATTTTACTTTATTTTGAAATGTTTCTGATATTCAAACGCTTAATGTTTTTCTTGCACATATAATGTGCGCTTGCTTTTTCAATTTTCATTTTTATTTCAAACTGAGTCCCAGAGACTCCCATATTGTGATCCAGGAGTTCACAGCAAAAGTTTTGTTTTAGAATTAAAGAAACCCAGTGCCATTAAAACAAGAGGCCCCAGAGGGCCTGTATCGCTTCACCTGGTTTGTAATGCCAAGTAATGTTCTGAATACAGGTTCATTGTTTCTTTTCTGAGAAGTAATTTTAATATTAACCCTCTAAATCCCCTATTGAGCCCCACACACTCCTGCCCCCCAGGGGGTCAGAGCCAAAATTTATACAAGTTCTGTTCCCCCATGTTTTAGATTTACCTCTATTTCCCCTATTGAGCCCCATCCATCCTGCCCCCCAGGGGGCCAGAGCCAAAATTTATACAAGTTCTGTTCGCCTTCCCCCAAGGATGTTTGTGGTTAAATTTGGTTTACAATCCATGCAGAACTCTAGGACCTGGTAGCGATTTAAAGGATTTACCTCTATTTCCCCTATTGGGCCGCGCCCTTCCTGCCCCCAGGGGGTCAGAGCCAAAATTTATACAAGTTCTGTTCCCACTCCCTCAAGGATGTTTGTGGCCAAATTTGGTTACAATCCATGCAGAACTTTAAGGACAAGTAGCAATTTATAGGATTTACTTCTATTTCCCCTATTGGGCCCCATCCATCCTGCCCCCCTGGGGTCAGAGCCAAAATTTATACAAGTTCTGTTCCCCCTCCCCCAAGGATGTTTGTGGCCAAATTTGGTTACAATCCATGCAGAAACTCTAGGACAAGTAGCGATTTATAGGATTTACCTCTATTTCCCCTATTGGACCCCGCCCCTCCTGCCCCCGGGGGATCAGAGCCAAAATTTATACAAGTTCTGTCCCTCATCCCTTAGGGATGTTTGTGGCCAAATTTGGTTACAATCCATGCAGAACTCTAGGACAAGTTGTGATTTATAGGATTTACCTCTATTTTTCCCCTATTGGACCCCTGCCCCTCCTGCCCCCGGGGGATCAGAGCCAAAATTTATACAAGTTCTGTCCCTCATCCCTTAGGGATGTTTGTGGCCAAATTTGGTTACAATCCATTCAGAACTCTATGACTAGTATCGATTTATAGGATTTACCTCTATTTCCCCTATTGGGCCCTGCCTTTTCCTGCCCCCGGGGGGTCAGAGCCAAAATTTATACAAGTTCTGTTCGCCCTCCCCCAAGGATGTTTGTGGCCAAATTTGGTTATTACAAGTAGCCATAGCAAATTTGGACATGCCAGGTACATTTCACATATTACAAAGTTTACTGTATTTTAAGAAATGTTTTGATATTTCAAACGCTTAATGTTCTTTTCTTGCACATAAATGTGCCCTTTTGCTTTTTCAATTTTTCATTTTTTATTTCAAACTGAGTCCCAGAGACTCCCATATTGTGATCCAGGAGTTCACAGCAAAAGTTTTTGTTTTAGAATTAAAGAAACCCAGTGCCATGGAAAACCGTGTTAAAATAATGTACAAAAACTAGAACTGTCTTTTAGACAAATATATCCTCACACCCATATATCAAACTGGAACTGGATGTGACAAAACACAACTGGACAGGACAGAATGGGATGGGGCAAATATGGGTTTCTTCCACCATTCACTGATTTGTCAGCGATTTTAGCCATGAGATATTTCTTTGTCAACCTTTTTAACCTGAAGTTCCAGTAAAACAATTATGTTATGTCATGACTTCATGCGGTGTGTAACTATGGCCTGCATTGTTGATGACATCATCGATATTGATGTGCATTCGATGAAACTAGGTTCATGTAAAATAGTTCTTTTAAGGCTATTATCTCATCTTTTTCTTTTGTATATGGGAGAAAAACCCTACCTTTGAGGGTGTGACAACAAAATTACAACCCTCAGGGAATTCATGAGTGTAGATGGAAGTCTCAGCAAGCCTCGGGTCGGACATTCATGAACTACCCCTCAGGTTGTGATTTTGTTGCATGTCACACCCTCTTGGTAGAGAATGATTCTATTACTGCCGTTCTATCATAAGATTGCACGATTGTGTTACAGTACTAGTGTATGTAGTAGATTACATCGCTACATGTTACAGGTGAAGTGCCTATGTGACACACATTGTGATTGGCTGAGTTGATCTAAAAATAGAAGAGAAAAAGCATAGTAAAGCTGTTTTTTTTAGCCTGCCATGCTTGGTCTCATTTTCTTCCGATATTCGACGAATTTAACAACTTCTTCACTGACCTTTGTTGGTGTCATGATAGACCGAACACGTGGAAGCAGAGAACCATGCTGTTCCTCGCACAACTTTGCGATGTTTCCGACAGGTGGATTTACAAACGTCGGCCGCTTTAGATATATTTCCATAGGACACCCCATGCCATCATTGTACATTTTCACTACCCTTTCGCGTACTTTTAGATCGGTTCGTGGCTTTGACATGTCAACATATGATCGGTTGAGGACTGCTTCTAATTTTGGCTGTGATCGGTTGAACCGCTTCTAATTTTGGCGAGATTAAAATAGTAACGTAAACATGTATGAACACACATGTAACTTACCGGTAACTTATGATATGCACGCGTTGGCAGCTTAGCGATCGACGATTTTTAGTACTTCCACACTTTTTTATTCAGTATAAAGTTCAAATTCAGAGTTAAATTGACATTTTAAATATACCTTACCATAATTATGAAACTGGACAGTTGTTTTAGCAGATACTTTCTTCTTGACCTTCATATTTATTCATTAACGGTACCAGTATTATCATGTTTTTAAAAATCAATATTATGTATTCTTCTACAGCTAGTATAACCTGATTGTGTGTTATCTCTTTCCATGTTTGATTTTTTTTTCAATCATCTTATTTATATATTTACAACAGCTATTTCAGGAAACTCTGTCAGTCAAGTTTATTACAGCGCGAATTCTATATATCAGCGTTATTTATTTTTACAGCGTAATACTTCTATTTTACAAATATTAATTTTTCAGATGTTTATCTATGAACATTTGTAATTGTTTCGACTTACTTACAACGTCCCGATTGCACAAATAGGTTGCATTGTGTAACGTTTCTTTATATACACACTTCAGCCAATCACAATGCGTGTTACATAGACACTTCACCTGTACCATGTAGCGATATAATCTACTACAGTGAGTCGATACACTAGTACTGTAACACAATCGTGCAATCTTATGATAGAACGGCAGTAATCTCTATATGCCCACTTACCTATTCCATAGTGGGGGCATGAAAATATTAAGCATACACTTCACCATCACGCAGGAATTAAGTTAAAAGCACACTATAAGTAACTTATTTGAAATCACAAACATTTACAAGAAAATTACCACGTTCTCTCTGCATAAAATGATGACTAAAGCCAGGTAAGATGTTACTGAGACCAACTGTGAAGTTTTAGAAAAAAAAAATATTTAAAACAATAAAAAATAATTAATGTGGCCCACAATAAATACAAACTGAAACGATATGAAGAAGTTCATGGAAACTCTTGATTTCCAGAAAATATCACGACACGATCAATATAGGCTTTAGCCCTATATACGAAATGCTTCGTTAATTGTCGTGACCCAATCGACTTCGCACGGGAAAAACAGAAACAAACATGTTAGCCGCTGCAGAAAATGTGTAGGCCTATACACAGGGACCTGGCACCATTTCAGTATATATATGTATTATAGTATCTATTATTATTCTTTAAGATAAGATTCAAGATGACAGGTATGTTTACCAGACGATCTTTGATCGTTGGATATCGTAGGTTTATCTGCATGGAATAATGTCATAATAAACGACTAGGCCATTGGTACAATGTTCAATTTTTGTATATATATTTGTGATTACAAAAAAAACTGACAAATTACGTATATTGGGCCTTTAAAAATAGTCAACTCTTACAGATAATAGTTATGGGGAAATTAAAGTTTTACCTAGAGCATGTATATTAATTGTAACACTACAAATCAATTAGATGTGAAAGGAATTTACAATCTACTTTAGCCACAAGGTTGATAGATTCCGTTTTAAGTCTTCTTGTTAAGATGGCTTACCAATTTGATCAATACACTTCTGTCCGTTTATAAGGCAATTAATTACCGTGACCTCAATTTGTATGACAATAATGAACCAAAGAGTCAGAAAAATGGCATGCAGCTTCTAAATTTACAAACAACATTAAACAAAACAACAGAGAAATGTGCAGGAAACCACTATGGTGTTGTTGTACAGTTGCATTGCACACTACATGAATGATTATTTCAAAATTCATTCTTATAAGAGAACAGAATTAAGATTTTTATATCAGTTAGATGTGTAAAGTAGTGACTTATATTAAAGTAATTTTTCTTACATTAATTTAAGGGTGTATCATATACTGGTTTATTATTTTTTTACATCAATGAAAGGAGTAATGCTATACGAATGTGTTTCCATTACAAAAACCAGAAGTATAGTCATTAGGACCTAAAAGAGGAAGAAATGCTATGGGAACACTAAGGGTTTCAGATCAACATATTGCCAAATCACCCTATCTGCTGACATTTCAATGAAAATCAGCTCTCAATATATAAATCCATCAGGAAGGATTCCCAGGGGAAAATCTCACAAGCTTATTCCTCTCCTGATGCTATTCTACATCAATATATTCATGAGATTACTAAGCCTGAGCTGGTCAGAACTAGCGAGATGAGCGGGTGTATCAGGCCAACAGAACTGATTTGGAGAGATAAAGACATACACAGATATTGACTCAGACCTATCACACTTATATTGACTTGCAAACTAAAATTGCTTTAGATCCAAAGCAATATCTGAGGCTCGCAGTATGCAGTCAAACGCAAACAATTCCACTACAATGCAAATACCAATGGCAAGTCCGGGTTGACAGCTATCAAATTGAATCCTCCTTACTCACAGGCCTTGCTAATCACATATATATATCGGAAACCTGAATAACAATATACCATAGAAAATGTAATCAACAAGTCTGTCGTCAATTTCAGACTGACTGGTACTGAACATATATATTCTGTGAAATACTGACACATTTTTTTGTCTGCAGTATTGACATCACAGTAAAATGTCTATAGTGTAATGTAGTGGGGCCGCAGGCCGAGTGGGTAAGATGTCTTGGCACATTACCACAAGCTCTCCACCTCTGGGTCACGAGTTTGAATCCCATGTGGAGCAATTGCTGGTCAGTGGTTTTTTTCCAGGTACTCTGGCTTTCCTCCAGCAATAAACCTGTCACATCCTTACATGACCCTGGCTGTTAAGAGGACAATAAACCGAACCAAGTATAATGTATATATGGTATCCCAGATAGCCAATTATACTGGTTGAGTGGTTTATGTGTTCTGACCTATGACAACTAGTTCTCCACCTCTGGGTTAAGGCCAGCGTGCCTGAGTGGTTAAGATGTTCTGACCTATGACAACTAGTCCTCCACCTCTGGGTTAAGGCCAGCGTGGCTGAGTGGTTAAGATGTTCTGACCTATGACAACTAGCCCTCCACCTCTGGGTTAAGGCCAGCGTGCCTGAGTGGTTAAGATGTTCTGACCTATGATAACTAGTAGCCACCTCTTGGTTTAGGCCAGAGTGCCTGAGTGGTTAAGATGTTCTGACCTATGACAACTAGTCCTCCACCTCTTTGTTAAGGCCAGCGTGGCTGAGTGGTTAAGGTGTTCTGAACTATGAAAACTAGTCCTCCACCTCTGATTAAGGCCAGCGTGGCTGGGTGGTTAAGATGTTCGGATCAATGACAACTAGTCCTCCATCTCTTGTTAAGGCCAGCGTGGCTGAGTGGTTAAGATGTTCTGACCTATGACAACTAGTCCTCCACCTCTGGTTAAGGCCAGCGTGGCTGAGTGGTTAAGGTTGAATGTGTTCCAACCTTTTACAACTAGTCCCCTAAACTAATGTGGTTAGCTGCCATGTATAGACTGTAGGTTAATGGTTTTTTTCACAGTGGATTACATACAGCTTTCCTCCATCCCCTTAACCTTACACCCGCCCCTCAGGCCCCCAGGGGGTCAGCCCGACCATTTGTACAATTTTCAGTCAGTACTCAATAAGGATGCTACTAGTCAAATTTTGTTAAATTCTGACCAGCAGTTATTGAGAAGAAGTCAATTGTTGACGGACTAACAGAGGACAGGCGCTAGACACCACGGTATCGCATAAGCTCAACTTGGTCCTACGGACCAGGTAAGCTAAAAAAAACACCACTTGATAGAAATGAGAAATTAACAGCAACAAACTGTTAAACTATATGGTGGCAGCGAATCTTTGCATTCTTTTGGCATGCATATCTATATTTTAGGGAAAACTTTTTATTACAGTTCCTTCACCAGGAATAGTGATAATGAATTTTAGTTGTCAGAAGCACATGGTTTTAAGGATATGTTTAGGCAATCCAAAAAATACTCATTAGAAATCAACAAGAAAATTACTTCAAGATATGACAACAACAGAACCTTCTATTACCGTGTCTCTATCAAAGAAAATTATGTTTACTTAATTATATATGTCTTGGCAAAGTATTTCTTTAAGGAATTGAAAAATCAATGATCGTACATGCAGCGCTATATTATATTAATTACGCAGCTTCAATTACTCAATAAACCTCAAGAGCTAGGCTTCTCGCTAATCGGGTAGTTAATCTAATCAAATCAATTTTGTAATGCATAGCCATGAGTATATAAGTTTTTATTTATCACATAACCAGTAAAATAAGGATATGCCAAAATGGTCCATTTCATTCATAAAGGCAGAAAAAATCTTTCCTGAAAGTGGGTAAATCAAGAATATTAAGTCTAATATCAATCAGGATGTCATAAAATGCTTTTGAATTTACAATAGTATAATTTCACACATGTTTTATAATAAATATGACATATGGCGTGATGAAGTTTTAAAAGAGGTCAGCTACAGCTATGTAAATAAAACAGATTTACAACACCAAGAGACAGTAACCAAATCATGCAGATATACTTCTAATATTGTAGAAACTACTCCGAATATACTACTGGTTAAATACCAGACTCTACTGGGTAGATACCAGACACTACTTGGTATACTCCCGATACTACAGGGCACACAACACTGCATCCTACCTGGTACAGCCCATGGCAAAGCTGGTCAGCTGCGGGGGATAAAACAGATACATCAATACCTAACAACAATATGGCATTAATACATACAAGAGTGTACGTGTAACATCCATGTATATTGTAGGTGTGAAACCAAAACAAAACTGACATTCTGATAAGCATATAGGGTAGTCGTGTTGATGTGGATAGTCACCAGGCTATTAACTGACAGGAATAATATACCAGTAGTCATGCGATGTATGAAGTCCTACATATCAAATGTAGTTGAATCCTGTACCATTCTCTTCCTTAAACATTAATAGAAGACAAAACAATAGTTGCCTTTATAGAAACTAAGGGAAGTAATCCTGAAATCTAACATAAATCATACCCTTAAGTATTTGTAGCAACTAATGACCTTGTGAATGATAGCAAATTCCAGTTGACAAAACTTTTTTTATTTAGTTTGATCCCATATGCAATGAGTATAAGAACAAGTCTCAGTAAAATTAGAGTTACATTTGTAGATACCAGTAAAATTGGTCAAAGTGTAGACTAAAAATATCAAAGTCCAATTAAATCCACCCCTAAAATATATACTAGGACTTGGTAAAGTATTTGTTTTCACCCCTAAAATATATATAGGACTTGGTAAAGTATTTGTTTTCAACCCCTAAAAATATATACTAGGACTTGGTAAAGTATTTGTTTCCACCCCTAAAATATATACTAGGACTTGGTAAAGTATTTGTTTCACCCCTAAAATAGGACTAGATAAAGTATTTGTTTACTAGGACTTGGTGATAAAGTATTTGTTTCCACCCCTAAAATATATATACTAAAGTATTTGTTTACACACCCCTAAAATATATATAGGACTTGGTAAAGTATTTGTTTCCACCCCTAAAATATATACTAGGACTTGGTAAAGTATTTGTTTCCACCCCTAAAATATATACTAGGACTTGGTAAAGTATTTGTTTCCACCCCTAAGAAAATATATACTAGGACTACTTGGTTTCCACCCCTAAAAATATATACTCCCGATAAGTATTTGTTGCACACACTAGGACACTGCCTAAAAATATACCTGGTACAACATGGCAAAGTTTCTGGTCAGCTGTGGGGGATAAAACAGATACATCAATACCTAACAACAATATGGTATTAATACATACAAGAGTGTACGTGTAACATCCATGTATATTGTAGGTGTGAAACCAAAACAAAACTGACATTCTGATAAGCATATAGGGTAGTCGTGTTGATGTGGATAGTCACCAGGCTATTAACTCACAGGAATAATATACCAGTAGTCATGTGATGTATGAAGTCCTACATATCAAATGTAGTTGAATCCTGTACCATTCTCTTCCTTAAACATTAATAGAAGACAAAACAATAGTTGCCTTTATAGGAACTAAGGGAAGTAATCCTGAAATCTAACATAAATCATATCAAAGTCCAATTAAATCCACCCCTAAAATATATACTAGGACTTGGTAAAGTATTTGTTTTCACCCCTAAAATATATATAGGACTTGGTAAAGTATTTGTTTTCACCCCTAAAATATATATAGGACTTGGTAAAGTATTTGTTTTCACCCCTAAAATATATACTAGGACTTGGTAAAGTATTTGTTTTCACCCCTAAAATATATACTAGGACTTGGTAAAGTATTTGTTTTCACCCCTAAAATATATACTAGGACTTGGTAAAGTATTTGTTTTCACCCCTAAAATATATACTAGGACTTGGTAAAGTATTTGTTTTCACCCCTAAAATATATACTAGGACTTGGTAAAGTATTTGTTTCCACCCCTAAAATATATACTAGGACTTGGTAAAGTATTTGTTTCCACCCCTAAAAATATACTAGGACTTGGTAAAGTATTTGTTTCCATCCCTAAAAATATATACTAGGACTTGGTAAAGTATTTGTTTAACCTTTGTCTATGTGCTCTGACTGATGCAAAGACTTTCTAGACCAATTTTCTGTTCAAGTGCATCAGTTAAAATTGGTCCGTAATGTTGACCTTGCTTGATTACCATCAGAGGTATTTAGACGAGGACTCAGAGCAGTATTCCTCTTATAGTTCAATACTTATAGCTTAGAACAAGCAGCATACATATGGAAGTTTCATTACAAAATCAAAATCTCAGAAAACAAGCAACAACATTTCAAAGTAATATAACTTATTGTGTACAAAGGAAAATGTGTAAACCTGCAATCCTCTTAGCAGGAATTCTGTGTTAACTGACTGACTGACTAGTTCCACTTGTATCATCGCTTTATTCCCAATATACCAACCAATCATAACCAAGTTAATCTAGCAAACAGCCCAACGACTAAGTATTTTACATTTAAAGGTCCACTACCTTTGCAAAACAGAAATTGTAAGTTTTTTAAAATTAAGTATATCAATGGCAAAAGAGAATGTTATAATACCAACAAAATGCAAGATTCCCTGTGTAAGCTATGTTAATAGTGAAGATTCATTTCACTGTTTTGCTGGCTTGCACAGTGATTATCAATCAACGTGTGGTAAGGACAACAGCAGGAAACAAGTGTACAAAGTGCCATTGTAGATATTGCCTGTACAAAAGTGTCACTAAAATATCATCTGTACAAGTGTCATTAAAATTATACCTGTAAAAGTGTCCTTAAGATAATACATGTACAAATGGCACTCAGATGTTACCTGTACAAGTGGCACTCAGATATCACCTGTACAAATGTCATTAAGATAATACCTGTAAAAGGTGCACTCAGATATCACATATACTATTGTCACTAACTTATTACCCTTACAAATGTCCTATTTTCCGTATACATACCAAAAACTACAGGTTGCTGTCAGAGTTGCCAGTCCACAGACAGAGTTTTGATCAATTGTCGGGAAGCTTCAAAGGTACCCACAGCAACATGTTATTGATTATCAAAGAGTCCAGTAAAAACACAACCCAGCCTTTCTACCCAGTGTCCAGTTATTAACACAACATGACCGGCATTTCGTTTTCAGGGAATTAGCAGTCATTAGTTCCTCGTATGGAGCAATGTAATTAACTAGATGAAGAACCAAAATGATCAGAGAAGTCTTACAAGTCAAACAAAGAATAATCAAGTGATTTCTACAGCATTTCCTCTCGTTCTACTAGACTGCAGGGATGCCTATAATTTGCCAATGTTTGTGTGGGTTTATAATCAACTTAAGATACATGAAATACAACTTCATTGACAATTGAACCATTACACCTCAAGAATTTAATTTGACTATCACTATGACAAAAAAGACTGATCGTCAGACAGTATGTAGCCACGTCTTGTGCTTGCACATGCATGTGTACCTATTTATATGTCTTAGCAAACATTGTAGCAAACACAATACAAGAGGCCCATGGGCCTTAACGGTTATCTGACTATTGTCACAATACAATACCTCCAAGAATATAGTAGTGGCAAACAATTAAGGCGATACAAAAGAGTTTTTTTATTAGAAGAAGTTCAGGTTCTGATATATTTGATGTCCATACAAAGACAGAAGAGCAGTCCAACATTTATCAGCATTGTCAGAAGGACTCCTAGTGCGATCTGCAGTTTGATATTGACTCTTACATCCATAAAACGATAATATTTACAACAAGAGGCCCAAAGGGCCTTAACGGTCATCTGACTACCTTGGCAATAGTAAAATTAATTATATATGGTGTCACTTTGTCAGGACCATATCAGGATCATTTTCAATTTCTTTCAACAAATTTTATTTCAAACAAGAAGCCCAAGGGCCTTAACATATAGGAAATTAATTAGATATAGTGTCATGGTAGCCATCTTCGATTTGTGATCAACCAGAGATGTAACGATACTTTGTCGGAACCATGTCAGGATCACTTCATGCAAGTTTCAGCCAAATCGCACCGGTAGAACTTGAGAAGAAGTTCAAAATGTGTTTTCAAGATGGCGGCTGTAGCGGCCATCTTGGATTTCGGATCGACCCGAAAAATAACAACACTTTGTCGGGACCATGTCAGGATCATTTCATGTAAGTTTCAGTAAAATCGCACCGGTAGAACTTGAGAAGAAGTTCAAAATGTGTTTTCAAGATGGCGGCTGTAGCGGCCATCTTGGATTTCGGATCGACCCGAAAAATAACAACACTTTGTCGGGACCATGTCAGGATCATTTCATGCAAGTTTCAGCCAAATCGCACAGGTAGAACTTGAGAAGAAGTTCAAAATAAGTTTTCAAGATTGTAGCTGTAGCGGCCATCTTGCATTTCGGATCGACCCGAAAAATAACAATACTTTGTCAGGACCATGTCAGGATCATTTCATGCAAGTTTCAGCCAAATCGCACCGGTAGAACTTGAAAAGAAGTTCAAAATGTGTTTTCAAGATGGCGGCTGTGGCGGCCATCTTGCATTTCGGATCGACCCGAAAAATAACAACACTTTGTCGGGACCATGTCAGGATCATTTCATGCAAGTTTCAGCCAAATCGCACCGGTAGAACTTGAGAAGAAGTTCAAAATGTGTTTTCAAGATGGCGGCTGTGGCGGCCATCTTGCATTTCGGATCGACCCGAAAAATAACAACACTTTGTCGGGACCATGTCAGGATCATTTCATGCAAGTTTCAGCCAAATCGCACTGGTAGAACTTGAGAAGAAGTTCAAAATGTGAAAAGTTAACGCACGGCGGACGGTTAACGCACGGAGGACGACGACGGACGAAACATGATGACTATAGGTCATCCTGACCCTTCGGGTCAGATGACCTAAAAACAAAGGAAAACATTCAGCATTCAGAATACTGAAAGTTGGGCTTATAAAACTTAAGTTAGTATATTTTTGATATTTGATTTAATTGGTCTAACGTCCTATTAACAGTCAGGGTCATATAAGGTCATGTTAGGTTTAGATAGTAGAAGAAAGCCAGAATACCTGGAGAAAACCCACCGACCAGCAGTCAGTACATCTTAACCACATTCTTTCACGATCAGTACATCTTAACTACATTGTTTCACAATGTCACATCATCGTTTAAATGATTCCTGGACTGTACAGCCAAAGAAAATAGCCTACATGTCATATTAAACGCTCATAACATATGGAAAAATAATACATAAATAAAGTCAATAGATATCAGACAGATCATGTGATAAAAATGTGTATTTGCATCAGTTCTGCACAATACAACTGAGATATGGCTGTATTAAACAGAAAATGTGTTCACCAGTCTGTCACATAGCTCAGTCTGTGTCAACAGGTTTATTTAACTTTAAAAGCATTCATAAAAACACCCTATTAATGAACAGCTATGCTGGTTTAAGAACATAAGTCAGAAAACTCAACGAGATAAATATCACTGAACTACTGAAAGTATCTGGCCACTGACCCACATGGGTTTCATACTTCCGACCCAGAGCATAAGGGTTAGTGATAGAATGTATTAACACTTGCCTGAGTAAATTGACCAATCATCAGGTGATCACAATATCTAGGCCTCGTGCTTGCACATGTACAGGTACCCATTCAATGTCGGAGCAAACCCAATGCAAAATGCAGTACCTGGGCGCTTTGACTGACAGATGCCAAATTTAATCAATTTGAAGTTAGACTTCAGTATTTGTCTTGATCTAAGTGTAAATATTTTGTAGTTTGGTGTGCCAACTTGGTGAAGATAATTGCTAATAAATGCAGGACAGTGATGATGTTATAAATATTTAAACTAAATGCCAGAAGAGTACTTACAGCACAATTTTCTGTTAGATGGGAATTACTTCCACATTGCAAATTAAACACTAAACCATATGTGCTCAACATGACATGGACTTTTGAAGTTATAACAACAAATTATAGTCCCACATTGGCAGTAACGTAGAGGTATATAGCAGAGAATTATTTTTTATGAAGGTCAATAAAAAATGCAAGTCACAGTGACCTACATTTAGAACAAGGTCTGCAACTTGATCCTTGTGAACCTTTGACCAAAATATGACATTCAGTAACAAATATACTTTTAACGCAAATAAAAACCTTTATGAAGAAAGATAGTGATCCCTGCTAAAGAACAATAATATTTCTCTAAAGATACATAATGTGCCCTTCCACTGAAAGTATACGTTATTGTGAATGCAGCATTGTTTGAACACAAATACTGGTGTACTATGTACACAGATCATTTTTTTACTCGAGGTACAGCTTTAGATGTAATGGTGATGAGAACACATGCTATAACATCCCTGATTTCTTCATTAAAGCATGAAATTTTGCAGGAACCAGTTAATGGCAGCAATACATCAACATAATGGTAGAAAATGTGCCAAGTATTAAGTAGGCTGTCAAACAATACCGACTTGTAGTGTTAAGTCTGAAGGCAATCACAACATCTCCTCGTCTGTCTGATGGTTCCTCCACATGTGAGCTGCGGCTATACTATACATAGAGGTATTTATAAAATACCCAATATCACCAATCTTTATGCACTGTCTACAAATTGTTCACCTGGAATTACAATTACAGTAGCTTGTGTGTCTCAGACAGGAAACTGATACACTGATATCAGTTCTGACTTTTATATATACAAACTGAAGGATGTCTTATTTGTGTGCCATTAAGTTTAATCCAAACAAATCTCATTGGCAGTATCTTTTTCATCATTTAAAAGAAAACCTTTCATTGATTTGATTCATCTATTTAGAGACAAACTTTTAATTGATTAAGCTCATCTTTTTGGTAGACAAAAACACTTCCATTACCTGCAAGATAAGCTTTTTTTTTACCATTGCATACACATCTGTTTGACAAGCAATCAATTTATTGACCAAGGCCACGTATTTGACAGATAAACTTTCTATTGTCCAAGACCACCTAATTTTTAAGATTGATTATTCCATCAAATGTAATTTTGTTAAAGTTTGTGCTTGCAGGAAACTAATTTTAGTCATATTAACATTTTGTTGTGTGATTTGAAAGCATGTCATTAGTGTGTTAAATACCATAATTATGTAATTAAATAATCAATGAATAATGTGTTACCAGACAATGGCTCGCTGTAAGACTTCAGGAAATCGGTAAATGAACAAGACTGTCCTAGCTTTTAATGTGAAGTACGAAATCTGGTTATTATTGATCCCCACTGTAACTAAGAAACATGGAACCAACAAGGCTAGCAGACAACAGAGCATGAATATTGATGGCAGGAAAATTGACTTTTTACTGTACCTGTTGACATTCAGAATGGCTATACAAAGTTGTTTTGTTTCCCTGCATAACACAAAGGTATACCGAAATCTACAATGTTATTGATCAGCCATGCTGCTCGTTGTCCAGGTCATTCTAACAGCTTTGGCCTTCGTGTAATGATTTCAGATTAATAGAACACACATAATGGGTTACTTTTCCCTTCCGACACTGCCTTACCTGCTAATTCGATAAAACAAATGGCAAACAGATTTTATAATTATAGACCTTATACAGACGTTCTAATGTAATAAGTATAAAACATATGTAGAGACTATTCAGACTTTAATCAGGTTGCCAACTTCAAGCTGTCAAATGTCAAACTGACCCAGAAATAGCCATAATGGACACATTGATAGGAAAATGTATACAGCATACAAAAATATAACTAGATAATTAACAGTATACATCATACAACAATATATCTAAGGTCTTAACTACAATTGCCCAGGCATAAATAAAGACTAAAACTATCAAAACTGTATAGGTTTGCCCTTTGCTTTGCAAAAATTTTGTCTTATTAAGCACATTTTCATTTTTTTTTTCAATATTTTAAACACCCTGGTCACTTATTGGGCCAAATACGGTATTGTGATTTTATATGGTCAGATTTTATATGTTTGTTTACATTATACATCAAAAATGTGTACATGTATGTATGTATTTATTTCTAGTACATGATGTAAAGGTCAGAGGTCATTATCAGTACTCCCTCTGCAGGTTGAGCACCTGATGATTCATTATACAATGTATGCACAAATCTGTACTCTAACGACCCTATATCTACTAAATATTAATCAACAGACTGAGGTAGTCCATGACCATTGATTGGTATGGTGTCCATCAGCTGGGACAAGACAGTACTGTCTCACAGTCTATACGGAACAATAATGAGCGTAGAAATTCTGTGAGAATTGACATGAAACAAGAACTTAACATCCATGCTTTATAAGGAACATGAAACAACCGTTATCATTTTCATAATAATATTTCAGATTATATGATCTATACTGGGACCCAACCAGAAGTCGTGACGGAACAGTCACAGTCGTGATTGTGTGTATATTCTACCGTGCGTCCAGATTTCGAATGTCTTTAGCTGCTGACGAATACTTCAGGATGGTGTTGTTTTGTTTATAACTATGATCTATAAATAACACTGATCATTCCTGTGTCCTAACATAACTATGATCTATAAATAACACTGATCATTCCTGTGTCCTAACATACTATCACTGATATTTCCTGTGTCCTAACATAATATCACTGATCATTCCTGTGCCCTAACATAACTATGATCTATAAATATCACTGATCATTCCTGTGTCCTAACATTACTAAGATCTATGAATATCACTGATCATTCCTGTGTCCTAACATAACTATGATCTATGAATATCACTGATCATTCCTGTGTCCTAACATAATATCACTGATCATTCCTGTGTCCTAACATAATATCACTGATCATTCCTGTGTCCTAACATAATATCACTGATCATTCCTGTGTCCTAACATAATATCACTGATCATTCCTGTGTCCTAACATTACTAAGATCTATGAATATCACTGATCATTCCTGTGTCCTAACATAACTATGATCTATAAATATAACTGATCATTCTGTGTCCTAACATAACTATGATCTATGAATATCACTGATCATTCCTTTGTCCTAACATAACTATGATCTATAAATATCACTGATCATTCCTGTGTCCTAACATAATATCACTGATCATTCCTGTGTCCTAACATAACTATGATCTATAAATATCATTGATCATTCCTGTGTCCTAACATAACTATGATCTATAAATATCATTGATCATTCCTGTGTCCTAACATAACTATGATCTATAAATATCATTGATCATTCCTGTGTCCTAACATAACTATGATCTATAAATATCACTGATCATTCCTGTGTCCTAACATAACTATGATCTATAAATATCACTGATCATTCCTGTGTCCTAACATAACTATGATCTATAAATATCATTGATCATTCCTGTGTCCTAACATAACTATGATCTATAAATATCATTGATCATTCCTGTGTCCTAACATAACTATGATCTATAAATATCATTGATCATTCCTGTGTCCTAACATAATATCACTGATCATTCCTGTGTCCTAACATAACTATGATCTATAAATAACACTGATCATTCCTGTGTCCTAACATTACTAAGATCTATGAATATCACTGATCATTCCTGTGTTCTAACATTACTATGATCTATAAATATCACTGATATTTCCTGTGTCCTAACATTACTAAGATCTATAAATAAAACTGGACATTCCTGTGTCCTAACATTACTAAGATCTATGAATATCACTGATCATTCCTGTGTCCTAACATTACTATGATCTATAAATATCACTGATCATTCTGTGTCCTAACATTACTAAGATCTATAAATATCACTGATCATTCCTGCTATTCATTGTTTATTGTAATCCAATTTTACAGTTCACGTGTGTATAAAGGCCCCTTATCATAATAAAACAATCCCAGCTGTGTTCACTTTAAATAACACACATCCTCTCACTTTATCAATGCCCGGACAGAAATCCTTGATTTCTCCAATACCGGGTTTGACTGAAATTGTCTTTTATAAGGGATTACGTAGGATTGACACAGGATTTGTCTGTTTTGACAGATTAGGTCAGGTCCATTCATTTATACAGGAGGAGAATAAGACAAGTCTAGACACTTCATTATACATAATCAAATGTAGAGTCAGAGTTCTATACAGGCAAATCAAGGTCTCACGGCCACAATAATCAGCATTGAAAACTGAATTGGTCCACATATGATATATACAAAATACAATTGATCATTTCTAAAGGCATGCCAAAAGTTTTCTTCAAATTTTATTATTTCTAAATTAGCTTAATAATGTAACATCTTATTGCTTTAGCTTACAGTAGAAAATCTGTGCTCATTGCATGACAAATTTAACACCGATAGATTTAATATTAGCTTCACCAACTCATTCTGGATCCAAATCTTTTATCAATAAGTCAATACTAGTCAAGGACACAGTCTGTCCAATCATTTATACAGAGAAACACTATGTAGCAGAACACCTTGAAATCAATTTGATACATTGGAAAAAAATATTGAACAATGCAATGTATGGAACATTTTCACACACTTTAAAACAAAGTGTCGTGAAATACTTTAAATTAAACACCATGTAGTAGACTAATGCAATGACAAGTCCATGAAATACCTTACAACATAACAATGTAATAAAATTTCTTGTTGTAGAACAATGTAATAAAACTTTGTGTACAAGAACAATGTAATGAAGCTTTGTGTACAAGAACAATGTAATGAAGCTTTATTAGAGAAGAGTAATCAATTCTCTTGTGGTGGAACAATGTAATGGAACACCATATAGAACAAAGTAATGGAACACCATATACATGTAGACCAAAGAAATGGAACACCATATAGAAAAATGTAATGGAACACCAGAACAAAGTCATAAATGCCTTGTAGTAGGAAATATCATTTGGCCTTCTGGTAGAAAAACGTAATGGAACACCATATAGAACAATGTAATGGAACACCATATAGAACAATGTCACGGAACACCATATAGAACAATGTAATGGAACACCATATAGAACAATGTAATGGAACACCATATAGAACAATGTAATGGAACACCATATAGAACAATGTAATGGAACACCATATAGAACAATGTAATGGAACACTATATAGAACAATGTAATGGAACACCATATAGAACAATGTAATGGAACACCATATAGAACAATGTAATGGAACACCATATAGAACAATGTAATGGAACACCATATAGAACAATGTAATGGAACACCATATAGAACAATGTAATGGAACACCATATAGAACAATGTAATGGAACACCATATAGAACAATGTAATGGAACACCATATAGAACAATGTAATGTAACACCATATAGAACAATGTAATATGAACACCATAAGAACAATGTAATGGAACACCATATAGAACAATGTAATGGAACACCATATAGAACAATGTAATGGAACACCATATAGAACAATGTAATGGAACACCATATAGAACAATGTAATGGAACACCATATAGAACAATGTAATGGAACACCATATAGAACAATGTAATGGAACACCATATAGAACAATGTAATGGAATACCATATAGAACAATGTAATGGAACACCATATAGAAACAATGTAATGGAACACCATATAGAACAATGTAATGGAACACCATATAGAACAATGTAATGGAACACCATATAGAACAATGTAATGGAACACCATATAGAACAATGTAATGGAACACCATATAGAACAATGTAATGGAACACCATATAGAACAATGTAATGGAACACCATATAGAACAATGTAATGGAACACCATATAGAACAATGTAATGGAACACCATATAGAACAATGTAATGGAACACCATATAGAACAATGTAATGGAACACCATATAGAACAATGTAATGGAATACCATATAGAACAATGTACATGTAATGGAACACCATATAGAACAATGTAATGGAACACCATATAGAACAATGTAATGGAACACCATATAGAACAATGTAATGTAACACCATATAGAACAATGTAATGGAACACCATATAGAACAATGTAATGGAATACCATATAGAACAAAGTAATGGAACACCATATAGAACAATGTAATGGAACACCATATAGAACAATGTAATGGAACACCATATAGAACAATGTAATGGAACACCATATAGAACAATGTAATGGAACACCATATAGAACAATGTAATGGAACACCATATAGAACAATGTAATGGAACACCATATAAAACAAGGTAATGGAACACCATATAGAACAATGTAATGGAACACCATATAGAACAATGTAATGGAACACCATATAGAACAATGTAATGGAACACACCATATAGAACAATGTAATGGAACACCATATAGAACAATGTAATGGAACACCATATAGAACAATGTAATGGAACACCATATAGAACAATGTAATGGAACACCATATAGAACAATGTAATGGAACACCATATAGAACAATGTAATGGAACACCATATAGAACAATGTAATGGAACACCATATAGAACAATGTAATGGAACACCATATAGAACAATGTAATGGAATACCATATAGAACAAAGTAATGGAACACCATATAGAACAATGTAATGGAACACCATATAGAACAATGTAATGGAACACCATATAGAACAATGTAATGGAACACCATATAGAACAATGTAATAAACGCCTTGTAGCAGACGATATCATTTGGTCTTCTGCTAAAACAATGTCAGGAAACACCTTGAATGAAACATATTTGATAGAACAATGCAGTATAACCCTTTGTAATATATGAAGAACAATGGAATGAAACATCCTAAAGCAGACCATCTAATAAAATACCTAGTAAATCTTATTGCAGAAGGACAGCAAGTGATGTTTAGTGCTTGCTACTGTTTATATTAAGTGGGAGGGAGAGGGAAAGGGGGAAGTGGGGGGAAGGGGAAGAGGAAGAGGAAGTGGAAAGACAGGTACCGGGTAAGTCCTTGATCCTGGTAAACATATCCCAAAGTATATGCCTTAAAATAAATCAGTTTGAAAGAGTGCACCAGTTGACATTTAATAACCCAAATGATTTATAATCAATTTGTGTGGAATTAATGGATTAAGACACCATCAGTTAACAGAAGCCTGCCTCAGTATATATATACATAGAAACCAGAGGACAAGATGACCTCGAGGATAGAAAACCTATAAAAGTATCCTGATACATATACCAATAACAAGTAAGGGAGAGCTAGGAACCTTATCTCCAGTAATTACCCCCTCAATCTCTGTTTCCTATAACAGATTGCAGCAATCAGCTGCAGGGAAAGCAGGGAGAAAATTTAGAGTTTTAATTAGAGAAAGTGTCTGACAAGCTCGGAAAAACGTGTACAGGGAAAAAAATACAGAAAACATGGACTATTTATCACATTTTTCTCATGTTCAGCTGCCGACAACAAGATGAAACTAGCAGTAATGCAACCTGAAGGTGTGAAAAATGGTTAGGATAGAACTACATAGACTCGCAGTGATCTGAAGCAATCATAAAGCATCCATAATTCAATTATTTTTCAATTCATTTGAAGGTTTACAAGATTGGATACATAGCATCTTGGTGATTCTTTAGTATAATTGTGAGGGTTGATGAAAATCTGTTCTAGAACATGCACATATAGTTGTATAGTACAATCAGATACTATTAAGGGACATTAATAATGTACCTACAGAATCTAGTGTGTTAAACAATACATACCTAGGAAGCCTTGTCAGTTTGTATTACATGTGGAAATGTTTAGTAGGTAATTACACATTTATCATAGTCAGGATGTACAGGTAAATAAGGACATCCTATCCACATGGTAATCCACAAATCATCCACCAATACTATAGTCAGGACACACAGGTGGGACAGGAAGTAGAATCCACATTGTAATCCACTATGTTTCCACCAATCCACACTGACTATTACCTGTCACCTCCCCATCATACAATGACAGCAGTGTGTATTGTCTCTGGTTCAGAAAACCTGCCGCTGGGAGATCCCAGTGAGGCTGATGTGGGAGCAGGGTTGATTTCTGTGGTATCTATAGGTGCTACTTTAGCCATTCAACACTGCTCATGCCTGACATACATACATTACAATGAATGTGTACCTCCAAACTAAGTGCATAGTTGTAACAGAAAACATTGTATTGATCCACATGAAGCCTGTGTAGGCTGAGGCACACACACATGCATTGTAGGATCACAGTGGCCAGCTAGGCATCTCACACCACAGCCGACAAACCACTTGTTACACAGCTTACAGCCTAGTCTCCTAGCACACTCTATAGGGACCTCTGTTCTGATGGACTCTTCTTCACCTCTCTTTACTGACACAGACATCAATAAACCTACATTTGTATAAACTTCTCTATACTGACACAGACATCAATATACCTACATTTGTATAAACTTCTCTATACTGACACAGACATCAACATATCTGCATCTATATAAACCTCTCTACTTAGGCACAGATATCAATATACCTACATTTGTATAAACTTCTATAAACTTCCCTATACTGACACAGACATCAATATACCTACATTTGTATAAACTTCTCTATACTGACACAGACATCAATATACCTACATTTGTATAAACTTCTCTATACTGACACAGACATCAATATACCTACATTTGTATAAACTTCTCTATACTGACACAGACATCAATATACCTACATTTGTATAAACTTCTCTATACTGACACAGACATCAATATACCTACATTTGTATAAACTTCTCTATACTGACACAGACATCAATATACCTACATTTGTATAAACTTCTCTATACTGACACACAGATATCAATATACCTACATTTGTATAAACTTCTCTATACTGACACAGAGATCAATATACCTACATTTGTATAAACTTCCCTATACTGACACAGACATCAATATACCTTCATTTGTATAAACTTCTCTATACTGACACAGACATCAATATACCTACATTTGTATAAACTTCTCTATACTGACACAGACATCAATATACCTACATTTGTATAAACTTCTCTATACTGACACAGACATCAACATATCTGCATCTATATAAACCTCTCTACTTAGGCACAGGTATCAATATACCTACATTTGTATAAACTTCCCTATACTGACACAGACATCAATATACCTACATTTGTATAAACTTCTCTATACTGACACAGACATCAATATATCTACATTTTTATAAACTTTTCTATACTGAAACAGACATCAATATACCTACATTTGTATAAACTTTTCTATACTGACACAGACATCATATACCTACATTTATATAAACTTCTCTATACTGACACAGACATCAATATACCTACATTTGTATAAACTTCTCTATACTGACACAGACATCAATATATCTACATCTGTATAAATCTCTCTACATAGGCACAGACATCAACACATCTACATCTGAATAACCATTTATACACTGACAGATATCAAAACATATCTACATTTGTATAAACCTCTCTACACTTACAGACATCAATGTGACTTAATCTGTATAAACCTCTCTATACTGACACAGACATCAGAATATCTACATCCGTATCAATTTTCCTTTATATGAATATTAAACCTTTCTATAGATTCCTCTTAATAAACCTCTCTACACTGTCCTCTACATCAACCTCTCCAGATTGTAATCTACATATTCTACATCAACCTCTCCAGATTGTCATCTACATAATCTACATCAACCTCTCCAGATTGTAATCTACATATTCTACATCAACCTTTCCAGATTGTCATCTACATAATCTACATCAACCTCTCCAGATTGTCATCTACATATTCTACATCAACCTCTCCAGATTGTCATCTACATAATCTACATCAACCTCTCCAGATTGTCATCTACATAATCTACATCAACCTCTCCAGATTGTCATCTACATATTCTACATCAACCTCTCCAGATTGTCATCTACATATTCTACATCAACCTCTCCAGATTGTCATCTACATATTCTACATCAACCTCTCCAGATTGTCATCTACATATTCTACATCAACCTCTCCAGATTGTCATCTACATATTCTACATCAACCTCTCCAGATTGTCATCTACATAATCTACATCAACCTCTCCAGATTGTCATCTACATATTCTACATCAACCTCTCCAGATTGTCATCTACATATTCTACATCAACCTCTCCAGATTGTCATCTACATAATCTCCATCAACCTCTCCAGATTGTCATCTACATATTCTACCTCAACCTCTCCAGATTGTCATCTACATAATCTACATCAACCTCTCCAGATTGTCATCTACATATTCTACATCAACCTCTCCAGATTGTCATCTACATAATCTACATCAACCTCTCCAGATTGTCATCTACATATTCTACATCAACCTCTCCAGATTGTCATCTACATAATCTACATCAACCTCTCCAGATTGTCATCTACATAATCTACATCAACCTCTCCAGATTGTCATCTACATAATCTACATCAACCTCTCCAGATTGTCATCTACATAATCTACATCAACCTCTCCAGATTGTCATCTACATATTCTACATCAACCTCTCCAGATTGTCATCTACATATTCTACATCAACCTCTCCAGATTGTCATCTACATATTCTACATCAACCTCTCCAGATTGTCATCTACATAATCTACATCAACCTCTCCAGATTGTCATCTACATAATCTACATCAACCTCTCCAGATTGTCATCTACATATTCTACATCAACCTCTCCAGATTGTCATCTACATAATCTACATCAACCTCTCCAGATTGTCATCTACATATTCTACATCAACCTCTCCAGATTGTCATCTACATAATCTACATCAACCTCTCCAGATTGTCATCTACATATTCTACATCAACCTCTCCAGATTGTCATCTACATAATCTACATCAACCTCTCCAGATTGTCATCTACATAATCTACATCAACCTCTCCAGATTGTCATCTACATAATCTACATCAACCTCTCCAGATTGTCATCTACATTAACCTCTCCATATAGTCCTCTACATAAACCTCTGTATACTGTCCTCTATATTAAACTCTATATACTGTCCTCAACATAAACCTCTCCATACTGTCTTCTACATAAACCTCCCTATATTGTCTTATACATAAATCTCTGTTTACAGTCCTCTAAATGAACCTATCAAAACTGTCCTCTATGTAACCCTCTCTATACTGTCCTCAATTCAAACCTCTGTATACTGTCCTCTATATTAACCTCACTATACTGTCCTCAACATAAACCTCTCTATACAGTGTCCACAACATTAATCTTCTCTATACTGATCTCTATATAAACCTCTGTCCTTATACCTCTCTATACTGTCCTCTACACAACCCTCTCTATTGTACTATAATCTCCTCTATATGAACCTCTCTATACTGTCCTTTAATCTATACAAACCTCTCTATACTGTCTACTACATAACATCTCTAAATTGTCCTCTACATAAACCTTTCTTAATTGTCCTCTATATAAACATCTCTATATTGTCCTCTATATAAACCTCTCTATACTGTCCTTTAATCTATACAAACCTCTCTATACTGTCTACTACATAACATCTCTAAATTGTCCTCTACATAAACCCTTCTAAACTGTCCTCTATATAAACATCTCTATACTGTCCTCTATATAAACCTCTCTATACTGTCCTTTAACCTATAAAAACCTCTCTATACTGTCTACTACATAACATCTCTAAACTGTCCTCTACATAAACCTCTCTATACTGTCCTCTATATAAACATCTCTATACTGTCCTCTATAAAAACCTCTCTATACTGTCCTTTAACCTATACAAACCTCTCTATACTGTCAACTTCATAACATCTCTAAACTATCCTCTATTTAAACCTCTCTATACTGTCCTCTATATAACCCTCTCTATATTGTTCTCTAAATAAACCTCTCTAAACTATTCTCTTTATAACCCTCTCTATACTGTCCTCTATTTAAGGATGTATTCTTCTGTACATCCTTAAGCCTGTCTATACTGTCCTCTATTTAAGCCTCTCTATACTGTCCTCTATATAAACCTCTCTATACTGTCCTCTACATAAACCTCTCTAAACTTTTCTCGATATAAACCTTTCTATACTGATCTCTTTATAAACCTCTCTAAATTGTCATTTCAATAAACCTCTCTATACTGTCCTTTTTTAACCTCTCTACACTACATAAACCTTCATATTGTCCTCTAGATATCCTCTCTATACTGATCTATATTTAAACCTCTCTATTCTGTCCTCTATATAAACCTCTCTATTCTGTCCTCTATATAATCCTCTCTATTCTGTCCTCTATATAAACCTCTCTATAATGTCCTCTACATTGCCTTCTATGTAAACTGTTTACACTGCCTTCTTTATGAACCTCTCCAAATTGTCCTCCATGTAATTCTTTCAATACTGTCCTTCATATAATCTTCCACACAATGTCCCTTATATATAACCTTCTTTGTCCTTCTCAGACAGCATAATTGTTAAAACCTCAGATAGTGACATTTCATATGGGAGGCACTCTGCTTTAATTCAGACAAACTTCAGCATTTATCACAAACATTTGCTAGCCATGTGTAGCGGTTAAACGCAAAAAAAAGACAGATATGTGATTAGTCATGATAAAGTAATTTTAATCAATAAATTAATTTACAATCTCATTCAATTCCAAAATAGATTTCTTTGTCTTGGTAAAGCACTATTGACAAACTCACCTCATTTGATTTCAACATATTTTATTGTAATATTTTATACACAATGGGATTGAGCAAAAGTTTTCCAACTTGTATGAAGCCCTCTATTGTAAACCATCTAATTTCCAAAGCAACTTAATTTAGCATTTTCATGTATAGTTATCGCCTCACAGCCAATTTAGTTTCGTGATTTAGACTCAAGTGGACCTAAATCTACATTTGCTTGATGCATTTTCATGGCAATTTATTTTTGTTATTTCTGATCGCCCGCGAAATTTAACTGCACACCAAAATAACTTTGCTTACAGTATATAAACCTCACTATTCTTTTGGAAATCTCTACACAAATATGACAATTATATTGACTTCTCTTTGCGGCCTTCTCTCAATCATCAGATATATACTGATCACTCCTTAGATAACATATCACTATGTCCATCAGAGATACAACTAATATTGGCACAGTCACTACAGGGAGTTACATATACAATATCCTAGAATATGGAATTTGGTGCAGATCTCAATGGAACCAGCCGTGGATCTACATGAATACAGAGGCCTCATTAGTCACTAGGGATCCAAGTAAATATGTAAAAGGGTGAGTCGGACAAGGTGGTTCCTTCTAGTAAACTAAATATTCAGAGTGTTGTTGACATGTTTCGGCTTGAAGGTTAGTTGTCATCAAAACCTGATAAGGGTCCATTTGAACATTCCCCGGTAGGAGTTGGTTTATACCTGTACCTAGCTGTACAAATGTACAGCACAACTGTTATGTTAGTCAATAACTTTTGTTATTTATAAATTGAAAATTATATTTGATATAAAATACATGTAGTAAACATATTACCATAGAACAATCAATATAGTGAAATCCAACGTAAAAATAAGTCCTAAGATAAATAAGAATAGCCCCTACATAAATACATTTTTTTTTTCCCTTTTTCATTTCAGTATATGAACAAAATATACCATGTAATACATGTATGATACATTAACTCTATTGCCACATTGAACATTTGTTTGTAGTAATTAAAATGACACTTACCTCCTACAGGGAACAACACCTGGCCATGTTAGACACTGCTGCTGTGATGTTTTCAGTTTATCCAATATGGTGATTTTCCTGTAAACTCCGTTCACACTTTGGTGAACTGCTTCTTTTCAAAAAGTATATTCAACCTGAAATATTGAAAATACATAAAGTGAATATTAGTAATTAAATGGCACCCTTGATAAAGCCATTTTCTTTTTGAAATAAAAAGTTGTTTGAAGATGATAGTACTGCCAACTACTCACCAGATTTTAGTTGCTGGGCTTAATGAATTCCTAGTTTTAGACTTTTAAGAATGAATAAGAAGTAAACCTGCATGACCTGTCCAGGCTTCAAATAACCATTATTTGGGCTTGATAAAGACCAAAGTTGCAAAACAAATCTAACAATTTATGTATTAATCTATTTGTCAAATCAAAGATAAATTCAAGACAACGCAGAGCTTTTGTATATAACTTTGATACCCTTCTTCATCAAAAGATTTACAGTCTTGTGATAATTAAGGAATGACTAAAAAATGTAGTGTAAATATAGGGAGCCTGATTTGAACCTGATGTTTCACATGATTTCCATCACCAGAAGTCCAATGCTTTGTCTGAAATGACATACTGTTGAACTGAAATTATTGATTTAAGACTTACTGAGTATAATCCACCATAAATTAATATCATCCATATTTTCCAACTGATATTCAGCTTAAGCGATATCACCATGTTTATTTAAAAGTAGCATACAATATAGAATATGCTGAATGATAAGGGTACAGCGCTTCATGTCCAAACAGCACTAAGTGCAAAGAACTTCTAAGGTAACACATACGTACAAATTACAAATATATCTATATATATATATATATATAACGAGATCCCAGAGGGATCTTGGCGCCCACCAAAAAATGATCTATGTCTGACAATGGAAAGAGGGATCTTTTCCCTGCTTTTCAAACTTTTTCAAACACACAACATATAAAATTTGAGACAGATCGCTATAGTACTTTCTAAGAAATGGTGGTTACAAACTACAACAATGAAATCTAAGATGGCGGCCGGTTGGCCATCTTGTTTACCGATCAGTCCCGAAAGGCATTATGGATCAGTCCATAAAGGTACTATGCACAACTAGGGTACAAGGGGAAACTATGCATGGAATTTGAGAAAGATCCCTCCAGTACTTTCTGAGAAATAGCGATTAACAAACTTTAACTATCAAAATCCAAGATGGCCATCGGTCGGTCATCTTGTATATTGATCGGTCCAAAAATACAATATACACAACTAGGGTCCTAGGGGAACCTATATATGAAATTTGAGAAAGATCCCTTCTTCACTTTTTGAGAAATAGCGGTAACAAACTTTAACTATCAAAATCCAAGATGGCCGCCTGTTGGCCATCTTGTTTAACCGATCGGTCCCAAAATGCAATATGCACAACTAGGGTCCTAGGGGAACCTACATATGAAATTTGAGAAAGATCCCTTTTGTACTTTCTGAGAAATAGCGGTAACAAACTTTAACTATCAAAATCCAAGATGGCCGCCTTTCGGCTATCTTGTTCACCGATCGGTCCCAAAATGCAACATGCACAACTAGGGCCCTAGGGGAACCTATATATGAAATTTGAGAAAGATCCCTTTTACTTTCTGAGAAATAGCGGTAACAAGAATTGTTAACGGGCAGGAGGGACGGACCACGGACCACGGACGAAAGGCGATTTGAATAGCCCACCATCTGATGATGGTGGGCTAAAAACTTCAACATTTAGGCCTTCACACTAACAAGTAAGTTTTCAGTCATTACCAAGCCGTCAAATGCTCTTATGATTCCGATGAATGTTATCTTTATCACAGTCTTTTGTAAAACATATCCAGCTGGTCAAAAAAGGGAATATCTGTTATGCAAATACATCACTTTCTTCTAACAAATGGATATGAGGAACGAACGACAGAGTGTGAATTACATGAAAAAAATGAAATAAGAGATCCCAGAGGGATCTTGGCGCTCACCAATAAATGATCTATGTCTGACAATGGAAAGAGGGATCTTTTCTCTGCTTTTCAAACTTTGACTACATACATGTACTTCATATACATTTGCTCATACAAAATTTGAGATAGATCGCTTCAGTACTTTTTGAGAAATAGCGGTAGCAAACTTCAATTATTAAAATCCAAGATGACGGCCTGTCGGCCATCTTGGTCACTGTTCAGTCCCAATATGCAATATGCACAACTAGGGCCATAGGGGAACCTGCACATGAAACTGAGACAGATCCCTTCTGTACTTTTCTGAGAAATAGCAGTATCAAACTTTAACTATCAAAATCCAAGATGGATGCCTGGCGACTATCTTGTTGACCAATTGGTCCAAAAATGCAATATGCACAACTAGGGCCCTAGGGGAACCTGCACATGAAATTTGAGACAGATCCCTTCAGTACTTTCTGAGAGATAGCGGTATTAACAAACTTCAATCATCAAAATCAAAGATGACTGTTTGGTGGCCATATTATTTTTCCCATCAATCTCAAAAATGGCATGACACTCCAAGGGACCGAGGGAACCATGTATTAAAATTTGACAAATATCCATGGAGTACTTCTTTGAGAAATAGCGGTAACAAACCAAACATCAACTGCCAAAATCCTACTCCCATAACATGAGAGTCGACTGGTCAGCCGTTTTTTTATTGGACGTTATTTCGCTGACTGTCGACTCTCATTTCCGAAGGCTTATTTCTTAGATGCAGCTTCCGATATCATATGAAGGCGGAAGGAAAAGTGCAAAAATACCAACATATTTATAAGCTCTAACAGTGATAACATTGATGTGTACTTACAGTTTAGGTATTAATTATCCTATTTATCTAGTAAAACCATAACTTGAGGCCTCATAAAACATTATTTTAGCAGAATGAGATATGATGCATCCTTTCCGTAACATTTTGACCTAGTTTTAAATATGGCGGCTGGTTACTACAAAAAACAGAATGTGGATTCAAGCGGGCAGAATACAAGTAAAAGGAAAGGCAAATCAAGCATTTTGGGGACTTTGCAATTTGTTTTTTTCTATTTTTTTCTATTTATCAACATGAAGTTTTGTCTCGGTCATGAAAGTTTACGTTAGGAGATGTACATATTTGTTTTAAATGGATTTTACAGCTGATTTTGTCAAAATACTTGTTAATCTATGAAAAAGGGGTAGGTATTTGACATTGATGACTATTTAAATATGATTTAAACGTTTTATATCGTCACCATCCAAATTTTGAAAATGTTACCCTCAGCATCGGGTAAATGGCCTATCGGAAGTTAGAGGTTAGACACGACATAATGTTCAAAAAGTGTCCCATCGTGCTATACCTCTAACATTGTTGGAGTACCAAAATCAAAGATGGCTGCCTGGCGGCCATATTGTTTTTTCGATCAGTCTCAAAATCAGCATGACACTGCTATGGACCAAGGAAATTATGCATGAAAAGTTTGAGAAATATCTCTCGAGTACTTCTCAAGAAATAGCGGTAACAAACATCGACTGCCAAAATCCAAGATGGCTACCTGGCGGCCATATTGTTTTTTCAATCAGTCTCAAAATTGAAGATGTACTCAAAATGCAACTACATGTGTTTATCATGATTAAAACAAATATTGAATTAACAGAAGCGATGAACATGCATCAGAGAATGCTTACCAGTGAAAAGATACAGACACTGACAGATGCTGGACGATTACAAAATTAAATTCACCGGTTCACCATTGCCGAATTCTGTCAAGGCACAATTACGTTTGGAAATGGAATATCTCTTCGATTGTGTCAAGCAAACTCACAGTATTGCAACACAAATAACTAAAATAGTCTTCATTAGGCCCAGATTGTGTTTACCTTGCCTCTTATCACAAAATCTATAACGGATATTACCTTGTACATCTAATAAAGGATGCGGAAAGTTTTCCGGTATATATTTTTTTGTTCAATTTTTATTTTTTAAATATTATATTATTCCTTTAAAATTACTATCACAATTAATCAATAAAATAGATTATAATTTTGTACGGTGTCTACCATTAATTTTATTCGTGTATTAGGCCTATGAATCTATATTGCATCTCAATCATCGCGTGTTTGGTTCCTATCTTGTAATATTTCATTGAATTCCGGTTAATGATAGCGACACACATGACAACAAACATCCACGTCGTTGTCTCTCGGTCTGTCAAAACTAACCCTATTTACCTATATAAGTGAACAAAAACTTGCTGCTGACATGTCTTTGTATTATACATTATTGTCAATTTTGTATTTGATTAATGTATTTTCGTTTTGCTCCTGTCACCCAAGTCCTCGATGCCTGCTGATTTCGTTCGACGGATTTCGGTGGGACTACTTGAACAAATTCAACACGCCAAATTTTGACAAAATTTTGAAGGAAGGTGTAGTCGCCACTAGAGGAGTGGTAAACGCGTTCATTACAAAGACGTTACCAAACCACTACAGTATAGTAACGGGCTTGTACGAGGAGAGTCATGGCATTGTTGGGAACACTATGTACGATCCAGATTTTCATGAGGTATTCCATATATATAACAAGCAGCAAGTCACAGATTCGAAATGGTTTGATAACGGAGGGGAACCTATATGGGTAACAAATCAGAGACAAGGTAGTTCACATCGCAGTGGTGTGCTATATTGGCCGGGAAATGGGGCAGCAGTGAAGGGATTTAGACCTTATAGGTATGAGCTTTATAACCCGGATGTGAAAAACGAAACTAGGATTGACAAAATCATAAAATGGTTCACTGACGACTATCCTATCAACCTTGGTATATTGTACTTTGAGCAACCTGATCAACTTGGACACGAAGTTGGGCCAGATTCTCCAGAGATGAGAGAAATGATTGAAGCCTTGGATACACTTGTTGGATATCTTCTACAAAAAATTGAAGAGAATGATCTACAGGATTTAAATCTGATTATCACAAGTGACCATGGCATGGCTTCCACACCAGAATCAAAAATCATTAATCTAGATGATTATATAGATCTGCTATCATATCAAATATTTTCTTCAAATCCTATTGGAAGTGTTCTGCCAAATGAAGGTACAGTTGTACATATTTCATTTATTTAAAATTCATTTATCATGAATAGATGCTTAACTAAAAGGACTGAAACTTTTTGAAATTTTCAAGGTTCAGTTTATATACTATCAGCTTTGAAATACTTACGAAGCATTTATTTCAGTTACAAGTTATATGTACACTACATGTACATCATTATGTACTTGGATGTCAAAGAATTTTTTATTTATGTTTAAAATTAAGGAACAATTTTGTGATGTTAAAGGAAAAGAAGAGGAGATTGTAAAGAACCTGTCCAAAGTGGAGCATTTAAAAGTATACAGAAAAGAAGACATACCAGAAAGATACCACTATGACCATAACAGGCGGATACAGCCCTTACTGTTGGTGACAGATGAAGGATATTCATTAAGACACAATAACTCTGCAGTGCCAAGTTAGTCACATTTAATAGCTTTTAAGTAAAACTAACGACGTACAGAGATATCTCATTAGATGCAGTTTCCTAAAAAAAGTGGTCTAGACTGACACCCATTACTAACTTTTGTATATTTGTACCAATAGTTTATACATATTGGTAAGTTTAAGTCAACCATTTTGGTTGATGATTGGTTTGGCTGTTTGACTTTGGATCTATATCAAGTTGTAGTAAAGCTAGAGTTCCTGGAGAAAACTACTTATAACCTGTAAGGCAAGTACCTGTCAACTTCAACAAGCTTATAGCTCAGAGTTAAAGGCCTCATTGTAAATGTGAGACCCTAAAGTAAAATTAGTGCCAAATATTTTAAATCTCTAAACAAGTTCTTTTCGAGCATTCATAATTCTAAATTTTCCAAGATCAAATTAAATCACTAACAATTACTATGAGATCTTCAAGGTTACAGGGTTACAGGGTTAAATATGTCAAATTTTTAATTATAACTATTAAAGAGACTAGTGGTTCAGTAACAACCCTTTAATGTCTTCTACAGTATTGGTAGTGACATTTCTATGCATTCTTTAATTGTAGAACAATTTCATGCAGAATGATATATTTTATCTACAGTACAGGTAAATGGAAATCATGGTAGATCGTCATATTTGTTTCTCATTTTCTATCAAAAATAATGCAGTCTCATACCAAACGATATATCTATTTTACAGGAGGTAACCACGGTTATAGCAACATGTTACCAGACATGCATCCATTATTTGTTGGGATGGGTCCAGCATTTAAGAAAGGAACAACGCTAGAATCTCTGCACATTGTAGATATTTATCCCTTAATGTGCCATATTATGGGCCTGAAACCCGCCCCAAACAATGGATCCTTAGAACATGTCAAGTCAATACTGATTGGTGAGGACAACGATAATGTCTTCCTTGTTTGTAAGTTTTGGATTTACAATTTTGTAAAATATTTGTGAATATGTGTTGTGAGATGGTTATAGGAATCACATGATACTGTAGATATTACCATAAACATTGTATAGATCTGTGTCTCTTAGAAACAGAGGCAGCATCACATCTAGTCTTAATTAACATAAGAAATCCTGTTTTTCTGTTGGTATATAGCCACATCCATTTAAAGGCTTAGTGTTAGTGTTATATGATGGCCCTGTCTACAAATATATTTAATATTGCTATGTTGTAACACTAAATACCAAGTAGTTTTAAAAGTATACTTATCAAATATTATAGATACACTGTAGCTTTGCCATTTGTATAATTATTCTTAATATTCATAATTTGTATCCCTAATGAAAAGGTAAATAAGGCTTTGAGAGAAAGTTTTTATGAATGAGTTATTTTCTAATAAAGAGGAAGTGGAAACACTTTGGGAGAAGTCCAGTCTTATTGATTCAATGTATTAACTTCAGTACTCTACATAGATCTATCATTGTTCTGTTGTAGATATTGTCATATTAATCTTCATTGCCTTGGTTGGAGGGATATTTAGTATTGCGGCTTGCCGGCAGCAAATTTTCCACAGAAGGCACAGACACAGAAAAATACAGCTGGGATCACTTACAACCCTACCTAGTTCATTTCACAGCCTTACTACGGCAGTAAATGGTGGGCATGTCCCTCTTCTGGTGAACTCGGACACAGAAGATGAGTTTTAAAGAGGGGAGGGAGTGATGTACCATTATTACTGCTTACATGTAACTACATTCCTGAAATGCGTCTGTAGTATAGGGGATCATCATTATTGTTTTGTTATGATACAGATGTAATATAGTCCCCAGTACTTTACCATATTGTTTATGTTTATTCTTTACCTGTAAAGTAAAGATTTATCAATTCCATTTTACATCCCTTTGGTCGTAGAAAGTCTCCCATTTGTGTAGTTGCTAATCCCTTCATATTGCTATATATACAAATATTGCTATATATACAGTGAAACCTGCCTTAGTGACCAACTCTGTATGAAGACCACTTTAGTTTTTCTTTGTCTCTTGGGTGGTCAGTACAGACAGGTTTGATTGTACTTGTATTTTATAAAGATATTTCAGATGATATTTAGATGGTTGTTGCAATACATTTTGTATTTTGATTCAGGGCTGAAGAAGTTATCTGAAATATCAGATGTGCATGGTGATGTTATGGTGCAAATATGTATTTGCTCAAAGTGTATATGGTATGACTGGTTAAGTCTTTTAAAAGATCAATTGTAATTTATCAGAGGATTAAAAGAGGTACAGAAGTGGAGGGTGTCATGAACTCATATTTAACATTGTCCTTCAGTCTTGATCTAGAAGAGTGCCATATACATGTGCATAGGTGTAGTGGATGATAACTCAAAGACAGTTGCAGGATAAATTACTCTTAATTGGTTAGTCTGAAATTTGTTTTTTTTTAGTTCTTTCCTTTATATTAACAAAGTATTAGTAAATTTAGTAATAGAAAGCAGTTAGATTTGTTTTCATATCATGTTTTTCTAAATTTCCACTTAATCTCCGTTCTCTGTTGAAAGTTTTATGATATCATAGTTTTAGATGAGAAGATCTTTGCATTTTCTAATTGATATTCTTTTTCTTGATGCAATGTTGTACATTCCTTTCTTCTACCTATATAACCTCAGACAGAGATGGGTGATGATGGACTGTTTCTTTGTAAATGTCAAACATTCCATGTACATGAAGGGACCACCCAGCAAAATATTGTGTCATGCGTTAGTGGACTAATTAAATTGTGATATATATTTGTCATTATTAACAGCTGTTTAGTATTAATGGTTTGATTTTTCTTCATGTTTATTGAATTTATTTTTGTCTTTGCCTTTGTTAAAATTTTATATACAAGGATTTTTAGGTCATCTGACCCAAAGGGTCAGGATGACCTATAGTCATCATGCACCGTCCATCGTCGTCCGCCGTGCGCTGTCCGCCGTGCGCCGTGCGTAAACTTTTCATTCAAACAACTTCTTCTCAATAACCGTAAGGCCCAAAGTACTCATATTTGGCCTGTAGCATACTGGGATGAAGGGCTATCAAAGTTGTGAAAATAAATGACCTTCACCTACTTTCAAGGTCACAGGGGTCAAATAGGCTAAAATCTATGAACGACTTCTTCTAACTAACCAAAAGGTCCAGGGTACTCATATTTAACTAACCAAAAGGTCCAGGGTACTCATATTTGGCCTGTAGCATGCTGGGATGAAGGGCTACTAAAGTTGTGAAAATGAATTACTTTGACCTTCTTTCAAGGTCACAGGGGTCAATTAAGCTAAAATCTTTTAACTACACCTTTTAATTAGCCGAAAAATCCAGGGTACTTATATTTAGCCTGCAGCATGCTGGGATGAAGGGCTATCAAAGTTGTGAAAATAAATGACCTTGACCTACTTTCAAGGTCACAGGGGTCAAATAGGCTAAAATCTTTGAACGACTTCTTCTAACTAACCGAAAGATCCAGGGTACTCATATTTGGCCTGTAGTATGCTGGGATGAAGGGCTACCAAAGTTGTGAAAATAAATGACCTTGATCTACTTTGAAGGTCACAGGGGTCAAATAGGCTAAAATCTTTGAACGACTTCTTCTAACTAACCAAAAGGTCCAGGGTACTCATATTTGGCCTGTAGCATGCTGGGATGAAGGGCTACCAAAGGTGTGAAAATTAATGACCTGGACGTTCTTTCAAGGTCACAGGGGTCAAATAGGCTAAATTCTTTGAACGATTTTTGTTAACTAACCCAAAAGTCCAGGATACTCATATTTTGCTGGTGGCATGCTGGGATGAAGGTTTACCATAGTTATAAAAATGAATTACCTTGACCTTCTTTCAAGGTCACAGGGGTCAATTAAGCTAAAATCTTTTAACTACACCTTTTAATTAGCCGAAAGGTCCAGGGTATTCATATTTAGTCAGTAGCATGCTGAGATAAAGGGCTATCAAAGTTGTGGAAATGAATGACCTTGACCTACTTTCAAGGTCATGAGAGTCAAATATTCCAAAATCTTGAATTTTGAACTTCTTCTCAAGTTCTACCAGTGTGATTAAGCTGAAACCTGCATGAAATGATCCTGACATGGTCCTGACCAAGTGTTGTTATATTTTATGTCGATCCAAAATCCAAGATGGCTGCCACAGATGATCCAAGATGGCTGCCACAGATGCCATCTTGAAAACACATTTTGAACTTCTTCTCAAGTTCTACCAGTGCAATTTAACTGAAACTTGAAACATGAAATGCGGCTGATATGATCTTGTCAAAGTATTGTTATATCTCTGGTTGATCCCAGATTGAAGATGGCTACCATGACACCATATCTAATTATTTTCCTATACAGCTATTGCCAAGATAGTCAGACGACCGTTAAGGCCCTTGGGCCTCTTGTTGTTTTTAATTTCATCCTCATTATTAGATATGGGACTGTCTTTGTGGTTTATCATCATCATCCATCTGTATAAAAAAATCCTATTTTCATCTTGTCTTCAGCTAAAGTTGCAAAAGGCAAGATGAAACGTGTTGCTTTTCTAGGGGTGACAGTGTCATCAACATTGTAATCACTTTTGTCAAAGTTTCTTCGGAAAAAAATCTCAAAAGAGTTTTCTTTAATTTACATTATTGGTGAGGCATTGTTCTAATGGTGAACACTTAGATCCTCCTTTGACAGATTAAACAGAGAATGGATTATTGTTCTTCACAGGTATGTGGTAGTAATGGAAACTACAAGGTGATATTACATATTTATTATAGTATGGTAGCTCTGTGTTTGTTTTTGTTTGACTTTTGCTTACTGTAATTTACTGTTTGAGATTTGCTTTGTTACTGTAATTTACTTACTTATGATTGTGAAATTGTGAAACTCTTATTTATTCTTAATATTTTTTTTAATTCTATCATGAAAACCTAAGGATCAAGATTTATAAACCTGACAATTGAAAAATTTACTTGTAGTTGAATGATGGACCTGGCTTGATTTAATTAATTGATGAATGTGTTTTAAGATATTTAAGTAATATTTTTTCAATGATAAAGTAACTATGATCATAAAATTTAATAACAAAAAGGGATCTGCTGACATTGAATTCTCACTAACACCATGCTGGTTATTTAGATGTAACGTTAATTCCACAAAATAAAGTCTTCTGACATTATTCTTTATAAGCTTTAGTATAGGGATACAGGTAATACGATAGGCAATACAGACTTATCCTAGGCTTGGTTATAACTGGAACAAGAACGTTAAGCCCCATCAATCAATCAATCATGTGATACAGGCCCATTTGGTATCTTAATTTATACAATCATATAACAAATTAACAATGTATTTGTTTTTGCTGTTGATCTCAGAATAATGTTCAACAAATTAAAGTGAGTTCAATATTTGTAGATTACCATGAATACAAGTACATGCATAATATGTGGTTTGTAAGATAAGCTTATTAGGTTTTTGTATCAGTTAGAAAAAATAGTTTAAGAAGTAATCAATTGTAATAAAGAAAAAGTAGGTCATGTTAACATGAATTTATGTTTGGGAGAGAAATGGTCAAGTTCACATGAAAATGTCACAGGGAGAATATTGGTTAAATTATGTCTCGATGGTAAAAATGAGACATTGGATATTTATGTGTTATTCAGCTTTGGTGTGTTTGTACATTCGTACATTCACATATTTAATACAAACATAATAGATAATGGTGTGTATTTTTGGGAATTAAATGTAAAGGTTTAGTATAGTCATTTAATTACATAGAAAAATCTTCAAACTTTGACTTCAAACAACTGTATTCAATTGTAATATATTCAGTTGATAAGTGAGATCAGTGGATACAATCCTTAAAAGTAATGCTCATCTTTAAACAGATGCACTCTTCATGTTTTATGTACCGTATTCGACCTAATAAAGCACCCATGTCCCTATAAGCGCCCCTCCTCCTTTGTGAAGCCTCGATTTCAATTGCCCAGGCATATATAAAGATGAAAACTATACAAAACTATAGATTTGCAATAACTTTTAGTATTATTACCACCATTTTTTTTCTCCATTTTTTTAAATGCCCGGGGCGCTTATTGGGTCGAATATGGTAACCAGGAAATTCAGTTCGTTTGATCTCAATAGCTCTTAGAATAATTGTCTCTATTAATGATACTATTCAGTGTACCTGTTCACTGTTCACTGGTTTGTGTAATATGTTTGTCGAGAACATAAAAAAGGTCAAGATAAAATTGATATATCCTGTATTTGTAAATAGAATATGTCGTGATTAAATGTCAAAATGCTAGCAAGAAAATGAAACTATGCAAATGAATTCTATGTGTGTTTGTTTGAGTTAACAAGTGTGATGTACACATGTGTGTGTGGGTTTAATTTCAGTAAGCTAGACATATATCTGGCACTAGGTATATGTGTAAAACATTAAGAAGTAAACAAATATATAGTGGCACATTAATGAGTTTAAGAATTAACAGATATTTTGGATGGCTACCTTGCAGATATTTTTCAGGCTTGTATATAAATATTTACCATGAATTTATTATTATTCTACTGTAATTTTTTAGTTATACTCAGTCATCTACACTCAAAAGCAGGTATTTATGGTTACATGATTTATTTGTAAAAGAAATATCATGACTGTGATTTTCTCGCACATGGTACAGCGTAATGACCATTCAGTTTAAAATTGATCAAGAGTTACTTCCCTTAGTTCCTTACTTAGCTTTTCAACGCTGGTAAAGTGCAGTGGTAGCATCAGTATTTGTTTTCTTCTACTTCAAGAATATGACTTCCAATCACTCATTTCGTAGCTCTTCTGTCTATGGAAGCTTCTAATGTCCAGGAGTTTGAAAATCTTCTCTTCTTTGAAGATCACAAATCGAGGTGACCCCAGAGCCTAAACTGGATTTGTGACCATCGAAATCTAGGATAAAAGTTCCAGTCAATAGATTTACAGCTCTTCTGCTTTTAGAAGCTTCTTTTATCCCGGAGTTGGAAGGTCTTTTGGAGCGTAAATAGAGTTGTCTCCTCTTAGAACATGGAGAATTGAGTTGGCCTATGGGAGCAAGGAATACTGTGACAAAGTGAAGATAACTCTGTAGTTAGAATAGACACCATAGAGCCTGGTTTTATGCAGATATTCCTATAATATAGAAGGCAATATGTTACTAGCTATGATTAGAATATATTATTTCTAAACATTCCATTTCCATGCTGTATCAGGTATTTTTGGGGGTATTGAAATGTATGTTATTGATGCTTTATTTCATGGTTAAATTGTGTACATACTGGAGTGTTGCATTCAATATGTATTACAGAGTTGCATTTTGTATTCCTTATTGGCTTTGTAGATTGCCTTGCAAACATTGGTTTTCATCAATGTGGCTGGATTTGTGATGATTTAATGCACAGGGACCAAGCACTACTTTCCAATGTATATATGTAAGGTTTAAACTATAATACATACATATATTTGTTGTTGGTTGGAAATTTCTGCCAGGTCCCTGTGATCTAATGGTGCTCGGGTCATCATTTTACTGTGAATGCTCATTCATTCCATCAATTATCTTGTAAATTTTCAGAAACAGTCTGTGACTTTTGTCCATGTTCTTTCAAGCTTTATAACTTCTCTTTAAAAGAAGACATAAAATCTAATTGCTGCTTTGTTTTCCAAGGTCTTGGTTTTAGGTGATTATTTTCAGATAATGACTTTGGTGACAAAAAGCTACCCAATTTTAGGTCATATTTATAAACATTCTCCTGATAACAATAGGTTGCCCCTAAATACTCAAAGTCATATAGGTAATTCCATAAAAAAGATGAACCAGACATGCTTTAAAAGTATTTTAGGATTCTAAACATATTACCAATTATGGACCTCTGTTGAGGTAAATATAGTGTTATAATGACAAATTTGACTGAGAACAAAGCTACAAATCTTTATTTCATAATACCATATTCGACCCAATTAGAGCCTATGTCCCTATATGCCCCCCTCCCCCTTTTTTAGCCTCAATTTCAATTGCCCAGGCATAAATAAAGACCAAAACTCACAAAACTGTATAGATTCAAAATAATTTTGTCTTATTAGCACCTATGCATTTTTTTCAATTTTTTAAACGCCTTGGACGCTTATTGGGTCGAATACAGTAGGTGTATATAATACCATATTGACCAAACCGAAGGTCTAAATTCTTTTTTATTAGATACAAAATATTTGTCTAAAAAGGTCATTAGCATTGAGGAAGTCAAAATTGAGGTATTTCTGACATCGCAAATGTAATATTAATCAAACAAAGGAAATTAACTCTCTGCTTCTAAAAATAGGAAACATCATGTTAATAAGTTGAAATATTGATCCTCATGTGACCATGTATTAGCCAATGAGATCAGTCATCTTATATCTTACTTTATTGGTCATTTATTTTGAAATAAAAAGCATTACAAATTATTGTACAACTGTATTGTACTGTACAATTGCATAGTATCTTCATCTAAATTATTGAATAAACAGATTTTATAATATTTATTGTGTATACATGTGTTATTTTCTCTTAAGTTTCGTCCTCAGTAGTACTGTTTGTATGTGTGGAGGTTATCAGGGATATCTCACTATCAAAACTTCTTGTTGACTTCCATGTTACATACATCAAAACTTGACAATAGAACAGAAAGGTAATTTCTGTCTCTTTAAGCTATGTGTATCCATAGTAAGGCATCTGAGGATAACATATTATATCATAAAGCAAATAGAAGCATCAGACTTGTTTAATTAAGGAATTTTATGCAAAGCAATGTACCATAAAGAGTTCCATTGGTGCTAGGGGGGAGACCGTATTACTGGGGAACCTTCAGTCATGGAAGATTTGTGTAATGAACTGTAAACATACTAATTTTTAGCATAATCAAATTTATAAAGCACAAAATTGATTTGGAGCAGGTTAAATAGGGCAATAATAAATTAGCACATTCTTAGTAATTGCTAGAATTACAATACATAAAAATGACAATTTACACAATCATATTTAAGAGCTGGTGCAAAAAGTGCTAAATGGAATTACTGCTAAAATCTCTGTGTTTACAGTATAGATATTCATATCTATATATACCTGGAATCATATATTTTGGGTTCTGTGCCGATATTGAGATATATGTCTTTAGTGTTTACCAAGAAATCTCCAAAGACACAAATATCTCACCTCCATACACTAAAACAGTATGGGACAGAAAAAAAATGCATTTCAAACTTTTGTGAAGTAAGCCCCAGATATTGAATAGAAAAACAACACACGTGTATGACATATGCACATTTAATTCTTTGCTGAACAATATTCCATTGGACTACAACGTGCTACAATAATAATTACGTGTGGCTACACTCCACACTGGTCCAGTTTCAACAACAAACACGTCAAAATTGTTCCCAAGTAAAAAGTTCACCGATAAGACATCACTACAGACTTGTGCTTGGTGTAATGACCTTGGGTCGTAGTTTTGTGACCATGATTTGGTATATATGACCTTCATTCAGTCTTCCGACTGGTGCTATGTATGGCATTTTATTGGTATGTATCATATTTTGATAATGGGGTAAAGATTGAACAAAAATAGTGCAAAACCAGCTAGTAGAATAGCAGTGGTCCCATATGCAAATTTAAAAAAAAACATATTTATCAACACTTTAATAATAAGGTTTTTTTTGGTGCTAAATTTTTTTTTTTAAACTTCCCCAATTGGAACTTTACAATAAATGCAGTTTTCATAGAAGCTGTAATGAGTTGTTTCAAAAACAATGTGCATCTTCTTTGCATTGGAGACAGAAAACTTTGATAACCCTTCACCCCCCAAACATACTGTGTAAATAGTTGGTTCATTATGGGGACATATGATAAAGTCATGCTCACAGTCATTGACTCGTCAGTAATGTAATCATTATAGATATAAGTGGCTTTGTCTAGATAACAAGCATGTTGCCAATATAATGTACAACTGTAAGTAACAAACATAAAAAGTTGGCATAGAAAATCCAGAGCTAAGCCTTGGCTTTCTTTCAATCAACAGCTATTGGGTTTGGGTTTCATAGTTTGTTTGTTGTTTTTTTTTAATAATAAATGATGCTCAATTTGAAGGAATACAAAACCTGGCTAGCCTCGATGATTAGAACAAACATACCGAATCTCTGTTAACAAGGATTGGTGTTTCTAGCATAAAACTCTGTCTTACTCAAATATAACAACGTGATACTCTTAACATATTAAAACAATTTCACAACCATATAAATTTTACCAACAATACACTTGATTGGTTCTGACAATTAGCCAGCAAACATATAATCCAAAACATCAAATATAATTCTCACATCTACCAGAAAAACCTTCCAGTGGTTTTGTTTTTATGGCAAAATTTAAACATCTTACTTTCTTCATTGTCACCCAACATGGCCTGCCATCTGGGTGTAAGTCGTGGGGTCATGACCTTGGGTATGAGAGTTACACAGGATGTGTTAATACAAACAGCTGGTAAAAAAACACAGATCTGTCTTATTCAAAGGATTATTATTATATCACAAGACAACTGGACAGAATTTCTTTGGAGGCACTTTTCACTTAAGTTTTGATGGACGGTGGAGAGAGCACATTGCTAATATCATTTGTTCTCATTAAAAAAAATTCAAATTAAATCCTTAACAGGCCTGTATAAAGTTCAAGAACAGTTAATCTATTTGTCTAAAACAGTCTCATATTGTTGATATTATTTGTCAAATTATCAATCAATTTCCACTTTTTCACAACCAAACACATTCCGTGGAGTCATAAAAAGCTGACTGGTATTATTTTTTTGCTATCAAATTTTCTTTAAATTCAACCTCTCATGAAAAATACGATAATCAATTGCATATAAAAATATGTTAACTGAATAAGTACTTTGCACGTTTCATTTATATATATATAGTGAAATCTCACAGCAAATTCATTCTAAACTAATAACTAGTCTTCACTAGTAATCAATAACTACTTTAGGGGAAACCTGCAGAAAGTCTAAGTCAACTGGATAATTTAATGTAAAATTACTACTTCAATTCTTACGCCACTTTGTCTACAGATATAACCTCTGGAGAAAAATATCTGATTCAGTAGAACCTTGGCTAAAAACACACCAATACCTGGTACATGATTTTTCAAAATCTTCACTATGACCATGAGCCGTATTAGCAGAATTTTTAAAGGATTCACAGAAATTATATAGAAATGGGTACTTAAACATTGTAGGACCCACAGTATTTTTGTTTTACTCATGAAAAAGTCTGAAGGACCAGTAGAAAATTCCATCAAATGAAGTTAACAACACAACTTTGATAGGGTTTCATGGTCGTTACGTAAATGGCGCTAAATGAGCAGACAGTCAACACTGACCAGGACTGGATTCGTAATGAATAACAAATACTTTTCAAACTTCAACAATATATCTAACTGTAACATTCATATTAAGATAAAATGTGTAAAATATGCATGAACAATTCTTTATAAATAATTATAAATTAGCACAGCCCATTTGTTCCACTTTCTCAGTAAAATATAAACTCTCTTTAAAGACATGTAAATAGGAAAAATGAAAAATAGCCTTAAAGCATGACATCTCCTTAACAAAAATATTGTGCATTACTAGCTTAATTTACTAACTCAATAATCACCAAGTAAAATGGTTACAGAACAAAAATCCTACCCTAACTAGGTAAAAAACTGAACTCATCCTACTTACTAACTAAAGAAATGAGGTTGTTTTGATGTCCTTAAATTGACCACAAGAAATCTAAACCTGCAATTTCTGTTTGAAATTTCTTTATTTCTTGATTCTATTCTATTTAGGTAAATTTCAGATTTTTGTGTAAAATTTAGGTCAATCTCGGTTAAGATTTTTGACCTGATGTTTTTGCCTGTATAAAGCCAATGCTGGTCCTGATACTGACATAATCTTTGGCTTGATACATAATGGCGTACATCCATGTCAGACTAAGTTTCTCTGTTGTACATACTTAAAGCACAGGTATTATATATACAGTCAATATTCCAACCTTTGAGGATCATACCTTTGGATAGCTGTACTACACTTCACCATTGAGACATATCTGATATGTTTGGATTTCTTTGGACAACCCAAGTTACACTACAACAGTTATACTACAACATAAAAACCTACACACTTTCTCAAGAAAATAAGCATAAAAATTAATTATTGGCTACTCTTAAGCACCAGGGATCACCAGAATGTAGTAGCTTGTTTGATATGGAAACCGTTCTAAAATGTAGAAAGTTCTTCATCTCCAAAACCAATGGAGATATCCGTACTGAACCAGGCCGATTAAAACTAAGCTTTAAGAATTAAGGGAAACCAGTCCAACTTTAAGCAACATGGAACAAAACGTTATTTATAACTGTCACAGAATAGTATGATATTTGGTGTTATAATGGTTGCTCTAATAAATGGTTCATCAAATCCTGTATACCATCGGTGTCTGTTACATATTATGTAACATAAAAGAGCACATGCATTGTGTTTTCTCTCCAGATTAGTAAATATCAGACCATATTAGTCTCAAATTTGATAGTCTTATGTCATTCATTCAAGACTGGTCCCCGGGCGACGTAATGCCAGTACATTGACAAAGTTACTGATTTCAGTTCTCTTCTTGAACATCAAGTGTGAAGCACGCAATTAAAGATTTAGTGAGCTATAGAAGGGTAAAATTTGAGCTTCCTAAAATGCATTAATTCAATTAGACAGGCCCTGACGTTTTCTCAAAAATTGAGATGACAACTTCTGGGCATGCTTTTTCAAATATTCCTTTCCACCATTCTTGATCCACTCGGCTTCGAAGTCCTTCCCTAGGATTTCTGCCCCTTTCTTTCTTCCTAATCCTGTCTCCTCTAGACTCAACTCGCACATCTGCATGTCATCCACACCTGACAAGTAATAGCCATATATTGCTGTAATAAGTTCATCCTGACTGAAGTTGATCAAATTCATCAAATATACTTATATGTTTTATATGATGAACAGTATTCCCAAAATCAATTCAACTTAAAAAATATTTTAAGAGATTAATAAGCAAAAAAACAAATGGCCCAAAAGGCCTGTATTGTTATATCGATACTTCAGTAGATAAAATAGTAGAATTATCATTCTTATTTAAATTTTATAATAAGTAATTTTCTAGATTAATATTTCATGCAAAAGTCCCATGCAATTCATCTTTTTGATCTACACTTTGAAAGCAAATGATTTTTTCTTCCTACCCTCTGATCAGGGTTGTAGGTTGGTGAGTGGAAGGGTTCAGGTACAATTAAAACCTATTACATAATGAAGTGATCCAGGTCGAGGGGACCCAGTCTGCAGACTGACCTGATACTAGGATAATGGGCTGTTTATCAGGGTACATTTCCATCTGTCTAGCGATCCATTGACCGTCAAAGTGGGCCCACCACATCCCATGTTTCTTTCCTGTCGGATTGTCACGGAAATCATCAGATGGTCGAGCGAACGGAATACGGAAAAATCGCTGGACTGCATCCTGTTTGGAGTTGATGTTCGGTCTCTGGCTGATGGATTGTCCAGTAGCGGCAGCCATGGCCTCTATGGAATATAATACATAATTGTAATTCAAGATTAATTCACAAACTAACAGTAATGCATAGACAATTTCTATTTCTAGAAATAAACATGGTTAAAATTGATCTGTAATTGGAACAAATAAAGATTTCCAAAACAAAAATTTACATCTGTAAAATAAAACAAGCTACATAATCCTATTATCCCAGTTAGACACCCTTAAACTAATGTCATCTAACATAAAGTAAGTATTTGGATGTGGATTCTATACAGAGTACAAGGAGAAAAAACATCCAGTTTTAAACTGTATGGCAACTGTCCCAATTGACCATGAGTTGGTCACTTACAACTAAGAGTTGTAGGGCCAGTGATTGTTTATTAAGCCTACGTTCCTAATCACCTGGCTCCCAAGGTTGCTAAGCATGTAAGGAAATTTATAGGAACATATCAAACAGATATGATACGCCACTTAACTGTTTGTGGACCTCACCTGCATTTTCCACCAAATCTTTGGGTGCCCGCTCATCTGGTGTATTGTCATTGGTTTTCTTGTTCTTAGACTTCCAGGTATGGTAAACTTTTAATCGCCTGTGGAATTCGGCTCTGCAGGCATCTAGTAGCTCAATATCTACAGTCAAAAATTTAAGGGTTCAAAATCAAATCTACAGAAAATACCTCAAAAGACTGGAAAACACAACACTTTTACCATGGTAAACTACACTTGCATTTCTTATTTCTTCTCCAGAATTCATATCCCTTCTGAGAGCTGGACATAAAGCTTGATAATATAAAATAAGAACTGACATAGGCATCATAAAAATATTATGAACATTTGGTGTTCAAACCAAGTATCTACAAAAGATAAAAAACATTATGAAAAATAGTACATAACTTATTTTGACTTGAAATTGAATATGTTGTAATGGCATATCAACAAGGCCTACCTATCACCTACGTTCCTGAATTTAAAGTCTCCATTGAAAAGCATTTAATACAGAAATTATGATAATAGTCTTAAGTCTAGAAACCAGCCCTGACTATTGTAATGCTTTCCTATGAATAATTTCAATATAAGGAATTTCGTCCATAACTTAAAGGCATATTGGTGAAACTTGGCCTGGACAATTTAAACCGATCACCGGGGCACCATTTATTGAGAGCGTACCACATGAGGTGTTGATGGTATCTCGTAACTCAGCATACTTCCATTTGGACAGGTCATATTTCTTGGACAGCAGGGCAGTGCGCGCAGCCTGTACCTCTGCAGACCTGTAAACATATCATGTTCATTGTTAGTATCGGTAATTATTTGATACATAGATCTAACTAAATCATCACAATATTGTCATTAGCTGGTGTTGAATGGCTACCATAGTTTAAATCAATTTTGTGTGGATTATTATACTGTATACTATCATGTAGATATTGAATCAAATTTTTTTTTAATATGGTTTTCTGTAAAATAGACAAAAAAAACCTAGTAAAATCATAACACAACACACAAATGTCAACTAATTATATATTACGTAAAATTATTATTTATTATTAGAAAAGATCATTAAAGCTTTGTCGATTAACTGTGTTTAAATCCACCTTATAGAAAATTACTCATTTTCGATATGCTGAAAACTTTTGCAGCAGAACCTTAATTGTGGTAATACTTATGTATGTACAGTTTGTAAACAGTAATTTGTTTTCAAGGCATACGACTCTATCTTTGGATGCATTTTGATTTACAATATGTCAAATTAATTTATATATTTATGAAAATGATTTTAATTTCATTACCTATCAACAATATTTTATTTTTATCTTTTAAATCATTATCTATCAATAGCATTTCTATTTCATCCATGATCAACAATTCTAAAAAGATTCATTCAAAAGTGCATGGTTGTAAAACTACAGGTCTATGTAAAACAAGAAAAAATTATTAAGATATAAAAACTGTAATTCACACATACACATACTTATTTTCTATATATCTATCATCAAGACTGATTCAAACAAAGAATAACAAAACACACAAATCCATAACAAGAATGTTCAAATCTGTAAGGCATTCACAGGCTGGCTGTTAGTATGGCAGCTCGGATTCTGGAATCGCTGGACGAGGGGGTTTAGTTTTGTGGCAGCTGACAGTCACAATACAGACAGTAAACACTTGGTTTCCATTAGAACATGAACTTTGACCCTGAATCAATTATAGCCAAGTAAAGGTGATGGCAAAATAGAAATGTCAGTAAGACCCCTGTCCTCATATAAAATCTGAACAGCAGTTAAGGGATTGGACAAAATACAATATGGGAAAGGACAAAGTCATGACTGACATAGGTAACTACTGTATGCCCCAAACTCACCAAATATGGGCCGATCACATAGGATAGGATTCAAGTCAGTACAGATGGAATTTACTGTCATAATTCAATTCTGCATGTGGTATTTGAATCATTTCACTATAATCACAATTACACATTCAGAAAAATCATTAAGATGATAGATACTAATTAGTAAACAAAGGACAGAAAATCAGGTGTCAGGATGGAGACAAACAAGATGGTGTTGGAGTGTCACATGAAAGTGGACAAGTCAAACTACATAAACACATGGGATGGTTGATGTGCGCATGTTCTTGAGGCATTTTACCAAGGTATCACCATTAATGCCTGTTTATGCAGACATAGACAGGACGTTTGGATCGACAGCTGGCATATCTTGACTAAGTGCATGCAACATTTCTAATTTCAAAATACTCTTTTTACATTATTAAGCTAAACATTTTATTAATATGCCTTCCTGGATAGGTTAAAATATTCTTAGTTTACAGTAAGTAATCAATAAATCACTCATTCACAACACATTTCATACAGCAAATTTACAGTTAGTACAGCTCAATGTATAATAGATCAGAATTTCACAGGTAAACAGAAAGAGTTACATTGTCATTACAACCAAAACAACCATTTCTAATTCTCGATGTGCAAATTCTTTAATGACAGGAACAAGGTGAGTAAGCAAGCTTTGTAAGATCTAGACACTAGAAAAGCAAGACATTGGCAATCAGGGATCCCAAATGTTTTGGCATTCAGAAAATTAAGAAAAAATGGTAGTGATTCCATATACCTTTCTTTTGTAGTGCTAGTGATAAAAATAGAAAATAATATCAGCAAAGTGAAGGTCAAGGTCATACAAAATTAATGGTCACTGAATGTCAGGGTAGTAGTCAATATAAAAGGTCAGATATATCAGAAGTCCATTTGTTAACTTTTCATCTGGATTTTGTATAGGTTGTGATGTGATGTTTTCTCAAAAGTTAAGATTCATGTATAGCAATGGTGGGTAAGAATTTGGTTAACTGGAGTATTTTTTGTGTAATGGTTCAGGTATAAATCTGTGATGCAAACTTTGAACAATAGATATATTAAGAAGCACAGTGCTTCTTTTGTTGGTCAGTACACCATTTATATGTCTTTATGTTTGTCAGGTGGCAAATAAAGATTCCAAAATTATAAGGTGAAGGCCATCTTAACTAAAATGAAGGTGAAGGTCATTAGACCATAAGTGAGGGGTCATAGAGGTCATCTTACTTCTCTATAACCATACTGATGGCTCTGTCAGCGTAATAAAGGAGAGTAAGAGTTAGTCAGAAAAAGGTCAGGTTACATAGATTAGCTTTAATATACCTGTAAGAGGAAATGTTAGCCAGAAAAAGGTAACATGATTATCTTTACTCTCCTATATCGCGGTGTCACAAAAAGATGAAAATGTTAGTCAAAGATTACTAGTTATGTTACCAATATCCCTCGCCAATATAGTGATATTAATTAAGATAATGAGATTATAATTGCCATAATCATGTCCAGCAGTGGGACTATGTATTTGTTGATAGAGATTATCCGAGTAACTATTCCGTATTTATATATTACAGAGTTATCTGTCCTTACAGGTAGGTATTAATTGTGACGTCATGTGTTTCATAGGGTAACGTCATGATTTTCAAAGAAAATGACATGAGTTGCGCTCACATGATAATGACGTCACAATGGATACCTACCCCAAAGGGAGGTAACTCTGTAATATGCAAAGACGGAATTATATGTAAAGAGTTGATACCTCTGTAACGGGGGTACCACTACGTCCTCTACAGCCTCCTGGTCCTCCATCGCCAAACGGAGAGCCAATTCTCTGTCTCGGTGCTCCTGTTCCAGCTGATGTTGTCTACAACACAGCAAATCAAAAGTTTACTTTAGGTTTAAATCAAAATGATATTAGAAACTGACTTATCAAAGATATCGCAGGATATGTCAATAACAGTGCAAATTAATGTACCCTTTTACAAAATTCATGTGTTTTTAAGATATACAACGACTACATAATTTTACTCTATCCTTTAACTCTAATTTTTAACAATTTCCTAATCTACAATATGGAATAGATTTGAATTTCTTGTTCTCCGTTATGGTCAGAAAAACTAGATGGGTGGCTCATGAGATTCCAACGATGGTTATTTACCTATTGGGAAAAGTATAAAATTGAGACACATGTATACATATCTACAGTTATCTACCTTTGCTTGTTCTCTTGAGCCTCCTTGGCCAGCAGGACCTTCATCTTCTCCCGTTCTACACGTTCAGCCTCGGCCTTCTTCTTCTGTTCCTCCTCCTCACGTTTCCTTTTAGCCTCCATCTCAGCCTTCCTGTATACATATAATACATTTTCACATAAAGTTAGTTTGCATTCCAAAATCAACTTCATAAAGAAACATTTGTCAAGGAAAAAGTTATTTAATATAAAATTTTGCTAAATGATTCAATTTATAACAGTAGTTCATCCAGATTTATTTGTAATGAATTTTTGAGGATGTACCTCACTTTTCATTTATTTTACTGTTAATGATCCACTTACAGCTTCCTCTCTTGTTCCTCTTCCCTTTTCTTTCTTTCCTCTTCTTCTTTCCTCCTTTTTTCTCTTTCCATTTCTTCCTATAAGATTTATAAAAGAAAAGAAATCAATATTGTTTATATTTTCCAACATATTTTACTGCAAAAAATTTGACATAGAGGAGCATACATGATTGGCCATGTAATATGAAATTTATTAAATGTGTTCAATAATTTGATATGCCCCACCCTTAAGGCAAGTAGCATAACAAATTATTTAACAAGTTTAATAAATTTCATATCACACAACCATAAATGTAAGATTTATGGATAATTTTTCAATTTGGTTTCTATATAAGAGTGGTAAAATTGGGCTCAGATTTGACGTCATATTTTGATTACCGTATGACAAATTATTATGTGTGACATCACAATAGTGTTATTACATGTGTCTTATGATATTCATGACATGGATGTATGAGATGACTGAAGGGGTCAGTTATGTGATAAAATTGCATTCTTGGTCATTTCAACAAAACTGACCTGTATTTTGCGGAGGCGTTCCTCCTCCTCCTTGATCTTCTGTTTCTCCAGCAGTTTGCGTATACCTTGTGTGTTCTGGTCCATCTGTGTGAGCAGGTTGTTATAGGTTTTCTCCATCTCCACCGGAGTGATCTCAGTTTTCTGTGGGTCAAAAACAACACAAAATATACCTAAATATACTTGTAATTGACAATCAAAGAGCATGCGACTGCATATTACACTCTGCATGCTACATTGAATAGTACACATGCGTGTGCGAGCATGAGGTATTGCTACACACCACATGGCGATCGGTCAAGTTTTCTATAAACAGACAACTCCCATATCAACAGATACCTTGGGTGTCAATGTAACTTTAATCCCACAATGGAAGTTATTTATAAATGTCAATTTTGAGTTTTAACTACTGAGTTGAGCTGTTCCATCTAATGTAAAAACACATGCATATAAACAATAACCAATCACTGTAATGAAGATACATTATAGTCAAACAAGTGGTTCAGCCAAATATTAATAAGGCATGTGTATTGTTACTCTTGTTTCTATATGTGTATATATAAAAACTATGGTCACCAGAGTTTGCTTTCATTGGTTTTAATTCTTCATTATTGGAGGTCTGTATTCAGTGAATACATATCTTTATCTTAGCTATGAATGCCGTCTGTAGTGAATACCTACCCTGATCTTAGCTATGAAGGCCATCTGCAGTGAATACCTCCCCTGATCTTGGATATGAACGCCCTCTGTAGTGAATATCTAGCCTGATCTTGGCTATGAAGGCATTTAAAGCCATATGTAGTGAATACCTACCCTGATCTTGGCTATGAAGGCCATGAATACCTACCCTGATCTTGGCTATTGTGTAGTGAATACCTACCCTGATCTTGGCTATGAAGGCCATATGTAGTGAATATCTATCCTGATCTTGGCTATGAACGCCATCTGTAGTGAATATCTACCCTGATCTTGGTTATGAAGGCATGTAAGGTTGTCTGTAGTGAATACTTACCCTGATCTTGACTCTATGAAGGCTGTCTGTAGTGAATACCTACCCTGATCTTGGCTATGAAGGCATGTAAGGTTGTCTGTAGTGAATACCTACCCTGATCTTGGCTATGAAGGCCATATGTAGTGAATACCTACCCTGATCTTGGCTATGAAGGCCATATGTAGTGAATATCTATCCTGATCTTGGCTATGAACGCCATCTGTAGAGAATATCTACCCTGATCTTGGTTATGAAGGCATGTAAGGTTGTCTGTAGTGAATACTTACCCTGATCTTGACTATGAAGGCTGTCTTTAGTGAATACCTACCCTCATCTTGGCTAGGAAGACTGACTGTAGTGAATACCTACACTGATCTTGGCTATGAAAACTGCCTATAGTGAATACCTACCCTGATCTTGGCTATGAAGGCTGTCTGTAGTGAATACCTACACTGATCTTGGCTATAAAGGCTGTCTGTAGTGAATACCTACCCTGATCTTGGCTATGAAGGCTGTCTGTAGTGAATACCTACACTGATCTTGGCTATAAAGGCTGTCTGTAGTGAATACCTACCCTGATCTTGGCTATGAAGGCTGTCTGTAGTGAATACCTACCCTGATCTTGGCTATAAAGGCTGTCTGTAGTGAATACCTACCCTGATCTTGGCTATGAAGGCTGTCTGTAGTGAATACCTACCCTGATCTTGGCTATGAAGGCTGTCTGCAGTGAATACCTACCCTGATATTGGCTATGAATGCTGTCTGTAGTGAATACCTACCCTGATCTTGGCTATGAATGCTGTCTGTAGTGAATACCTACCCTGATCTTGGCTATGAAGGCTGTCTGTAGTGAATACCTACCCTGATCTTGGCTATGAAGGCTGTCTGTAGTGAATACCTACCCTGATCTTGGCTATGAAGGCTGTCTGTAGTGAATACCTACCCTGATCTTGGCTATGAATGCTGTCTGTAGTGAATACCTACCCTGATATTGGCTATGAATGCTGTCTGTAGTGAATACCTACCCTGATCTTGGCTATGAATGCTGTCTGTAGTGAATACCTACCCTGATCTTGGCTATGAAGGCTGTCTGTAGTGAATACCTACCCTGATCTTGGCTATGAAGCTGTCTGTAGTGAATACCTACCCTGATCTTTGCTATGAAGGTCTGTGATCTTAGTGAATACCTACCGTGATCTTGCTGAGCGTCTGTAGTGAATACTACCTGATCTTGGCTATGAAGCTGTCTGTAGTGAATACCTACCCTGATCTTGGCTATGAAGGCTGTCTGTAGTGAATACCTACCCTGATCTTGGCTATGATGCTGTCTGTAGTGAATACCTACCCTGATCTTGGCTATGAAGGCTGTCTGTAGTGAATACCTACCCTGATCTTGGCTATGAAGGCTGTCTGTAGTGAATACCTACCTGATTTGGCTATGATGCTGTCTGTAGTGAATCCTACCTGATCTTGTATGAAGCTGTCTGTAGTAATACCTACCCTGATCTTGGCTATGAATGCTGTCTGTAGTGAATACCTACCCTGATCTTGGCTATAGCATGTAAGCTGTCTGTAGTGAATACCTACCCTGATCTTGGCTATGAAGGCTGTCTGTAGTGAATACCTACCCTGATCTTGGCTATGAAGGCTGTCTGTAGTGAATACCTACCCTGATCTTGGCTATGAATGCTGTCTGTAGTGAATACCTACCCTGATCTTGGCTATGAATGCTGTCTGTAGTGAATACCTACCCTGATCTTGGCTATATGAAGGCTGTCTGTAGTGAATACCTACACTGATCTTGGCTATGAAGGCATGTAAGGCTGTCTGTAGTGAATACCTATCCTGATCTTGGCTATGAAGACTGTCTGTAGTGAATACCTACCCTGATCTTGGCTATGAAGGCTGTCTGTAGTGAATACCTACCCTGATCTTGGCTATGAAGGCTGTCTGTAGTGAATACCTACCCTGATCTTGGCTATGAATGCTGTCTGTAGTGAATACCTACCCTGATCTTGGCTATGAAGGCTGTCTGTAGTGAATACCTACCCTGATCTTGGCTATGAAGGCATGTAAGGCTGTCTGTAGTGAATACCTACCCTGATCTTGGCTATGAAGGCATGTAAGGCTGTCTGTAGTGAATACCTACCCTGATCTTGGCTATGAATGCTGTCTGTAGTGAATACCTACCCTGATCTTGGCTATGAAGACTGTCTGTAGTGAATACCTACCCTGATCTTGGCTATGAAGGCTGTCTGTAGTGAATACCTACCCTGATCTTGGCTATGAAGGCATGTAAGGCTGTCTGTAGTGAATACCTACCCTGATCTTGGCTATGAAGGCATGTAAGGCTGTCTGTAGTGAATACCTACCCTGATCTTGGCTATGAAGGCATGTAAGGTTGTCTGTAGTGAATACCTACCCTGATCTTGGCTATGAAGGCATGTAAGGTTGTCTGTAGTGAATACCTACCCTGATCTTGGCTATGAAGGCATGTAAGGCTGTCTGTAGTGAATACCTACCCTGATCTTGGCTATGAATGCTGTCTGTAGTGAATACCTACCCTGATCTTGGCTATGAAGGCATGTAAGGCTGTCTGTAGTGAATACCTACCCTGATCTTGGCTATGAAGGCATGTAAGGTTGTCTGTAGTGAATACCTACCCTGATCTTGGCTATGAAGGCCGTCAGTAGTGAATACCTACCCTGATCTTGGATATGAAGGCATGTAAGTCTGTCTGTAGTGAATACCTACCCTGATCTTGGCTATGAAGGCATGTAAGGTTGTCTGTAGTAAATACCTACCCTGATCTTGGCTATGAAGGCTGTCTGTAGTGAATACCTACCCTGATCTTGGCTATGAATGCTGTCTGTAGTGAATACCTACCCTGATCTTGGCTATGAAGGCATGTAAGGCTGTCTGTAGTGAATACCTACCCTGATCTTGGCTATGAAGGCTGTCTGTAGTGAATACCTACCCTGATCTTGGCTATGAATGCTGTCTGTAGTGAATACCTACCCTGATCTTGGCTATGAATGCTGTCTGTAGTGAATACCTACCCTGATCTTGGCTATGAAGGCTGTCTGTAGTGAATACCTACCCTGATCTTGGCTATGAATGCTGTCTGTAGTGAATACCTACCCTGATCTTGGCTATGAATGCTGTCTGTAGTGAATACCTACCCTGATCTTGGCTATGAAGGCTGTCTGTAGTGAATACCTACCCTGATCTTGGCTATGAAGGCATGTAAGGCTGTCTGTAGTGAATACCTACCCTGATCTTGGCTATGAATGCTGTCTGTAGTGAATACCTACCCTGATCTTGGCTATGAATGCTGTCTGTAGTGAATACCTACCCTGATCTTGGCTATGAAGGCTGTCTGTAGTGAATACCTACCCTGATCTTGGTTATGAAGGCTGTCTGTAGTGAATACCTACCCTGATCTTGGCTATGAAGGCTGTCTGTAGTGAATACCTACCCTGATCTTGGCTATGAAGGCTATATGTAGTGAATATCTATCCTGATCTTGGCTATGAAGGCTGTCTGTAGTGAATACCTATCCTGATCTTGGCTATGAAGGCTATATGTAGTGAATACCTACCCTGATCTTGGCTATGAATGCTGTCTGTAGTGAATACCTACCCTGATCTTGGTTATGAAGGCTGTCTGTAGTGAATACCTACCCTGATCTTGGCTATGAAGGCTGTCTGTAGTGAATACCTACCCTGATCTTGGTTATGAAGGCTGTCTGTAGTGAATACCTACCCTGATCTTGGCTATGAATGCTGTCTGTAGTGAATACCTACCCTGATCTTGGCTATGAAGGCTGTCTGTAGTGAATACCTACCCTGATCTTGGTTATGAAGGCTGTCTGTAGTGAATACCTACCCTGATCTTGGTATGAAGGCTGTCTGTAGTGAATACCTACCCTGATCTTGGCTATGAAGGCTGTCTGTAGTGAATACCTACCCTGATCTTGGCTATGAAGGCATGTAAGGCTGTCTGTAGTGAATACCTACCCTGATCTTGGCTATGAATGACTGTCTGTAGTGAATACCTACCCTGATCTTGGCTATGAAGGCTGTCTGTAGTGCAATACCCTACCCTGATCTTGGCTATGAAGCCTGTCTGTAGTGAATACCTACCCTGATCTTGGCTATGAAGGCTGTCTGTAGTGAATACCTACCCTGATCTTGGCTATGAAGGCTGTCTGTAGTGAATACCTACCCTGATCTTGGCTATGAAGGCATGTAAGGCTGTCTGTAGTGAATACCTACCCTGATCTTGGCTATGAAGGCATGTAAGGCTGTCTGTATGGCATCCACCTGTTTAGTTGCAGCATCTTTATCTTTCTTGAGCTGGGACACAATCTTAGACATTTCTGTCACCTGTCCTTGTGAGGCCACAACCTTTGAAATCATCTTGTATCTGAAAAACACCAACAAAATGTAAAACAACCTAACACATGCCTAGGAATAAAAACAAATTGTTATTGGTAAAAAATATATTGTTATTGCATAAGTCCAAATGTTGTGAACAGTGCATAGAGTAAGAATCTTGTACAATACACTTGATGTTTAATCATTACAGAGCATTGAATTACAAATGTCTCCTGTGACTTACTTAGGCTTGAACTTGCGGACATCTCTCCACATTCTGACAGTCTTCTGGAGACGAACAATCTGTTCACCGCGCCATAAGATCTTGTTCTTTACTGTAACCATGACAACAAATACCAATTCATTAAAGCACTGATAGTTTAATTGGTGTAAAGATAGAATTCTGAGTCATCAGTAACTCTCATCAACGATCATGTATGCTATATTTAGTGAAAACCTTGAATAGCAGAGATGACACTTCACCAATCCACTTTCGGAATCTGACAACCCCTTCATAAAATTCTTTCTTTTATCCCTCCGTTCCCCCCACCCTCCCCCCAAAATAACAGTTATTTTGTAGAATTTCTAAACCACTGCAAATATTTGATAGCTGATATCATTATACTTCCTCACCTCCCCTACCCCACCAACAACTTCTGATTTGTTTCAACAGTCCATGCACACAAACTTCCCAATCCACCTCTTTGAGCACACCTCTCTGATATTACTATGCTTCCACAGCCATACTCAACTTCATCAGTTTAGTATTATAAGAACTCACATTTGATGACAGACAATGCACACCACTGTGCCTTTTTCCACCGAGAACAGATGAGCCAGCGTTTGACCTTCTTCACCAACATGGCCAGATTCTCCGGGTCACTCTTCATCAGCTGATCAAACTCAGCAAACTTTCCAGGTCTGAAGAACACCTTGGTCAGCCCAAACTTGAAGTCCTTGTCGTCCAGTCCCAGAGCTTTGAACAGTGCCTATAATACAGCCATCATACCTTAGTGACCATCTTCATTAAACAAACACCTGTCATATATATGTGGCTTTCATATTTTTATATTATTATATCTTCATATTTAACCTGTATTAAGAGACTACATAATAACATTAAAATCCATGTGCCAAAAGACAAAACAGGACAACTATTTATTAAGGTTTACTCAATGTATGATATAATTTATTCCAATCTTTGCCCATGTGTTCTAACTGATGTAAACCATACACTGACAAAATGTAACCCTGGCACTGATAAGGCAACACTCAGTATTGCCTTGCTTAAATATTGCAAGTGGCAAGGAAAGCTGTGTGTCGGATAAAGTGTTACAAAGATCAGAGACGTGGTACTTACCTTACAGAAGAGACGGGGGTCCAGACGAGCCAACTCTGGAGGAAGATAGCGTTTGTACATGTTGTACAGTTCGACAAACTGTGTACGAGACGGGAAGCCTTGCTGCATCAGATCTAGTACTGAGTTCATACCTGTAAAAGACAATAGGTTTCTCTGTCACACAGGTGTAACAAACGTAAAATAGTCATATCACACAATAGCTGAAAATAATTGCCCTTGGAAATCATAAACAAGATTTTAACAACATAATTTACCTGAACACTCCAGCTGGCTAAGAATTTGGGCACCCTCAAACATGTGGTCCACCATTTTCAAGTTGGGTTTAATACATCGGATAAAGTTGGTTCCCTGTAAAATAAATCAGATCTAAAAGATTATATATCACTTATATTTCAGTATAACTTGTCAAAACTGACCTTTGTCTTATTTGGATAACTATTGCAGTGTAAAACATGGGTTTCGAGATCCAAAAACAACATGGGTAAAGTACTATTTACCGTTGATTAGTCCCATCTTCCGGAGATTATGACATCATCATTTGACATGATTTTTGTGACGTTATAATCACCAGAGGTGGGACTAATCGACGGTAAATTATGCTTTACCCACATCATTTTGGGATCTTGAAACCGCCGTATTGTATGAAATTTTCCTTTCCTTCTTAATTTATAGTAATATAACGTTTATAATCCAGAAACCTGGTTATTATTTGCTTTTCAATGAATAAATCATTTGATATAATTCTAATTCTTTTATTTATTTTCAATGAATTAATATTGCTTACAGTTGAATGTCATTAATATTGCTTACAGTTGATCGTCATTTTAAGAAATTCTTTCATTGATGAACATTTTTCACTAGTTAAAATATCATATACTTCTTTTATAATGTCATCAAAACGACGATTTGAGTGACTAACAGAGAGACTTTACCGTGGATTTAAGTTTCTCCATCAGGACGACCAGTTGAGAACGGAACTTGCTGCCAACACTGATGAAGTTCAGTTTCCCTGAAGAAACCTTGACACCCTCAAACATCTTCTTTAGAAGTTCATTCTTACTGTCTTGTATGAGGAACTCAAGTGATGCATGAAGAGCATCGTTATTCTTCTCTATAAATTGTACCTGAAAATAGTATTGTAATCATCTTGTAAAAAGCGATACATTTTTTTTTTTTTTTTTTAACTCTATCAGAAATCATAATGTTAGATTTTAGTCCTAAGAACTACTGCAGGATAATATTTAATTGGAATCTAAATTCATGAAAATTCTCAGGAAGAGATAGGATGGGTTGAGATAAAATGGACAATTTGCCTCGACCCCATTTTATGGTAAATACACACCATAAATACAAAATCAGTTTATACTGAAATGAATTTATGGAAACGAGAATCATGTAAAGAAATAATTCACTAATTATATTATCACATCTTTATATGGAGAGACAACAAGTTTCTAATTACCGTGTGGTAACAGACAGCACCAGCAAAATGTCGGATCAGGAATCCCTCCTCATCTCTCACATCACGGTGCATCTTCAACTTCGATTTACGTGGCAGCTGTAAAAGAAATAATGCAAATTTAAAGAGATGTCTTTAGAACTGATTTACATTGACATTGGACACTTTATGAAGTCTATAATACTGGCATGAAATTATCAAATATGTGCACCTGGACATTAAAATGTATCTGACAATACATTTACACACAGCCCTACTTACACTAAGCCTGAAATGTTTCTTGTTACGGTTGTGGACCTCCATTGTGAAGTGGTCTGGTTTTGGCTGGGGCAGTTTACTCTCCTCATCTAGTAGGTCAAATATACCTGACCCCTTCATCTCAATCAGATCTGTACAAAATGGGTAAAGCACTCATCTCAGGTACAATGTCAAACACAGCCTTACACAAATCCTTATATCTATATCAATGTCCACGATATCTATAAATTAAGTTAGGTAGAAAATATATGTAGGTCACAAGTGTCCCTCCTGACTCTGTTTAGTATTTTATCCAACAATCTGGGCCACCTGTAAGGTCTAATTTAGAATAGGAAACATACACAACTAGCTATAGTACACAATTTTAATCTGGAGTTTTGTAAAAGAAATGCATTCAGTTTGGTATTCCCAGATAAAATGCAGGAGTAATGAATAAAGAAAGGCATAAGAGGACTAGTTTAGAGACACTTTGTAAAACAATGCTTTAAACAAATCTACACATGTATGAATCATGTGGTACTGAATTGAGATAGGATCAGACATTAGTGGACTGGACTAGAGAGAACAGGACAGTACAACCCGGAGCAACACTGTGTAAAAGAGCATTAGTTTGGTGACTGTCTTCAGCGTGAATAATTTTGAATCTTCATTTTATTACCTCCAGTAAGTGCTAATACTTGTTTACTTTTGTTATGAAAGGTAGAGATCATGATCTTGCCAGCTTCCAACACTTACCAATACAATCTTTATTGTCTGTCCATTCAATCTTCTTCACGTTCAGGCCTTCTTTCTCGTACAGAACTTGTTCCTTAAACACACAACAATATTAAAACGTTAACTTAATTCTATTTTTGGAGTCTACAAAACTATAAAAATACATAATTTTTCAAGCATAACATTTTTTACAGATCAAATTAAGCCCCTTTCAAACATCCTGCTTGAATACTAATAAATGTAGCAATTCTCATCCATGTTTCATTTCTTGAGTATTCTTGTGAATTCATGCAGTGCACTTGTAAATTTTAATTTCATGTTGACTGTTGATGTGACGTGCCTACTCTTGTAAAATTACAGTTTGTTTAGTATTCTATCTTTTTGTAAATTCCTGTTTATGAAGTATGTAGTTTATGGGCACATTAAGACCTACCTCCTTGAGGATTCTGTCATTAAAGAATTGCTGGAGTTTCTCGTTACAGTAGTTAATACAGAACTGCTCAAAGCTGTTCACTTGGAAATACTCTGAAAGACAACCAAGCGTAAAAAAATATACATTCATTTTTCATCATGGTTGCAGTTGTGTTACAAGTTAATAAAGTGTAAAAAATCTAACAAATTGATCCACACTGATTTTAAAATCTCACTTAGTTTGGTGAATTATGTACTGAATAAAGTCAAAAGCTTTAAAGCAAAATAAATATTAATCATCTTCAATGACATATGTAAGCATGAAAAACACAAATTGCTAATATGCTGTAAACATTTTAGCATTAATTATATTTCAGCATTTTTTGTGCAAGGCAATTATTCCTAATGCCTATGTGAAGTCATCATTTTACAAAGTACTGTATCTTGTTAAATTGTCAATAAGCCTTACCAAATCCAGCTATGTCCAACAGACCAATGAAGCTCACAGAGGAAGAGAAAGGGATAGACTTGTTGATGCTGCCCACGATGAAGTCGAACAGTCGGGAGTAAATAGATTTGGCTAGAGCGTCCCTGGCATTAGAGGCCTCACCGACCTTCAGTGGAACCCTGTAAACAAAGGTTCAATATTCATCATATGGAAAGGAAAAGATAGATACAGATAAGTTTTTATAATGATATATATATAGCATATTATAAATCTATTGGTGACACTTAACACATTGCGGGACATTGCTATGATTGCAAAAATTAGATCTGCGAAATGTTGACAAATCATTGCATCATATACACCTTCAAAGTCAGATCATGAAAATCTAAATTCACTATGTTTCCATTTCTAGTTGTAATTTCAAAATTTTGACCTTCATAAATATCAATCTGATACATCACTTACTTAATAATGGTACAGTTGACCTAACATGTGACTTACTTTATAATGGTGCCTTTTGACCTGACATATGACTTACTTCATAATGGTGCCCTTTGACCTAACGTGACTTATGTGCCTTATAATGGTGCCCTTTGACCTAACATGTGACTTACTTTATAATGGTGCCCTTTGACCTAACATTTGCCTTACTTTATATTGGTGCCATTTGACCCGACATGTGACTTACTTTATAATGGTGCCCTTTGACCTAACATGTGACTTACTTTATAATGGTGCCCTTTGACCTAACATTTGCCTTACTTTATATTGGTGCCATTTGACATGACATGTGACTTACTTTATAATGGTGCTCTTTGACATAACATGTGACTTACTTTATAATTGTGCCCTTTGATCCTCCTTTTGCTGCTTGCATGATACGACTTGTAAGGGATTCCCTCAGTTCCTCCTTGTCCAGAGCCAGCAGTTCAGCAACAGCCCCGAGTGCGCCCTCAGTTCCAGCTACCACCTTACAACCACCTGTCAACCAAATCATTCAAGCATGACATCTTAACTTTTTCATTAAATTGGCATTGAAAAATTTATTAGATTTGTTTGTTTTTGTATTTAGATTCTGTTCAATATGAATGTAAAATACAACACAACATCCAATTATGGATGTGCATTAGACATTCCTAGAAAATGATATTATTATATAATTCTTTACATAATAGTCGTAAGTTTTTTTTAAAAATGAAATATTATCTAAACCTTTAGTATCTTCATGGTTTTCCTCAAATCCAATATTTCCTAGGTGGAGAACTCCAGCCACCAGTTTGTATACAGACAAACGGTCAGAGTCGGAGAAACCGAGATGTTTCATTGCATCGTCACAGGTCTTAAAGTTCTGTACATCATCAATGACAGGATCTGAGAGACTGCCATCCTTCAGGTACTATGCAACAGAAACAGCATATTTATATACAACAAAAACCCTTATAGGTAATGGTACTGCCAGCAAAATGTATCATTTAAGGAATTTTTTTGATAATGTTTTCAATACCTGTCTGTCAATATTTTGAAAATTACTACCCACCTCTTATACTATACAATGATCAATGTGTGCCTATTACCTGTATCAAATCTCTAGAAGCTAAATTGATTAATTATAAATAATTACAACTGTATCCAACTAAGATAATCAACTTGTATAGACTGCCTGTACGAACATATCCTTGTACTCACCTATAAGGTAATCTACTGTACCCACATATATGATAACCCACATGTATGTATCTATGAAATAACCCACTTGTACCTGTCTTTATGATAACCCACCTGTATCCACCTGTGACATAACTTACACATTAATACCAACATACAGTCCAACCAGATTATTACCAATTCTAGGATCCCATTTTGTATTATACAGGTCTCATTCTAAGTGGGTTAACATTTGTATAACAGACACAGAAGTGAAACAAAGTGAGACTTTGGACAGGGATATACTATTGTTAAAGAAAAACTGTTCATCACATGTATGCAGATTACCCACTGATTGGGCAGTATAATGTACATGTGTCGACACACTGCAGTGATCAATTATCAAAACGTACATATAGGTCACGATTTGCTAACTTTGTTTTTGGCACTTCGCATTGTGTGGGTTTGAAACAACACAAAAAGTACCAAGGGGACTAGAATATTGTTACGTATTACCCAAGTTTTTGTATTAAACAACTCATACTAAATGGGTAATAAATACAAAAATATTGAATGCAATTTGCAGGGGATTTCAATTTGTATAATGTGAGTTGGACTGTATACCATAAGATAACTCGCCTTTACCTACTTATAAAATAACCCACCTGTACCTTCTTATAAAATAACTCACCTGCATCCACATATACTATAAGATAACCATGTTTTACCTACCTGTGAGGTACCCAACTATAAAATAACTCATCTGATAACTCAGCTGTACGGTGGCTGTGCTCACTTTGTACTTACCTGTTTACTCTTCCTGTTCTGTGACATGGCTTTGTCAGTTTGGCGACCACAGAAATACTGTGTACATCCACGATTCAAGTACTACACATGGGGAAAAAGATTACACGACAAATCATAGCATGGTCATCATACAACAGCAAACAGGGTAGCCAATCAAATTACATATTACTTCAGGCGGTATGACCATGAGCCAATCAAATTACATGTGACATCAGGAGATATGTACCAATCCAAGTTCACATTACATTTGGAGGTATGACAAAACATAAAACAAATGTTTTAGGTACAAAGTTCCATATATATAATTGATCACCAAATACTACAATGCCTTATAACATAGCATACAAGATTACACAGAAGCACAAAATTTATCAATTATCTAATGAATAACCATTTTTTTTTCTATTATTATTTTTTCTTCCAAATTATATGTCAACTTCATTTTCACGGATTTCTCCTGAAATTAGCTGAATCAACATATGGATCAAAAAATGGATTAACAATCATGCAAGGGATTTCCATCACGGACAAACTATAAGTAAAGCCCCGACCATACAGTAACATACGTGGAAATGGTCCGGAGGGGCCAGTCTAAGTTTCTGGTAAAGATCGTCTGGGGCACCAGCACACAATCTGTAGAAGATGTGGTAGTTTCTTTCATTGGAGCTCTGGACACAAATCCTCGACTTTTCCAACAGGTAATGGGAAATGAAACCTCCAGCCAACATCGTCTGGGGCACCAGCACACAATCTGTAGAAGATGTGGTAGTTTCTTTCATTGGAGCTCTGGACACAAATCCTCGACTTTTCCAACAGGTAATGGGAAATGAAACCTCCAGCCAACATCATCTACAAGATGAACGGATCATGAAGTCAAATAAACAAAGATAGATATTAGACTAAGGCATCATTGTATAAACACCAAAACTCTGTCATACAGCATTAAAATATTCCAAAATTTAAAGATCATTTTTAATTTTGGGCTTATTAATTTTAAGTATACTTTTCAATACCACTTTGCATGGTACTTGCTCAGCTATTAAAGACAGATAAAAAGTTTTGTAGAACATGATTATGAAGTGGAAGACCTTCATAAACAGGGATTTTTCAATCTCTACTATTTCAGTCAAAGTTTAGAGGTCATCAAGAACTATCTGACTCACGAAATATCCCTTCACAATTCAAAAAATAGCATAAATGGACCACTTCTAAAAACAATGAAAACATCCCCGTTGGTTCTAGAATATTTCTGGATTATATATGACAACATATAATATCACAGGTGTCATTGTTAAATTTTATTATCAGCATTAATACATGCAGTATCAGGGATAAATGATCGTGCCATTTGTAGTCCTCACAAAATAGAATGTAATAATGATAACCTGAAGTTACCCGTTCATCACTAGATTATATATTAAATGTACTAGTAATACATAGTGTTAAATACATAATACTGGAGAGTAAGTATAGAGCTGTTTATAACAATACAGACACCAACCACCAGTTATATATATACTAGTTTGAAGTATACACTGGCTAGTTCACTAGAGTATACCCTAGCCATCACTATATCATATATATGTTATGTTAAAAAAAACACCAGTAATTATATATATATTATGTTTAAAAAAAACCAGTAATTATATAAAATTACTCAAAACAATATTAGAAATAAAAGTAGAATATGAAAATATCATGCAATAATTAGATTACAGAACTGCCTGTATTTCAACTCTACGTAATTGTCACAGTGAGGTCATAGAACATGGGGAGTTTGGTGAGTTTACTCAAAACACTTCAAAAGTAGTTAGTACTGATTGCGACATATAATCAGTTACCATAGTGGTGCAATATTTCAACTTCAATTAATATCAATAATGAGATGTTACAGTGAACGATTTTTTTTAACAACATTAGTTCCCAGCATTTGTACCTGGTAGGTTAAAGATCAAAATGAAGGTCAGACTAGTAACCTTTTTAAAGTACACAACCACACTTTAGCAATGTCACGGTCTGAATATGAAGTTCATGTTGTTAATATTATGTAGATTACATATGAAAAGAGATTTTTATAGCTATGAAGAGATATTTTCATAAATAAATATGACAGTTTAAAAACAGATTGATTTAAAGAGTAATTTTGTGACTACTAACAATTGGTTTGGTAGAAGATTGAAGTTAGTAGATACACTGACTATTACATTTCATTAGTGTGATAGAGAAAATGATTTTCTTGCAAGAAAAAAAAAACCTGCTCTTAAGGGCTAATAACTCTGCATGACAAATAAGACAAAATACTGATTGTTAAGGAACATATAGTAAAACCTGCCTTAGCAACCACCTATGTATAAAGACCACCTCTGTATAAAGACCACCCTTCATAGGACCACTTTCGTGGGGTTCTTCAATGGCCATTTTCAACCCAATTTGACCTTCGTATATAGACCACTTGGCATGAAAATGCAATTTTTTCATTGTCCTTTTGGATGGTCTTTATATACAGGTTTGACTGTATATAAAATTAGTATGTATTAGATATCTAGTGTCTAGCCTTACTTACCAGATCCTGTGAAACAGACAGCAAAGTTATTACATATCTTACACTGACAAAACACTCAATGATAATCACCCAATATATTATTCTTATGTTTCACAATAATCAAACCTCCAATAGTCACTTTGAAGTATTTTTCTAAATAGCAAATAAAAACTGGAAAAAGAACCTAGAAAAGAAACATTGTAAATACACATAGGTATTCTTATTTAGAAAACACAAAAATTCATCATTGTAGGTATGCAGTGAGCTTACAATACAGAAAAGCATTGTAGACAACTTGATTTTTTTTCTATTGAATTAGTAAGAACATCAAGTTTTCCTAATTTGTCAATCTCTGATCAACACAGAAGGATGAATTAACCACTATACTTACTTTACCACTGAAGTGAATTTCAATAAATTTCCCGAATCGACTACTGTTGTTGTTTCTCATTGTCTTGGCATTTCCAAAGGCTTCTAGTAATGGATTAGCTGTAATGGATATGGCAGAACATGGTTACGGGATACTTATTTCAGGGTCACCCAGAAGGTAAATCTAAGGTTTGCGAAATTCATAATACAATAACTGTTTAATGCAATACAGAAGGTCTGACTTAAACTGTAAACTTCCTGATTATTTCCTGATTACCAGAGTCTTAAACTTTTTGTCCTGTACACATATCAGAATCTTTGAGAATTCCTCACATCAATAGCAGTTATCTCCAATTTCCTCTGTGTTATCAGATAACTTCTCTGTCTCCCTCTAAGTTACATCCTTGTCGTCTTCATAATACAGAACAGTCTTCCTTCCAGCTTACAATAGTATCCTATATATCATCAGAGTTCTCATGACTTCCATCTCAAATTACACTAGTATCCTCTATTCTGTATTTGCATATTACAGAGTTATCTGCCCTTGCAGGTAGGTATTGATTGTGATGTCGTGTATTTGCGAGCGTAACATCATATTTTTCGGAGAAAATTACATGAATTTCACTCAGAACATAATGACTTAACAATCGATGCCTACCTGCAAGGGAATTTACACTGTAATATGCAAAGATGGAATATCAGAGATCTGCGAATCTCCCTTCAAACTCAAATTCTAGTACGCTCTTTATTATCCAAGACCTCACAAACTTACATTCTAGAATCCTCTGCTCTATCTGCCCACTGCTCTGTCCACGTGACATGGTCAGGTATTTGAGGATGTACTTTGTAGACTCGGTCTTTCCTGCTCCAGATTCTCCACTGACAATGATAGACTGACTAAGCTTGGCCACCTTCATGTCTCTCAGGGCCTTGTCAGCTGTAAAGTTAGTAGAAAATAAGGTCTTAGGGAACATCATACAGAAGAGGAAATAATTTTTCAGAGACATCCACAAAGTCATCTAAACTTAAATAAGAGGATGTTTTATCTCAGTTTTTGTACTCAAACCAAAGTTAAGTTTTCTATCTTCACAGCCTTATAAACCAGGTGGTCTTTATACAGAGGTGTTTGTTAAGACAGGTAAATCACACTTACCTATGGCGTAAACATGAGGGGGCATGGTCCCCAGGGACTTGCCCTGATACTTCTCGATTGTGGCGTTGGTATAGAGATCTGGTACCTCATAGTACGGGTTAAGGGCAATGAGGATGTTAGCAGTGTAGGTCTGTAACAACATGTACAGTGATATCAATGTATATTGGATCAGTTTGTCGTATCTTATACCACATACCAGACTCAAATGCTGTTAAATAGCATGCAATTAAATATTCTCTGTATCAGATCACATTAATTTTTTAAAGTTTTACCATCCAAAGTTATGAATGTACAATTTTTCTTTTGATAAAGTTGACAATGAGATGTTTTTTTTGTTTTTTTTTTTTTGTAAATCCAAAGAAATACTGATGCAAATCTGGAAGAACATTTTACCAATAGAATAATAGAAGGTTATTAATATTAAGCTAGACCTGTCACTTACATAGATCATGTTTTTCATGTACCGGATCCTAAGATTGTGGAGCAGTGTGGCCTCGTTAAGGTACATAAGACCACCTGTCAAAAATAAAACAAAATCAACCTCAAAGTATAAAGAGATATAGATAAAACAACAAAACAATCAATGATTGCTTTGCATAGCCTACCACCTTAGGTGTCATCATAATTAATTTGTTTTATTTATGTAAAGATATTGTGTTTAAGCAATACGTGATATATATCAAAATAATTAATTTTCTCTTTGTTACTGGCTTTCTGATTGGCCTATTCATTTTTTTCATTCCACGATGAAAAAAAAATCCGAGAATGGCGCGGAAATCCCGACGTTATCGTGACGTCACAATAGAAACATTGACGTTGCGTATTGTTTTGGAAAAAATAATCCCCTGGAAAAAATAAATGGAATCGTACGTGTAAACGTATTTCATTTTATAACTAGCCTGGAAAATTAATTATAAGCATTGAAGTCACTATTTTTTAATTTCATCGGGTTATGAAATAAATTTTGTTTGCAAACTTTTGTGAGAATCTGCTACGCGGATTCACACAGTTTGCAAACAAAATTTCTTTCATACCCCGATGAAATTAAAAAATAGTGACTTCAATACTTAAATAAAAAGTTGGGCAGAATTTGATAAATATCTTCATAGTACTTTTGGTAGAAGAACATAGATATAGGTATATGAAGCTTGGGAGACATCTAACACATCGCAGTGATTTACTTTAATACAGCTATATATTGAAAGAAATACAGTTAAACATGATAAATTGTGAAGAGTTGGGGAAAAACAAGCAGACACCCCCCCTCCCATTTCCAACACCTCTAATAACTTATAACATACAGTTGTCATCAACATCTTTGTTATCATACTCCTCAGCAGGGAACACACGGTCGTACACGGAGTGGATAGTCTGCAAGAACAATACATGTACAATATACTTATTTAATCTGCATCCTAACCACAATACAAACATTTATTATATATACATGTACATCATATGAAAGCACATTTTCTTTCTGGTGTCAATCATGCATAGGAACTTGAAAGTTGAAAAAGAAGTCTTCATTTCAAAAGAGATTTTGTGAAATGTGATAAGTTTGTTTTTTTGTAAGCCTTGGCAAAATTAAAGGCAATTTTCATCAAATCACAATAGGAGAAAAAATTCTTCACTTTAACAGATTTAAATAAAATTTTGTTGCAAAAAGCATATATTTTGTTGTAAATAGCAGACATCTTGAAATCATAATTGATAATCTTAACATTTCAGATTAGTCACAATAATAGAATAGTAACATATTAGAGTATGGGTGGATGAAATCATTACATTATATAAACAGTGGTACTGATATCTTTCATGTAAATTACATAAACAATCTGTAAAAAAATTTTTTCTTTGTAATGTCTTTTTCCAAGAAAAGAGCTGAATCATTTTGCCCATGATAAGATAACTCCATAACTTTTTTACTGCTATCACAAGGGGTCAAAAGCAAAGGTCAAACTTACAGTTCCTGGGGCATCGAAGGGCTCTATGGAGATATTATCTGAACCTATGTCTGTGATTCGGCCTAGCTTGAAGCCGTCGGCCGCGTGTGGCACCCACACTTTCTTTCCTCCATCCATGGTGAATCACCACCTATAATTAAATGGAAGTAGCTATTACAATAGTACAATATATGCGATATTCAGCAAATATTCAACTGGAAATCTAGTTGTAACATTAATTTCCTATCACAGGGTTTAAAAATTAGTTCATATGTCTACGCAGGTATTTGGTACAGCAATTGAAATTATTATTAGTCATCTGTAAACATTCCTCCATACATGGCTGTTGACAAATTGCAGCCAACACAGTGTCTGTAGCTTTGTATTGTCTTTTGCAGTTTTAGTATATATGCATGCTTACCGTGCATCCCAATATAATTTGGTGATACAGTAATTACAGACATTTAATAAAACTAAATACCAGTAACTTTCTTATCTTAATGAGGCAGAAAAATGACTTTTATGGGTAAAAGTGAGATTATTTCAGACAGACATATCCGGATTTTTAGCCTGAATGTCTATAGAGCCTCTAAAATGTAACAGGCGTTTTGGCGTATTGTTATACCAGTAAATTATCCTGAATTACACAGACATAATGAGTATACATGTACATATATACCTATGCATATCACATTAACATAAAACATTTGTATCAATTAAGGCTAACTGATACAAGTACTATTTTAATAACATACTGTGATCGGAAACTTATATTGAACACTAAAGCATTTATAAAGCATTTGTGTTTTTATATTTATATGAATTCATCAACATGCAAGTATACCTGAATAAATAACTGTTTCAGATATCACATTTTTTGGGAGGAGGGGGGGGGGGTTCATAGTCAGCAATATGTTTCCCTAAATGAACATTTATACTGTGCAGCCAACCAGTAACAACAACACCCCTTCATCCCCATCGCCAAACCCTCCCCCTCTCTCCCCGCAACACACACACACTTCACAGAACACACATATATTTTTTTAACTATGAAGAATTTATTACTCAGGATTTTTTCGATGTCTATAAGATGTTAACAAAAATGTAGTTTGGTGAGATATGAAAAACTGTCTTTGCATGATTAATTAATGCAAAACAACTAACCTTAATTTGCACAGTTTGCTTCCGGATATATGTATACATGTAAATCCAAATACAAAACACTTTTAGATGGCAATAAGCTCTAAATTAGAGCTTGCTTAACATGAAAGCAAGCTCCCTTTCACAAACAGTAAGACCTAATTTCTCCATACACACTTTTTTACCGTACGAAGACAGCCAATGTATTACTGAAGTAGCTATACCTGTATTGATTTGAATTCTGTCACAGTATCAGTAGGTGTTACACAAGTAGACTAGAGAGACCATCTGCTCCACCTGGTTAACTAGGGATTTGTTATATAGATACCCATGTGTAGCTGTGTAGTATGACCTGCTTCTACCACACACAACAGTGATAATCATGTGTGTTAACAATTCATTAACATTTTATTTTCCTGCTGATTCAAGCCCTTTCAATCGAAAGTACACCTAAGCTTAGGTGTACTTTCGATTTCAGGTAAATACAGACACACTTTTGATTTACCTTGATACCGCTGAGGTGTCGTGGTCTACTTGACATCCCTATTGTATTAGTCATTCTGAGTTAATCTCTATAGTTCTGGTCTAGTTAACATGTACACTATCATTCAGAAATGACCATCGGAGGAGAGCAAACAAATATATTCATTGGTAGTACAATAAGTACATTTACTTTTTATATTTCTGGACATGAGCTAGAAATATTAAACAAGTACATTGCAATTGATATATTTTTTTTTATCTAATTGGAGGCCTTGGAAACTGGTCTAATTAACAATGTGGTAGAATTTTTGAAGCAAAAACAGAAAATTTCTCAAAAATACTGGCAGGTAGTTAGTTAGTAATATTTTCAGTTGGAAAACTGGGGAAAAAATCCTTGTGGATATAAAAATCTCAAACCTAATCTATCTGTTAGACTTTAACTTTACAGTACTATTAATTATAAGACAACTACAGATACACACTAGCATACAGCTTTGATTATACCTAAAAATTTTTTTTTTAAATATGGCATTTAACACATCAATATAATTATCATCCAATGCAAAGATATTGCAACTTTCTGTTTGCAGATTAATATTCTGCGTAGAGCACATTTTTAGGTAATTGTAACATCAGTAAAATTTATGACATTTTGTGCAAACAAAACACATGCACACAAAAAAAAAGATATATAGTAAGGTGGTTTTCCAAGTTTCCAAGTCCTTCAGTATATCTTGTATAAGTGGCCAGCCCAAACTACCACGACGGTGATTGTATCAGTGTATATAGGGTCTCCTCCCTTCAATGTTACAGGTATGTACACAACCTTATCACTATGACTAACTCTTTCTCCATGTTTGTAGTGATCAATGCATTACAAACCACCTGTACAACAACATTTATATTTCATTGATTTTTTATCATTTGATACATGACCTATAACTACAGTTTGTAAATGTCTTTGAGTTTACCTAGATATCAATTAATTAAAATGCAGTCATTGCTTGTCATTAGTAAATAACTGACAAACCATGCCAGATGCCATTGTCATACTACACATTTTTATCTGACAAAAAATGGCTTAATTAAGCTAATTTGAAGTTATTGATATTTTGTTTTATTGGTTTTTAGCTCGCCTATTTAAAGAATAGGGGGAGCTAATGTTGTCATCCCGGCGTCGGAGTCAGCTTCAGCGTTGGCGTCCCATTTCACGTTAAAGTTTTTGAGCAAGTTTCTGTAAGCTTAAGTCATCATAAATGTTTATGATTTTATTTTCCTAATGTGTATGGATGCTGAACATGATAATACAACCAATTTGGGGCCCTATAGGGGGTTTTTGAGTCTATTAATTTGTCATATGTCCATGTTAAAGTTTTTGAGCAAGTTTCTAATTTGTCAATTGTTTAAGCATAACTCATCATAAATGTTTTTAATTTTTTTATCTAATGTGTATGGATGCTGAACGTGATAATACAACCAATTTGGGGCCCTTTAGGGGTTTTTTGAGTCTGTTAATTTGTCATATTTCCATGTTTAAATAGTAAATACTTGAACATCAACTTCTTCTGAATAGGCGAGCTTTGCTGTTCTCCAACAGCTCTTGTTTGTTTTGTTGTGGGTTGATTTTTCAACCAATATAAACTATGTCAGTTTTCATTAGCCTAACTTAGGTGTTTTTTGGTATATGTTAAACCCTCAAACATGTGGACATTACTTAGGATCAGTTGGACATTTCCACAATAAGAAATATTGTGCAAGTAATACACACTGGCAGGTTAGACTAAACTTCTATTTTCTGTGTACCAGGTAGACTGTTGACAAAATCAATGAAGAAATAATGAATATATCGTACTTGATCATACAGATATACTGAGATGTTGTAATATGACTATGAGAAAGCATATATCCAGCAGATGGTTCCAGGATTATTTTATGTCAAATTATATTACCCGTATTGAGCAGCAAGGCTAGTTACCATGGTAACAAGACTGATGAGATGCTATGGTGTATGGAAGTTATTGAATTACCTAGCATTGACGAGGTGGGTAGGTAGGATTTCAGCAGAGAATTAAGTAGCTAGCTAACAATGCAATGAACCACCATTATTTTTTCCACATGATGTTTCTAAAGGGATTTGTTGTGTAGATATTTCCAGAAGGATCAGAGTGTAATAGTCATTTCCACATAGAATAGGTGACCAAGCACCCGTGTACATATACATGATATCAAAATGACAAAGTGTTACTATAATATATCAGGAGTGGTGGGGTATGTGGGTTTCTAAAGGGACATGTGGCAATATGCAATTTCAGAAAGAATGAGGTGTTGATGATTTCAGAGGGTAAGCGATTTCAAAAGGAAGTGAATATAATCAATTTCAGATGGGAGGGGTGTAGGTGCATGATTTCAGAAGCAGTGATCTGCAGTGTAGTAGGAAGGGAAAGTGAGCAATTTCAGAATCCTGGGAGGGGTGTAGGTGATTTCAGAAGCAGTGCTAGCAAGGTGTGGGGGATATCAAAGGGGTCAGCTGTAAGTGATTTCAGAAAGGCCACTGTAGTCTAGGGACTGGGTGAGGTGTTGTTGAGAAAAAAAATATGTGATTTAAAATTAGAGGGGTGTAGGTGCTAGATTTCAGAAGGGGATGAGTGTATATGATTTCAGAAGGAACTTGAAGGGGTGTTATTCCAGAAGGGGTCAAGTGTATTGATTTCAGAAAGGGTGAAAGTGATTCCAGAAGGAAATGTGTGCTTTTAGGGGATACTTACTGTGTTATTACTACAGAACAAATGAAGTGCAGGTTTTCCAAAGGGATGTACCCGGTACATGTGATATGTCAGAACAGAAGCGGTGCTTTGAAATTACATTTATATCAATATTACAAGGTATATAATATTTACTAATAGATGATCACGATCATGAGAAATGCAAGAAATAAAAATAACCATTTGATTTGTTATTACTAAAAATGTGTGTATACCCTACATAGATATAAGATCCTGTCCTATTATATAACCAATAGATTTAGAGACACATACATATATAAACAGTGAGGAGTGGACAGTACAAGGACTATGGAGTTTTGTTTAAAAAAGATAGGGTTCTTTTTTATCGTCACCACCATGCATTGTATGTACCCTTTTGTGTAAACAAGTCTGACCTATATGTAGATCTAAACTGGAAAGCACACTGACTACCTGGTAGTTCATAAACCATATACTAACAAAATTAACATAACACCCCCACTTTCTGTAAGTAATTTTGAAAATTAAACGACCATAGCAAATAAAACTTTTAAAGTACTTTAAGTTGTGTATGTAGAAAACAAAACTGACTCAAGTTTGGAGGCACATGTATATAACTCTCTCTCATTGTCCAGGTAGGTACATGTACCTATATACAGCTTTATACCTTATTGTAATCTGTTTTACTTATGGAGCTTTTTGTTCTCCTTTTTTCTCAAGCAATCCTGACAGCATTTAAAGTAAGTACATGTAGGACTTGTCAGTCCATTATACATGTGTCTGTGCTTGTTATCTCTCATCTAACGCATTGTTTATAATCAATTGTAAAGTACAGTCTTTTTGAGTTATGATAACACACATTGCGATTGAGACGTGCGTTGTCTATTCCGATTTATAAACCCCCTGGAATCCCTTTCATAGTGTAACAATTAATGATGCTGTTATATGAGCCAGAGATCAAAGCCGCGGACAGGTGTTATACCTGGTTGACCGCTCAGCTGATTTGTATCGATATCAGGTTATCGATTGTGTTTACCTGTATAGGTACGCCCTTCCGGGCATCAGTAACATGTGATTGTCAAACACTTTCGACACCACTAGGATCATGTAATGCTAATTATCGTTGTATGTTAGCACATATCAGACATATCAGAGTAGAGTACCTCCCAGAAATCCAGGTATTTCGTGTGATAATAAAGACTTACCTGTATCACCGATACATGACAAAGGTGTGCTTTCTGGTAAAACTACGACACACAAAACTTCCCAAATATACATACGGTTTGATTTCGACGAGATCCTGTTCTTGCACGATGTTTTTGATTTGTTACAAAGGTCTATTTCTAGTTCTATACTTCCGTGCTGACTTGCAACCGGTGAGTTGACCTGCTAAAAATAGGAGTACACTGCGGAAGAATATGTCTGTCATAATTTTCACCTGGGCAAATAGTTCCTACATTAAATAGACCAGATGGGATTTATAAAACTATATCAACCATAGTTTGTGACTTATGAAGACATACTTTTGTATACTATGAAAACTGCAATATGTATTATGGAAAGACAAGAAGGTGTATTCAGCACTATAAAATGAGTGAAACGCCGGATATTCATTCACAGCAGTTGAAACGACTTACCTCCCCTTAAACAAGAAGGAAAACCCGTTTCTGAGTTTGTATAGGCCTATTACTGCTGTTCTCTACATTGTCCACACAAACGATTGCTCAATACCGATGCATAGTGCAATTAGCAAGAATATCAAAACATTGACAAACATCTGCTTTCCATATGTAATAAAGATCATGTCAATAAATTTAAAAGCTAATAATATATGTATACATTTTCTTTAACTCCCAATATATTTTTTTGTGTGTTCGATAAGAAAGTCCAGTTTTATAACTAATATAAATATCTAATCAATGTTTAAAGTTTAAACAAAAACACTTGAGTAAAAAACAAAGAATGATATAAAATTAAACCTGTTTTGTTAAATTTTTATCTGTTAAAAACAATGACATTGACCAAAAAATGTAAAATTATTTGAGGCCTATAAGTGCCACACTCCGAATATTTTTAAAATGTTGTAGAAGAAAGGATAATATTTTTAAAATTGTATTCATTAAATCAATTAACCTTTTAAAAAATGACATAACAAATTTTACCGTAAAATTTCACAAATTTCTAAACATTAAAAAAATCAAATAATAATGGTAAATACAAAATACATTACATGTAGTGTTATAAATAAAGTTCATAAAGGACGAAAATAAAATTATTTGAAAGCTTGAGCTATATAGCTATAAATAATTTTATAGACTATATAATTTCAAGCTGAAAAAAAATCTTGTAGAAATAACCTAACATGCAATTCCTATTCTGTAATATTTGTTGCACACATCTGCAGTCTTATTTTGAAAACACAAACTTACCAGTATTTATTTATAATTCAAACTTATGTATATTTATAAGCTATAATTGTTTGCTTTGTTTGTTAGTTATTCAGTGTATATATATTTTGTTATGGCAATTGAGTGGATTATCTCCCCTGCATGGATTGTTGTATAAAAATAACTTAAAATTATTTGAAAGCTTGAGCTATATAGCTATAAATAATTTTATAGACAATATAATTTCAAGCTGAAAAACAAATCTTGTAGAAATAACCTAACATGCAATTCCTATTCTGTAATATTTGTTGCACACATCTGCAGTCTTATTTTGAAAACACAAACTTACCAGTATTTATTTATAATTCAAACTTATGTACAGTGTATATTTACAAGCTATAATTGTTTGCTTTGTTTGTTAGTTATTCAGTATATATATATTTTGTTATGGCATTTGAGTGGATTATCTCCCCTGCATGGATTGTTGTATAAAAATAACTTCAAATCATACATATTTCCTCAGATTTTAAACAACCATTTCTGTATAACTATGAGATAAAATTATGATTTTGTTCTCATCCAAAACATGAAAGCAGATGCTTGTAAGTAAATTAAGCCTAAAAAAATAGCTGGCCTCTACGTTATGGTATAAATTTTATATTATCTATCTTGGCAGATAAAATCTCATAGTATTCAAAGATTCTGAAGAGAGAAAGTGCATGGGTAACCAAAGGGTTAACTTGTATGTTCATTGATCATTCAAATTGATAAAAACACATGGTGAAAATTGAATTATTGACCTCCATAGAACAGACTGTTGAAAGTAATTGTGTTTTATCAAGTAGTGTTACATTCTTGTGTTGATAGTCTTCTATGCATGTATTCTCTTTAAAGTAGACACAACTTAAAATATTTAAATCATTTTAATAATATTTTTTTATTTATTCTTCATATTCAAAACAATTTAAAATTCAAACAGTAAAATAAACAAAAATTTATAGTTCTTTTCCAAACCCATGTTGATAGGCGAGTCTTTTACTTGATTAATTAATTTACAAATTGTGATAATTAAACTGATACATTTAGTAAGAGAACTGCCTTTTCACTGGAGCAAAATCATTTGTGAAAATGTCACTCAGACTCCAAATTTCATTGCTTGAAATTTGAAGGCAGTCTGTCATGGTTTAATTTTAAAAATATTGATTGACCTTTTGTGTAACGTACATTTTGTAAATCAAAACACCAACAAACATTATAAGCTAAGACTTAACAATTCTTTAACAAAACTAGATACTGGTCCCTCTGGTTCCTGCAATAAATTTAAATAGGATACAAGATGAACAAACACAAAAATAGAATAAAAAAGAGAAACATTATCACAATAGAAAACTTGAATACTAGTACCAGGTATTAAGTTGACACATAAAGAAAATAGAGTATTTACTCACAAAATAGACCCTCTTTCATCTGAATTCAAATAAAAAAAGAACATCTTAAAATAAATTTATCTGAAGTCCCTGTTTAATTAACTTATATACTTATAGCTGGTATACATATAGGATGATTGGGTTATTCTGGGATAAGTATACACAACGAGTAACATTAACAACTTTAGTAAGATGTACTCATTGTGGAATCATAGGCTTATAAAAACATTCCTGAATACAGGCTATGTTTAAAATATAAATCAAGTTTCCAGCACTATTCAATGGTAATTAAAACACATGAAAACATCACTAAATTGAAAATGACATTCATACCCGCTTTTATCGAAACAGAAAGTGGTTCTATTATCACAGAATTATGTAAAGTGTATCCAAAACCGACAAAACCTGGATATATAACCTGGAACAACCTGATCCTACATCAAGAAGTATAAACATGTATAAAGTTGTTCTAGGCTACAGTGGAACTATTGATGCTGTTCAATCTAGCTGTAAAATACAAGTCATAAGGATCCCATTAACATCAAACACAATAACTATATCAAGAACTTAATGGTATTGTTCTGTCTAATCCTAAACTAATCCTGGCCTTTGCTATAACCTAGACAAGACTAGCCACAACATGGTAAGACCTGAATAGGACTAGTCTCAATAATGCCCATGCCTTTGTCATTGTCTTTACTCCGACAAAAATCAGACTGGCCTTCGAGCTTCTAGGATTCAGTCTTCATATACAGACCAGGATCAGGCTATAGCCACTAAAGCTAAGACCACCATGGTTCTAGTCTTCACACATTCCATGATTAGACTTATAGTCACCAGGACCTGCCCGAGTCCTATACTCTTCATACAGTTTAGGATTAGACAAGTCACCAATACCTGCCTTGGTCTTCGTATGTACTAGAATACAGGATGATACAAACTGTCTATAATGTAAGATCAGACTTGTCCTAAGGACCTGATATATCACTAGGACCAGCCTCAGATTCTGGCTGTCCTTCTGAATTATCTGTAAGTATACTATGGGAGTCGTCTGTTATATCTTCTATGACCTGTAAGTCATTCTTTATTTCCTTCTCATCATTGTCAAATGTCAGATCAACTACTGCTTCGGATCCCTCACTGATGATAATTTGATGTTGTCCCTGTTGACAATGTTCTGAACGAGTTCGGTGATTAATTTCTTCCCTGCCTGCTGCTTCCATGGAAGTCAGATCCACAATTTGTGATTTCCATTCATCCCCCAAAACCATAGCTTCCTCAACCACCTCTGAATCAACATCTATCACCTCTGGGTTTGTTATAGTGTTGTTGATTGGTCGAGAACTATCCTCATCAATTATAACAGGCTCATTTATTGGTCTCTCATCACTGTGATCAGAATTATCCGTGTCCTCATCAGATGAGGGACCGTATAGATCATAACACATATTATAAGAGTCTACCGATTCCTCTCCTGAACTCAACACACATGCTTCTTCTGACGACGAGTCTTCAATCACACATACATCTGACGATTTCTTATTCTGACCAGTGATCTCCCCTGTGTCACCATTCTGACCAGTTATCTCCCCTATGTCACCATTCTGACCAGATACTTCACCCGACGTGCCTTCTGTACTTGTATCCTCTACAGACTGACTTACAACCTCGACAGTTGGGCCCTCTACAACAATGTCCTGGGCTTGACCAGTATCCTGAGTATCACCATCATCGAGAACATCCTGACTGTCTCCAGATTCTATAGAGTTACCTGCCCCTGAGTTTTCCTCATCATCGTGTAACAAAGATGTTAGATGACCAATGGTAAGCACATTCTCCTCCGTATTATGACTTGAGGGCACATCTTCAATTGTTTTTATCACTGAGTAGATCTTCTCCTCAATAGTACCACGGATTAGAAAGCGATGGACTTCAGTTTTTCTGAAATACAGAAGCAATATGTTTCTTTTGAATACTGATACAAAACATATTTTATAATGAATTAATTATTAAATAGAGGAAAAAATATCTTATTATGTCTATAATCGTCAGCATTAAGTAGTTTTGTAGATGGTGAAGCTAACTAATTTGATAAAAATAATAAATGTGAGTGGTTCTGACTACCTCTTGGTATCTATTAACAGAAAACCTCTTTTCGTACCATGGCCTTGACTGACCTGTCCTGTGGACACTGACTAGGACATGATGAAGTATTACCTTGTCTGTCCTATTCGGTGAACTCGCCCTATAGCCTGGAGTTCCTGAGCTGGGTTGAGGATCGGCTCCACTAGGAGGACGTAGGTGGCTTCAATGAGGTTCAGGCCATTAGAGCCAGACTGTATTGGGAGTAGAAGTGCTGTCACATCTTCTTCTTCACGGAATGAAGTCAGTTGATTCTATATGAAAAAGGTAAACTGGTTGTTATTAGTATAAGATGCAGGTCTAAGAAGAATATAAATATCCAAATTCAAAAACCTTTATGATAATTGCACTGTTGCCTGAAAAGTAAGACCATAGCCTTACTCTTGAGACTTTGTCATGGACAAGATATTTAGGCAAAGGTAGGAATTTCATCAAAGAGGCAAATTGAATCAATGTATGATAACAATTTTTAGTAATAATGACCTTGATCTTTGACCTTCAAATTTGAAAGCAATCTCAACCAAATAATTTTGGCAAGGGAACAGGATTGATTGTGTGGTAAACTCTCTGTGAACAGAGATGCTGATACCAACATACATTGATACATCTATGTTGTTTATACGAAGCAGCTGGTGCCATATTAACAAACACTGTTCCTCAACTTGTCCAAGGGTCACATGATTGTTGTGGTACTAACCTGGAATTTGCCTGTGTAGAGAGTGCGGTGTGTAATGCTGTTTTCTTCTAAAGCTTCAGCTATAATACCAAGCACACTCTTCCACTGAATTCAAATGAAAGGTTGTCATCAATAAATACATCTAAAACACACTGATGATGTTGCGCTGTACAAATGATAGGCTTGCAAGTGGTATTACAAACTGGTTTGGCTTGGTATGGTATGATTATTTGAATGTTCTATTCACAGTTAGGGTCAGAAATGAATGTGTTTCAGGGGTGGAAGAAAGACAGAGTTAGGGTCAAAAAATGAGTGTGTTTCAGGGGTGGAGGAAAGAAAGAGTTAGGGTCAGAAATGAGTGTGTTTCAGGGGTGGAAGAAAGACAGAGATAGGGTCAGAAATGAGTGTGTTTCAGGGGTGGAAGAAAGACAGACAAAGATAGGGTCAGAAAGGAGTGTTTCAGGGATGTTTTAGGGGGGAGAAGACGTGAAAGTGTTCAGGGTGGAAGAAAGTGAGTGTGTTTCAGGGGTGGAAGAAAGAAATGAGTGTGTTTCAGGGGTTGAAGAAAGACAGAGTTAGGGTCAGAAATGAATGTGTTTCAGGGGTGGAAGAAAGACAGAGTTAGGGTCAGAAATGAATGTGTTTCAGGGGTGGAAGAAAGACAGAGTAGGGTCAGAAAGGAGTGTGTTTCAGGGTGGAAGAAAGACAGAGATAGGGTCAGAAATGAGTGTGTTTCAGGGGTGGAAGAAAGACAGAGTTAGGGTCAGAAAGAGTGTGTTTCAGGGGTGAAGAAAGACAGAGATAGGGTCAGAAATGAGTGTGTTTCAGGGGGAAGAAAGACAGAGATAGGGTCAGAAAGGAGTTTGTTTCAGGGGTGGAAGAAAGACAGAGTTAGGGTCAGAAAGAGTGTGTTTCAGGGTGGAAGAAAGACAGAGATAGGGTCAGAAAGGAGTTTGTTTCAGGGGTGGAAGGAAGACAGAGATAGGGTCAGAAATGAGTGTGTTTCAGGGGTGGAAGAAAGACAGAGTTAGGGTCAGAAAGGAGTGTGTTTCAGGGGTGGAAGAAAGACAGAGATAGGGTCAGAAATGAGTGTGTTTCAGGGGTGGAAGAAAGACAGAGATAGGGTCAGAAAGGAGTGTGTTTCAGGGGTGGAAGAAAGACAGAGTTAGGGTCAGAAATGAGTGTGTTTCAGGGGTGGAAGAAAGACAGAGTTAGGGTCAGAAATGAGTGTGTTTCAGGGGTGGAAGAAAGACAGAGTTAGGGTCAGAAAGGAGTGTGTTTCAGGGGTGGAAGAAAGACAGAGTTAGGGTCAGAAATGAGTGTGTTTCAGGGGTGGAAGAAAGACAGAGTTAGGGTCAGAAATGAGTGTGTTTCAGGGGTGGAAGAAAGACAGAGATAGGGTCAGAAAGGAGTGTGTTTCAGGGGTGGAAGAAAGACAGAGTTAGGGTCAGAAATGAGTGTGTTTCAGGGGTGGAAGAAAGACAGAGTTAGGGTCAGAAAGGAGTGTGTTTCAGGGGTGGAAGAAAGACAGAGTTAGGGTCAGAAATGAGTGTGTTTCAGGGGTGGAAAAAAGCTAGAGTTATGCCTGAGAACAGGAGGACATTGAAATGAAGTATCTATTATCAGATACTTACACTGGAGAATACCAGGACCTTGGCTGTAGGGTCATTCTTTTGGATACCAAGCATACATCTAACAACAGATTCTATCTTGATGGAGTAGCTGCCCTGGAATAACAAATAATGTCTTAGTAAAGCATATGAGTGACATGACATCAAGAAAACGAGGCACAAGGACGTAAACGGTCATCTGACTACCTTGGCAACAGCTGTATAGGAAATTAATTAGATATGGTGTCATGGTGGCCATCTCCGATTTGAGATCAACCCGATATGTAACAATTCATTTCAGGCAAGTTTCTGTCAAATTGCACCAACAGATGTCGCACGACACACGTCGTCTCAAACTTTTAATGTATTTATACACAACAGACATCAGGTTTTACAATACATATATGTACTAAGAAGTTTGTGGATGCGTAATTACAGTAAAGTCTGTCATAGCAACCACCTCTGTACAACAACCACCTGCTTAATAAGACTACTTTCTTAAGGGTAACATATACATAAATTTAACACAGTTTATTAACCTGTGCATAAAGACCACATGGCTATAAAGACCTTTTTTCTTGACTTTTACTGGAGTGTGTTTAACAGATTAGTTTGATTCCAAAGTCAGGACAAGTTAACCTGTGTACCACATGGATATAATAACCATTTATCTTTGTTTTTTAATGGAGTGGTCTTAATAGGCAGGTTTGAGTGTACATACCTTAACTCTGACCCCGTCCACTCCTTCACTATCTGGTGCCACCTTAGTGCTGACATACGATATGTCACTGATAAAGTTGAGCTGACGACATACAGCACATTTGAGGCGTCGGTTGTTATTACCAAAGCTGTACTTGACAACCATCACACGTATACACTCGATACAGTAACAGTGGCCGCACTGGACCACACTCCACTGGAAACACATCAACAGCAATGGCCTCACACGAATGATAGAATTGTAGCATTTTATAAAAAGATGATATATCAATTATAATTACTGATACCAATGATAGAGAGCGCATTGATACTTTTTGAAAGTTTCAGATTTATGTCTATAAAAAGCTGGATTTTGCAGAAAATTTATTGTGATAAAACTTGTTACACATGTGTCTTATGAAATTGCCATGTAAATGTGCAGAATTTCCATATTAAAACAAGATGTACAAGATAGGACCTTACAATGTACACAGATAACAGGAGATCAAGTATGTTACCTCTTTTCCAAGTTCTCGCTGACAGATTGGACAGGGTTCAGGGTTTATTCCTTCTTCATTATCAACCTGATTCTGTGAAGAAGAAACAGTAATAATTACATTGACAGTAGAAAGTAATACCCAATGAAAATCAGGTATAAACCAATGCTTGCATAATGCTTACACATTACAAGATGCTACTGCAAAATACTAAATTAGGTCTGAATGGATGACTGCAAAATGTAATTATGCAGCAAACTGATAGCAAATCTGCATTATACATCTATACAACTGTTTTATTCAACAGATTTAATAGGGATATAGAAGCCAAGCATTAAATGATAAGACCTTTTCTCCTCTTTCCATTGAAAACATGGGACCACAAATGTTTACCTTTGCCAGGTTCTTCAGATAGAAAAGCTGACCAACTTTCTTTCGTAATTCATTCGTCGCTACAATTTTCTCAGTACGAAGTTTCAATTTCTGCTGCTCAAGCTGAGAATAAAAGTTTATAGAATGACAAATATGTAATCTAACATAATGGCTAAATGTATTTTACTAATACAATATCTCATTATGCCTGTAATTATGTTCATCTTTAGCCATTCAATCTAATGTAAGGCTGGTTATATTCGTAGGTATGAGAATTTTGTGAGTTTGTGTGACATTATTGGTACTTTGATCGAGAAAATAAAAAAAAACCGCTCAAATTTAATTTTTCTCTTTCACTTAAAATCACAGAAACTTCGACTCACATAAGTAACAGCTGTACAGTAATGTAATTTGCACATTTTACCTATATAATGTATACAGACATTATAATAAAGAACTCCCATTAACACAATGTACACATACATGTATAATTATGTGTGATATTGAATACACCAATATGTAGAATTTAAGACTTACGTCAGCAGGCTCAAGAACATTAAGCTGTGTGGTATTTGGTACATCTTCGTCAGGAAGACGCAGCCTCAATCTGGTTGTGGCCATCTCCAGTTCATCTAACGCCTGGAACTGCTCATGCTTTGAAATCCAGACTGACCGCAGATTCTACATCAGAATCCACAGAAGTTTTAACTGACTGTACACATTTGATAAATAAAATACATGTAGCTCTTAATGCAATCCAAAATCATATGGCTTTTCCTGAATGCTTTTTTGGGTCGTTAAAGGGCCCTATTTTTACATGAAATTATTTCATAATTAAAGATGCTCCACCGCTGACGAATGGTATTTTTTCACTATCAAAAACAGGAGCAGACAATTTAGTATTTTTCTTCAATTATAAAAGTTACTTACTTTAGACCATTACCACCATTGAAAAGTTTGAGCTTGTAATTTTATTTCAAGTTAAAAATATAAAAAATAATTAATTGCATCCCGAAAAAATTCCGTGCCACTATATCCTATATGGAATGAAGTACTGATTGCGCATGCACCAAAGGCGAAGTAAATTATTTTATATTATTTTTTGTGTTAATTATACATATATATACACAATTAAACACCAATTATTGTTCAAATGATGAATATCATTTATGCTCTGTCGGCGGTGGAGCATCTTTCAGCCAAATTCCTCAAATTTGCAGTTTACTCCTGGAATTTCTCTTAATATAACCATTTTCTTTCAAAACTAGAGAGAAAACCCCACATACCATAAAGTAAACCTTCTTGATATTGTATTGAAATAGAAATCATGAAGAAAGTTGGTTTTTATGGGAGAAGACTTATATAGGCTTGCCTGTTGTCTGATCCCTTTGTTATTAATAAAATATGTTGAAATGAAATCTGGTTTACTGAATTGCACTTGGTCTAGATATTCTATAGAAAAAAAACAAGCTTTTATCTCTGGAACAAACAATATTCATCACATGACATGTACACCTTCCTTTACATTAGTGAAACCACTGAAATCAATACTATGCAGTAACCTATATCAACTTACCTTGAACTCCTTCTTGAGAGCGTCCATCAATTTGATGTGTGTACCACCAAACTCTACCAGGTCATGTCCAACTGTGAAAACAATACATACCAAAATTAAATCAAGTATTAAAATAAAAGATATCTGCATATCCGGGTTAGTATCGTAGCCTCTCAACAAAGTTGACTGAAAACCAGAATGCTACGAAAATTTGTTTTGTACAGTCTGATCTTCGATCTTTCTACAAATCCACTGCCATTTTTGTTTTGTATATCATCTATTTGGACCAAAAGTTCCCGATCAAAGGACCAGTTACATGGTAAAAATTGTCTGCCCGACTATAAAGTTGCTGGTCACAGGCAGACGGACAGGCGTTTATTTCGAACTCGGCTATTTCGGCTGTCAGGGAAAAACCATTATGCATCTTGACATTTTCATCAGCATATACATATGTGTCAAAGATGATACTCCTTAGAAATCTACTGAAATGTCATTTCCTATATGTCATATCATTTTTACATTGTTGGGACTGAAGGACTGAAAGATATAATATGACTGTGTTTCAAACAAATTACAGGTACCGTAAAGATTGTATATTATAAAATACATTGTCTATCAGTTGATCTGCTGTACCTTTGTAGAGCTTAGCAAAGCTGAGGATGGCCTTGAGTGATTTTTCCAGCTCACTGTCAGCCCAGGTTCCCTGTCTCTTTGTGGTACTCGGATGGTCCCCTTCAATTATGGCCGTCGGCCTGAAGTACAAATATACTTTTGTAAAGACTAATGAAATCTTTTACCTTAAGTACTATTATGTTAGATACAGCTGTATCAGTAAGCTTTTAAATGATTTAATTTAAGCTTTGTTTATTTTTTCATAAATTATAGAACTTATAAGCATAGAGAAAGTTGTACTCTTACAGAATCACTACAGGCTATTTGTGTTTTATCTATTTCGACAAAAAAAACCAACATGTGTAGGATTACAATTTACGATGAAGATGTAAAAGTATAGATTCTTAAGTATACTGGCAGTCACAAAAAAAACCAAAACACACAAAGTGTTTTAATTAGATGTCTATGCTTACTTCTGAGTGAATGAAAACAACTTGGATTCATATTCCTCAAAAAGCTTGTCAACAAGGCACAACTGGCAGCTATAGGATGAAAAGGATGAACACTCTCAATAAGTGTTTTTATTACAGTCATTTCATTTCACTTCATAAGTTATCACACTAGATGATTACCAGGTTTGCAGTAACTGCACACAAGATATTTCAAGATATTCTGTATTTGCATATTACAGAGTTATCTGTACTTGCCTGTAGGTATTGATTGTAATGTCATGTGTTAGTGAGCGTAATTCATATTTTTCTGAAAAATGAATACCTACCCGCAAGGGAGTTAACTCTGTAATTTGCAGAGATGGTTTACTTTATCTTATTTGAACATGAAAATATTTTTGTGAAATATTGTCATTGCATGACATATGAAATAGGATTAATGTTATATCTAAAATTTTGTATGTTTTCAGAGATGTGACTTAACAGAAACTTCTCAAAACAAATCACTGTTTCTAACAAAAATTAAATACATTAAAGACTGTATTGGTTTTTATACCTCTTGAGTACCTCTCCCACAGGTCGAAGACAACACTCCACAGACCTATTCAACATGTCTTGGTTCACAGGCTCACACAGCTTTCCGATCCCTTGTAATAGTTTCTCATGTGCAGATTCCAGGGCAACAAGTTTGCCATGTATAGCTAGCTCCAATCCTCTAGAACCTTGGAAACTGTTGGAAACATTTACATATAACACCATCTACTTTACAAATACTGGTAGCAAAACAAGATATTCTAGCCGGATCTTGGTATCCACCAATGATACCAATCAAATAGTAAATTTGTTCTTCTTTTCATTTCGTCTTAGTAACCCCCAAACATTAAATAGCAAATTAAGGGGCCTTCATATATTTTTAAGTTTGAAGATCAATACTGCTCATATAATTACATCCTCATGAGCAGTTGAAGAAGTTCCCAAGATTGGTATCTCTAAGCCAAGTTGTTTTTCTGACTTGTACAAAAGGGAACAATATATATCGGCCAATACAAGGGAGGCCTGCAAAGGATACTTGAGAAATAACTATTCAGTAAACAATAATTCTTTATTAACAGACTATGCTGACAGAGCGCTGATATTAATCGCTGAGACAAAACCCAGTACCTAATTATAAGGCAAAGTCATGTAGGCATTAAATCGGTAACTACATTTGTAACTATTAACAGATATATCAATATCAAAGCATCATCAAAGATGATCAGTATCAGTTGTCAAAGAAAGACTTAGACCATGAATGTATTCAGACTTACAGACGGGCCATTGAAATAGTAGGGTTGTTATGGTTGTCAACATAGTCTCTGAGGAGTTCACTCTTCACCATTTCCACCAGGATTTCATCTGTCTGTCTCGCCTCGGCAATCTTTATGACTTCTAGCCACCACTCCAGTCCATCAGACAACTGAAGAAATATAAAAATCAATATAGAGTGTAAAGTCGTAATGTATAAAGACAGCGCTATTAAATGCCAACTACCAACTAATAAGCCATCAAAAGTTCAAAACAATGTAAACAGTCTATACATGTATACCAAATACTGTTGAAACTCAAAAACTTGACCTTGTATTTTGTTGGTCGGGACCAAACTACATGCTATATTATGGTTCAACCAACTTTCAGATGATGATTTTCTTTCCTTATTGAAGTTGTTCTATTAAGCCTTGAAAATTATCAAAGTATCCTTATTCCTGAACACAACCATTTTTGATGACTCTACATTGGTAAACTTTGGTTATTTAAGTGTCAAGAAACTTTGTTAAACATACCTCAGCTCTAAACTCAGCCATGCTCTGCTGTGTTGGCATCAATGCACTTTGGCTCGTTGTCACTTTCGCTTCAGCCTTAGTCATATAATTGTTTTTAAGGTCTTCAGCCTAGAATAACCAGTATTGAAAAAAACTGAATATAACTTTACATCATATGAAAGCATTACAATAGAAAATCATCTGATGAAATGACACTGAACTAAAATAGGTTGTATAACTTTATTACAGACAGGCATCATTCTCGGTTATATACATTCTATACATTATGAAATGAATATTACAGATTTATTTACCTTTGTAGGTATGTACTGCTTGTTACATCTTGTATTTGTAAATATCAGACAAAATGACATGAGTTTGGCAAAGTAATCATCCCACTCTCATTACCTAACTGCAAGGGTAGATAACTCTGCAGTTTGCAAAGACAGAATTGATAAAATAAAAGAACAACAAACACTTGATTCATCCTCCTAGATGATGCGACACACTTCATGTTTGACCTACCTGTCCTTTGAGCTGATCATCCCTGAGAGTTGGGGCGACACCCTCTGGTTTGAGGGACAGGATCTCGTTGAGGTTGTAGAGGGTGTGTAAGAGTTGTAGTTTGTCTGTCCTCAGGTATTCTTTATGTTCCTCCACAGACCACAGCACCTCACGGTACGTTTCCACTGCCTCTTTATACTGTAACAAAATATACTAACATGTAACACTTTTTTTTCAACGGTCAGTGTCAATCACTAACTCAAAATGACATAGTATTGTATCAGTCACCATCACCAAAGCAAAAAATATCTGTCAAACATAGTCACCATCACCAAAACAAGAAATATCTGTCAAACATAGTCATCATCACCAAAACAAGACATATCTGTCAAACATAGTCACCATCACCAAAACAAGACATATCTGTCAAACATAGTCACCATCACCAAAACAAGAAATATCTGTCAAACATATCAATCACCATCACCAAAAAAAAATATCTGTCAAACATAGTCACCATCACCAAAACAAGAATATGTCATAGTCAAACAAAGCAGTCACCATCACCAAAACAAGACATATCTGTCAAACATAGTCACCATCACCAAAACAAGAAATATCTGTCAAACATAGTCACCATCACCAAAACAAGAAATATCTGTCAAACATAGTCACCATCACCAAAACAAGAAATATCTGTCAAACATAGTCACCATCACCAAAACAAGACATATCTGTCAAACATAGTCACCATCACCAAACCAAGAAATATCTGACAAACATAGTCACCATCACCGAACCAAGAAAATATGCTACTCAGGCTTTGCATATAACAGTCTTATCTGCCCTTGCAGGAAAACATCATTTATGACTTTCTTTAATAGTTCGAGAGTTTGAGAGCCAAAATTACATCATCATTTACTTTGGAAAATAAGGCAGTAATGAATATCCATCCATTTATTGTTCATACACTGTTACATGCAAATACCACAAATTTAGGTACAAGATAACATAGTCTAAAAGATATTTTATGTCATACCTCTTCCTTTATGATATGGAGACCAGCCGTTCCGTTGATAGCTGCAACTAGTTGACGGTGGGACTCTTCACATTCCAGCTGAGCCTTCTTGGTGAGGGATTCCAACAGCTCCTCCATTGTCATAGTGCTTTAATACACAATGGTAAAATTATATCCAGATTTCCTTCATTAACAAACTATTTAATACAAATACAATAACAAGTATTGATTATCTATAACGTCACTGTTCAAAATTGGAGAGGTCAATATCATATTGTGGAGAGCTATTGCGGTAAAAGTGTTTAATCTTTGACTGTATTTCAGTTTCAATATATAATAAATATCTACACAAAATAAATCTCACAGAGAAAAATGAGCATATCCAAGATATATAGATGACTTACTTTTTCTGTAGAGGGATGAATTCACCACGGACAGCCTGGGGATGACAACAGGCTTGTCTTAACTTCAGCAATGGTGACAACAGCTGTAAAACATAACGCTCCATGTTAATATGAACAAGTATTAAGGTAGATATTGAAACTGCGTACCAGTGTTTGTAGGTAAAAGACGTTTTAAATTAGTTAAAAGGTGATAGGCAAATCATATGAAGACGATGCTCCGCCAAGAAAATTTAAGTAGAAAAAATAGAAAATAATTCACTAAAAAAACTATACAATACATATAGTTATCAATGGAAAGTAAAGGGAAGACAGGGAGATTGTGCTACTGTTTTTACTACAATGAAGCCCTGTTAGAGTGACTCCCAGAGAAATAGGGGCATATGCAAGAATCATGTAAGCCCCAAATACTGTATTGTATTTGTCAGGGCAATTACATGGGTAATTTTGAATGCACAGCCAAAAGAAGTACATAATCATCAATGAAATTAAGATGTTTGTTTTCAATTTTCAATGCAGTTTTAAACCTAAAGTTCATTCTCTATAGATCAATGTTTGCTGATTCTATACAGTATAGTAAATGAAGAGCTGAATATATACCTGGCTAACAGTGTGTCTGTCTAAACTGCTCAACTTGGTACTCAGGTCGGTCCATTTGCTGTAACTCTGAAACAACATGAATCTATCAAAATGAAAGACAATGTCAACAAATTCTTATTTCTGAAATAATTCATATTTGGAAATTTGCAAGAGTAAACATTTATACTTAGAACATGAGACTGTAATATTGTCATTACCCGTCTAGCCACTGTGGCACACTCATTATACTGTCGTCGGTAGAAGTGATCCTCAACGGGTGAAAAGGTCAACCAATGGACGTGTTCTGATTGGGAAGGTATGTTGATCTGAAAGTAAGAAATGATGGTCAAGTAAGCCAATAGAGATGTTCTTTAATTCTAACCTAAAACTCATTAAAATATTGACAACTATAGTCAGTGAGACAAAATCTACCAACAAGATAATTAAGGTACCATAGTAAGCTAACGTTATAACATCTTATAACGCATACTGGTAACACCCATCTTTCAGAACCTGTCATTCTGATATTTGTGTTATCCTGTAACTAACAGTAAAGGGCTGCCACTACAGCAATGCTAGGAGTAATGATTTCTGGTATGTAGGAAATGTTTGATCATTTATTTCTGTACTAAGGGTTGTTAACTCTGCATATGCAACCTGTACATGTATACAACACTGACCAAAACATCAGAAACATATAGAGTACACTGTTTTCGTACCTGATCCAGTACATCCTTTTTAGCATTACGCCACAGCACACAAGAGAGAACAGTCTGAAGAGGTTTTGGGTTGCCATGGCAATAAGGGTCATACAGCAAGGTCATCCACCAATGTTTTACCCAGTAAGGGTCCAATCCCAGAAACAGCAGTAGCCCGTACACATCTGTAAGTCAGGGAAATATGATAACAGCTGTTACTTTTTTATCACCCATCCATACAGAAAATGGAAAAACCATGAGATTTCTTCTACATGTTTTAAACATAAACTCTTTGTTCAGTACTAAAACAAACAAAATGACAGAACTTGAAATACATATTACATGTTGAAAAGTTGCATATGTAATATCAAACTTTTCATCTAAAATATTCTACCAAATCAATATGATTGTTGTGCTGAAACAGACATTAATGGAAGTGTAGCATATGTCATAATATTAAAGACAAGAATTTTTATAGAATATTATGGGAAAATTCAAAACATAATCTGTATTTTTCTTTTATCTTGATACTAACATATTAATAGTTTGGTGTGCTGAATTGTTGCTATTGTACCAAGCACAAACTAAAGCCAAATTATGACAACATCCATAACATCCTAATTTAGGACAGATACCTCTGGCATGACTATAAGTACCTGATACACTTTTCTGAATAGGAGTCCCTGTCACACACCACCTGTTAACAGCACTCAAACGAAGAGCCATCTCAGCAGTCTGGGAAACAGAATATGTTTACAAGATATCATACACTTTGATTTTAAATATTGGCGTGATGGTAGGTAAGTGCAATTACAATATTAACTACTGACATCAGCATCACACAAGAAATGCACTTCAAAGCACAATCATACTGAAGTGCTAAATGTATTGCAGAAAAATTCTAACTAAGATTACCACTAAAATATGTATGTTTACAGTACATATACAGTACAGTATATGATTACTGGTACTGTCCAATTGTCAATACCGTACATTTTACTTGTATAACACAGACTTACCTTACTGGTGGTGGCCTCAACCATCTGGGCCTCGTCAAGACAAACCTGTCAAAACAAACAATAAATGATACTTTAGTTTTGTTGATGTTATTTAACTTTCAAGTAAGAGCTAGGGCCATTTACAGATGTGCTCATTTTGATGAAGAGGGAAGTTGAAGTACCAAAAGAAAAACCATCGACCTTTGGTCAGTGCTTCTGTAGAACCTGAACCACAAGGATTTCAAACTTGTAACCCAGAGTTGTAGAATGTCATAACAACTTGACCATTATGACTAATATAATATACATAACTTTATTTCAGAAAAGAAGTTATTGAAAAACATGTATATATCAAAGAAGCCCAATTACAGTGATATTCAAAATTCCAATCCAACATGGATATAGTCAATGATATCCAGCGCTTTATTCAGATAAAATGCTTAGCTCTTTTATCCTCACACCTCAGTGGTGGCCGAGTGGTTAAGATGTCTCAACATATAACTCCAAGCCCTCTACCTGGTTCGTGAGTTTGAATCCCATGTGTGACAGTTGCCAAGTACTGACCGCTGGTCAGAGGTTTTTCTCTGGGTACTCCAGCTTTCCTCCACCAACAAACCTGGCATGTCCTTATATGAACCTGGCTGTTACCGGTAATAGGACATTAAACTAATTAAACCCAAATTCACATGTTAGTCTCCCAACAGTCAGTCTATTTGTTTTTTATTCTATCACCAACTCATAGAGATGGTCTGTATGGAATATGATCAATATCCATTGCTTGATTTCAGAGAAGAAATCAAGGTTCAAAATAGCAAAATTGACCCCAAGGATTACTCACTCTCCACCATTCAACTGCTGTCATAGGACTCGGTGTGGCCATGAATCTCTTTGGATTGCGGAACCTTCTTGTAGTGTCACCTAAAATATGAATTACATTGTATATTGACTGACATCTTCTATCTTATCATATCATACAAATTTGAAAAAAAAAAATCATAGAAAAGTATTGCATGTGAGGCTTAATTTCTTAATAGCTTAAACTATTCTAAATCTGTACTGTTGTACGTGTATGATATGATTAGTATCAAACAAGTTGCACATTTATACTATATACCACAGAATTTAGCAATTATTGTCTTAGTGTTTTTATGCTACATATAGTATTGTTTAATCAAACAAACGAAAACATGAAACAAACTAGAAATAACTCCTCCTTCATATGAAAATAAATATAGGACATTGACATAGAAGAGATATGTGGCTCATTGAAGACAGATATTGATCTGAAGAAATCTACTTACTATTCGAGTGAGGCAGGTCAACATAGTCAATCTCCTTCCGTAGAGTTTCATAAGTAGTGATGACAATGTCCTGATTGGCTAAGGTACGAGGCTGAATAAATCCCAGCTTGTTCACACCTGTGTAAACCTGTAGCAAAATCTTAGTTATTATCATTGTCTTAGGAATATGTTGACTTTGGTCAAATTCTCAAAAATATTAATAAAACTGATCAATATATGAAAAGTACATATTTCTGAGAAAACATTTCCTTAATCTGAATTCAACAATATCATCAGCTAATGATTGAAAACATTACCTACATGAGTAAATACCTTTCATTGATTACAAAGACAGCTAAAGTATATAGAACTAATTCTATCAGGCAAATAAAAGACAACCAATATTTCAAACAAAGACATTCCTTACACAGAAATAAATGTGTATTTGATATCAAAATGGATTCAATAAAGGCAAAGTTCTTGTCTTTAACCACAAAATAAATGTCTTAAATATAGAAGTTACTTACAAATACTTTCAATGACTGGCTGCGAATGTGTTTTAAGATTTCATCAACCCACTGATGACAGATCGATGAAGGGGAGATAATCAGGGTGGCTCCAGACTTGATCGGCGGCTATACAAGCAAACAAAATTTCTCAATAAAGTATCTTAGTCGCTAAACATCACCATGATATTGGAGTTTAAACCTAGTCAAATGGATATAAAATGAAATAATCATTAAAACATGCTTTCTCGATAATGCATCACCTGAAAAGCCTTCATAGCACAAGTGATCTGAATGGAGTTTATTCTGGTGAGTTTTCAAGTAGATTTCATGAATGAATGTAACTAATTGATTGAAGGCTTAAAATGACTTGCTTATAAGCATGCTATACATGTTGTACACCACTCTAGTCATTGGGACCAAACATATTTCATCTTTTTAATTAGATGTTAAATAACATACTTACAGCTGACACATGACAGTGAGGACAGCGGAAGTTTCCCCTGAGTGGATCTTCGAGATCGTAGTGGACACACTCTGCATGCTGCTGTAAGCCACAATCCACACACTGTACAGAATGGCGCATTTTACCACTTCCGGCTGTCTTTGCCCCACAGATACACTCAAAGAAATTATGACGCTTAATTGGACCTTCTGAAGAAAAATGGTACTTAGGCTTGAATGAAGATTGCTCAACGATTTCCACAAATCGTGATGGCACTCCACATCTTTTTGTTGATTGATTGGTCTGCTTCTTAACACTTTTACTTTCCTTTGTTGCTTTACAAGTTTTTCCTTCGTTGTTGGCCTCTGCTTGCTTTATTTTTACAGATTTCTTTTTCTTTTTATTGCCTTTAGGAACCTGTGGTTCTTGAGGATCCTCTTTGCAAGATTCATTGTTTACCTCACCGTTTTCAACCACAGCTCCATCTTCCACACCTTCTACAGAACTATCTCCTAAATCTACAATGCAGAAATGAGATGAGCGACGAGGCTTTTTCTTCGTGGTCCATTTCTTACGTCTTCGTTTCTTCACTACTTTTTTCTTTTTCTGACTACCTGTCTCTGTTGGAAGACTGTCTTCTTCCATTGACTGATTTTCAGCCTCTTCAACACGACTTTGTTCTCCAGGCTGAATTTCTTCCATATCTTCACCATTCATTTCTGATATTTTCTTAGTGCCACCGGTAACCTCTCCATTGACCTTGAGTCTTGTGCTATCGTCATAACCTTCACCTTTGACCTGTAGGTCACCATGACCAGAATTACTTGTGTCCATGTTACTATCTTTGATGTCTTTGTTAAGCAGATCGTTGGAAACAACTTTTTCGATTTCTTTTGGGGAAGATATTTTACAGTTGTTAGCTAAATCTGATGTTCCCTGATCCATACACTTCACTCGACTTTCTTCTTTTAATGGTCCATTTCTTACATGTTCCCCCTCTTCTTTTCCATCTTCCTGCTTTTGCTCAACTTTTCCATCCTCCATTTGTATCTCCTCTTCTTTCTTGTCCTCTAGCTGCACATCCTCAACTGCACATTGTCCATTCTCAAACTGTCTGCCTTCATCTTGTACATCATCCATTTCTTCATTCTTTATCTTTCTGTTTTCTATACTTCCGTCCTTTGTCTGTCCATCACTGTTATTACCATGGAGATCTTCCTCGACACATCTTCCAGTACTATTGTCAACTCGATCAACCTTATCTTCTGGTAGGGCGTCAACATGTATACATTTTGTATCTTCAGCTACAGGAAGTGTACTTTGTGATTTACACATAACTTTCACATGAACATATTTAACATCAATAAGTCTACCATTCCCATCATTTTCAATTTTCATTTCCTGAAATAGAAAAAAAAAACCCACTTGTTTACATGTACACACCAGTATGTATCAACTTCAGGTAAATGATGTCACTATGAGAAATAGATAAGTAAAACTTTTAGCTGAATTTATTGATTAAATAACAAATTATTATCAATAATTCACTGAAATAAAATATGTTTACTGAATTTAGAACTGTGGTATCTTTGAAAATGCCCCAGAATTATAAAATCAGTCTTCATTTGCATTTTTAGTGTGGTCATAGCCAATCACAGATTGGATGTTATAAAAGATTTAAGTCTTAAATTGTTTCATGACTCTGCATGGAGTCCCTTTTCATTTGAAACATTCTTTTCTGTCTTTACTTTAGGTCCAGTGTACCAACCTTGAGTGTGGGTAGTTTGGGAGGTGACTCTATGACAGGACTCTTGTGTAGTAAGATACAGGCCAGGACTTCTACGGTCTTACCCAGGCCCATCTCATCAGCCAGAATCCCACCAAGAGGGACAGCCAATCTCTTTTGACACTCCTTTGTTAAACTGAAAAAACATAAATAAACATACAATATTTCATACTATAAATCAACTTTCCATCATGTTTATGTGATACTTTTGCTAATTTTGTGATAAAGAAAACCCTTGGAAGTGAATTCATCATCGTTATATTCCAAGGATTACCATCGCAGTCGTAATATTCACCACTAGACTTTTTCATATCAAAACTGAAGGCTCTTTATGTGACAACAGATAAGCAGATTATTTCATACTGTGATGTGTATACTTCAAAAGAATTGGATAATAGTCCTCTGTATCACTTTGAAGCTGGGTATCACTTTCTGTATTCTTCAAAGGAAGTCTCTGCAGGCTTGTGATTAGTCAGGTTTTTTTCTCCTGAACTGACTTTAGTTTTACTATGACATAGCCCAAGGGTAGGTACATGTATAATGACAGTGAACCATTGGAATATCAAGGATGATGGAATTTAGTCTCTGTGAAAAAATATATCCCTCGTCTATATTGAAAGAGAATGATTCGGTTCAATCTTTATTATGCTTTGAATCAAAAATTGTGAAATTTAATAGCCACACTATTTCAGCTCTTTTCACCATTCTGTCAATCATAATTATTCTGGTGTTCATTAGACTACTCCATGTTTTTAAATCAGAAATATGAACAACATTAAAAAGTTAAATGACATGGGTTTATACATTTTCAATTCATACAAAATCATTATACCTTATTAAAAATATATTACATTGTTTTTGACATCTTACCTTCCTAAGTATTTATTGTAAAATAATGTGCTGCCATCTATTGTCTTGACTTCATCATACAACATGTGGAGGGGTAACTCTGTAATGATATATCCATAATACAATTTGATCTTCTTATAGACACCATGAGTTATGAGTAATATTAACTCATAACTCAAAAGAATTCATTACACCTTGTCTCAAAAATCCATGAGTAATGTTAAATCACATAGTCATTAAAATAGTGACATTTATGACATAACAAACAGTATTATGTTAAGATTATAGACACCCTGTTTAGTAGTTCTAACCTGTATTTAACGATGAATTATCTGTAGCTTGACCTTGGCTGACCTTGAACCCTTCCCGAGTCAGCATCCATGACACACCCTTTCTCTGGTATGGTCGAAGGCAGGGAATAAGACTTGGGTGCTGAACCTCTACATCCACAGTTGTCTCCTCTTGGTCATGTGTTGTCTTGATAGCAGTGTACAGGTTTTCAATGTCATGCTTCTTGCAACAGATTCCTTGATAATTTTCTAAAACAGCAACAATTTCAGACATCAAAATATTGCATTATGAAAAAATACTGTCAACAAATAAATGGATTAATTCAAATATATTCAATTTCTGCTCTTGGATGCATGGGATGAAAGAAGATATCAATTAACACCATTTAAAATCATATTAATTTACCTGCTCACCCATTAAATTCCATACTGTAATCAACTTTTCAACCCGTTGAATTAGCAGTATTCAAACATGCCTATCAGTAGTGAATTGGTTCATCCTTTCCATATATAAGCTACATTATTTGAGAACCCATCTCATATATCATTAAGGTTGCTAAAAGCTTCAAGTGTAAAGAAAAGTATTGACCAAAAAAATGAGAAATGGAATACTAAAATCAGAAAGGAATTTAGGTGCATTACTACAGAGTTTGATTAACTTTATAGATGGCATATAAAATTCTGCTGGTAACTGTATACAGAAGACATGTAAACAAGAGTATCGAGTGCTTACCAAGGGGAGATAATCCATAGAAGTGGGACATGATCAACTTCAGAAGAATGTTGATTTTCTTCATGTTTACATGCTCACTTGGGAATTTAGGGTTATACAGCAATGCCTCTCTAGCGTGAATGGTCAGTTCAAACCTTAATGTAGCAGGGTCAAACTGCCCAATGGTCACCACAACCATCTTTGTATTATACATGTCTAATGCTGCCAGCACCTGCAAGTATAATGACAATTTATATGAACATAGCTATAGTTGTGAAATAAAATACACCAAAATTATTAATTGGAACATATGCTAGAGAAACATTCAGATAAATCACACAGTAAACATTAGGAGTTCAGCTCTGTATAAAGACCACCTGATCAATTGGACCACTTTCTGGTGTCCCAGATGGTCAACTGACCTATGTATAAAAGCCCACATGGCTTATAGACAGTTTTGAATGTATACAGTGTATATATGTGTACTTAACAAGAGGCACAAGAGGCCTTGACGGTCACTTGAGTGCTGATATAGAAAGAGCATATTGCAAAGTTGGTTCAAATCTGTAAAAAGTGTTTACAAATTGGAATAAACTTTAAAGTTGAACCTTCGTATTAGAATTTTTATTTTTTGTTTTTCATTTTGATAGTTAGTGTATTATGTTACCAAACCTTATGCTTAAAATTCCTATTTGCTTTGCCAACGTTTTAAACAACAAAACCAAACTAGAAAACAGTCAGTGTCAGTGATTTTATAAATATCACTTTTTAATCTATGAAGATTATTGATTCCATCAAACCTGTGAACTCAGAAAAAGATTTTTGAAATTTTAACCATTTTGACCAATTTTGAACGTGAGACCCCAGGGTCATATAAATGATATTTCAGGCTAATAATTCTAACCCAGTTTGACTAATTTCCTATGAAAATAAGCAAATTATGTCCATAAATGTGTTTTTCCTATATAAACTATAATAAACTTGACCCCCCTCCTCAGGGGGAAACACGAGACCCCAGGGTCATATAATTCACAATTTTTGTAAAGAACCTTAAGACCTTTCCATCTATGAAGAGTATTTCATTCTATCAGTTTCAGTTCTGGCCTATTTGACCCCTTTTGACCCCGCCCCTCAGGCCCCTGGGGGTCAGTCATGTAAATTTGTTAATAGGTTTCAATAGCCATTTCATAGGGATATTTCTGACAACAATTGACTAATTTCCTATTATAAATGACCAAATAATGCTCCAAAATGTGTTTTCCCTATATAAACTATAGTAAACTTAATCCCCTCCCCAGGGGGAAACCTGAGACCCCAGGGTCATATAATTCACAATTTTTGTAGAGGGACTTGAGACCTTTCTATCTTTAGAAGAGTATTTGATTTTACCACATCTGTGAGTGGAGAAGAAGATTTTTGAAGTTTGACCTATTTGACCCCTTTTGGCCCCACCCCTCAGGCCCCTGGGGGTGTGAGACCCCAGGGTCATATAATTCACAATTTTCGTAAAGGACCTCAAGACCTTTCAATCTATGAAGAGTATTTGATTCTACCATTTCTGGAATTTCAGAAGAAGATTTTTGAAGTTTTAGCCTATTGACCCCTTTTGGCCCCACCTCTCAGGCCCCTGGGGGGCTGGGACCATATAATTTACAATTTTTTGTTGGCCTTTGGCTATGGAAGGTTTCTGCAAAATTTCAACTAATTTGGTTCAGCACTTTTGGAGAAGAAGTTGAAAAAGTAATTATAAATTGTTTATCGTCATACGACGCACGACGACGGACAAAAGGTGATTAGAAAAGGTCACTTGAGTCTTCGTCTCAGGTGACCTAATAAAATGTTATGTAACTACCCATTATAGCTTTTGTCTTGAATATGTGGTGGATGATATGCAAGAGACATTCAGAGATCTGATTGAATGACTATCTTTTTTGAAAATTAAGTTTAAATTTAAAAACTGGACTAAAACACATTTGAAATAAATGTACTTATAGAACTATTCAACTAAGGTACTTACATTAATTGGAATGTTTATATCCACACACCAATAGTTCAGCTTCACTGCCATGGATGAATTTTCCTCGTTTTCACCCTCTTCAATGTACAGCATACTTTTTCCTGCCACCTCACTGACATAAAGCCAGATCTCCTTGTGACCATTGGGTTGACATTCCTCTGACTTGCGGAGCAGTTCAATATTAAAAACACCAAGTTTTGTGTGCCACTCATTCTCCTTAAATGGCAAAGATGACATCAGCTGAATGGAATATGAACAGTATGTCATGTTGTCTTCAAACATTTCTCGTGTTTGCTGTGTTGAGAATTCTGGTTGTTGTTCCATGTTGATTGTGTCTGTTACTTTTCTCTGCGAAGATCCTTGTAATTGTTGTGCCTCATTCAAGATGCTAGGGTCATTGTCATCCAGTACAGTAAGAGACCCCTCTGGCTCCGGACTTACTCCATCAAACATGTTCCATTCCAGACAACGACGTTTGTCCTCTGATGCCCTCTGTGGAGCACCCTGCTTCCGCTTACCCATTGTGTTCTGCTATCAGTTCTCCTGTCAATGTTGATCCAAATTTAAATATAACTAGTTTCTTAAAGCATCAAGTAGAAAACTATAGTATTCCATGTTAAATTTACCTTCATCAACTAGCATTCATTAGTCATCGCCTGTCTGACACCAAAATACACTAATATGTGACAATAAATCTAGTAAAAATTCTGTTAACCTGAAGTAGATCTGACTACCTTATTGGATCTCAGCCCCATTGGAAGCATTAAAGTATGTTTATACTTTATATATGTTATTATATAAGAGATCAGGGAGCAGACTTTGCCATGTGCATACTTTCCTGTAGTTAGTTTATTTGTTTAAGGCAAGTCCATGCTTCTCCTTCCTGGCTCCCCAGTGGATGCCAGGCAGTCACAGGTTTCTCTATCACTGGCCTTTGATGGTGTGGTTATTATTATAATATTGGCACTTTTGCCCCCTAGGTGATGGAAATTAGGGGAAGAGGAACCAGAGGATCTATTTCTAAGTATGCACTTGAGTGGCAGTGATCACATCAACCAAAAACCAATCAATGTGGGTCACATGGTCTGACATCACTACATTGCCTAGCTAGTACACTGACCAATCCTGGGATTGTACTCCATGGGAGTTCCATATAGGTGGGGTTATTATCATCTAATCAAGGTCCCTTCTGTATAAATATATTGAATGCACTTTCTGGGCACATTAATTTCAGGTTTTATGTCAAGACTATAGTAATATGAGACCCACTCCCTTATCATTATGCTTACAGTAAGATTTTTTTTTTTTTTTGTACATACTTCAAATAGTAATATAATTATAGGCAACTGCTCTATGGCCCAAGGTTTCAAGTCTGCAATCCTGTGAAAGGTGGAGGGTTAATTTGTGGTAGCTCAATGTAAAAGGCTCACTTCCTTTACGAAACAAAAAATTTAGTTTCTAAAAACAACAATAACATAAGAAAATGTCTATTGATGGCCTAAGATGAGGTTACAACACAAAATAAATGCAAGATTCTCAGCGTAATCTATGTTAACATTGAAGAATGTAATTTTGCTGTTTTGCCATCTGGCGCATGCAATGATTGTCAAGTAACGCATAATAATAAGGACGACTGCGGGAAACGTAAGACGACCCGCGTTATGAATTAATTTTGATAAAATTGTTCAGAAGGTGATGATGAGTGTAGTATTAACGGTAAGCTTATGCCTTTTCTGACTCTACAAAATTATCAATCTCGCTTTAAGTTCCCATTTTCAAAATTAAAAGCCGTTTTGGAAAGGTAGTGGGCCTTTAACAAGTGGAATTTCGGAATCTCGACTTTTTGCTGAATTCGCCAAAATCTATTTTCGGGCATTAGGTCATTTTAAAAACCTAAATATAGCTACACATGTTAAGCATATAAAAATGGCTTAATTATTTGCATATGCATGAATATGCACATATTTTGCATATGCATGCATATGTATATAATATATATCATAAACAATCTCAAATTAATTGACAATAGTGTATCTAAAAATTATTTAAATATTTGTTACAGTTAAACATACCATTAATATACCATACAGTAAATACTAAATATTGCATCTTCTAAATAATCATACAATGTATTAAAATTCTACTTTCACCACCTGCTACAGTAATTCACCAACACTTCCATACTACTTAATACATATCATGTTTTCCAAGATATCTTATGGTAAAATTATTTTCCTCAATAAAACATTTTCTTTTAATTTAAAAAAAAAATGCTACACTAACTTTTAAAAAAAATCTCTAAGAAAATTTTAATCAAAGTTAAAAACTTTATTCTTTCACATCCATCAAATTAAAATAAATAGAACAGAAAATAATATTTACCACTGTTAGGCCTACCAGGCTTAGACCTAAAACGGGTGACTAGGCCTACTTTGACAATCTCAAACAGAAGTTTAACAAGCGATGCATTTGTTAACATTACTTTTAAAATGTTCTTTGGTGTGCATACTAACTAATAGAAAACATGCCTTACCTCGATATATGTTCTAGAGTGTCCAAAATCAACAGTTATTGACATATCCTTACAGAATCATCTTTTTACGTCTTACTTCATTTTGCGAGGGTTAATATAAATTACGCACCTGCCAGTCAAGTTTATCCGAAAAAATACATATATATTTTTACATTCACGTACAAATTTTATCATTATATATGATAAAAAAATATTAAATATGAACTTTATTTTGTTTTTATAGCAAATGACATAACGAAATGATTACTTTAAAAACACATTTGATTACGTTTCGTTTGTTGTTCATTGTTCCCAGAATGAGGCTTGTTGTTTTGGTATCGGCCATTTTAAAAGTAATACATACGGATGGTGTAAGAGCGAATGATACAAATCGGCGAACATCGCTTTTGTTTATGGTGGAGACTGTATCAGTTTTAGTTATTCTACAAGAATATTTTATCAGGAATCCATTTGGATACTAATTTTTATCATATTTCTAATTCTTTACCATTTTTAAGTCGCCAAAGCCATCGAAGCAGAATGGCTTGTGGTGCAACCCTGAAACGTAGTCTTGAATTCGATCCGTTACACAGTCCTGGTCAAACCACGCCTAAAAGAAGAAGATGCATGCCGATGACGCTTTCTCCTTCAACTCCTCCAACGAAATACCATCAGATAAACCCTTCTCCATTTGGGGAAGTGAGTCCAAAATTGACCTCGGGTAGGTATTTTTGAAGAATTCCGAATTCGAACCTCAAATGAACTGACAGTGCGGTACAATAGGAAATAAAAGCGTTGACAATGATATGTAGACCTTCTTTAACAGTCTTTTTGTAACCTGGTTCAAATGAGCAAGTACATTTTTGTTATGAATCGACAATTATCGATATGACTGCATGCAGTAGACAGACTAGGCTACAAAAGTTTATTTAGGAAGTACAAAGGCTAGCTGCTATGAATGGCATGCATGCCAGGGCAAAGCCCCGATCTTTGGGCCTACTATGCGACACTAATATATTTTTTGTGATCCTTACCAACGAGAGCCGTAAATGACACGTATATATATATATATATATATATATGAAGAGACCCTTAAGACATAGCTTTGGAAAGTAGGTAAATATAAATGGATCTCTGAAATGCAAGAGACGGGGCTACTCCCCACTTTATACTAACGTGATGTACATTAAGTCAGGAACCTCACTTCGCGGTGCCGTGTCGAATGAAAAGTCTCATTTGACTTTTGTCTTACCATTCTTTAGCTAAATACAAATTGTTTAATAACGAATATGGCTTAAACTTCATTTGTCAACCATCGTAAATTAGAAAATCATCTTAAAATGTCCCCCATGTTTTCCTGTCGTTTTAGATAACCATTCATTGTAATAAAATATTCAATAAACATCTGAAAACCATATCTAAGCATACAGAAAAACTTATTTAAGGTTCATGTCCCTTTTACTTTCCAAGGTAGTATAGTTTCCAATCTGTTCAGTGCACCCCCCATACTAAATTTTACCTTTAGAGCTTTTTCTCACTGCTTTGGGAATATAATGGGGCCCATGGCTTTGAATTTGGGAAAATGTGTGTGACAAAATCAAGATTTGGGGAAAATCATAAATATGAAATAAAGCATAACAAATAATTTCTTTTATTGGGGGAGGGGGAACAGAACTTGTATAAATATTTGGCTCTGACCCCTCGGGGGCAGGAGGGGCGGGGCCCAATAGGGGAAATAGAGGTAAATCCTTTAAAATCGCTACTTGTCCTAGAGTTCTGCATGGATTGTAACCAAAATTAGCCACAAACATCCTTGGGGAAGGGGAACAAAACTTGTATAAATTTTGGCTCTGACCCCACGGGGGGCAGGAGGGGTGGGGCCCAATAGGGGTAATAGAGGTAAATCCTTTAAATCGCTACTAGTCATAGAGTTCTACATGAGAATTGTAACCAAATTTGGCCACAAACATCCTTGGGGGAAAGGGGAACAGAACTTGTATAAATTTTGGCTCTGATCCCCAAAGGGCAGGAGGGGCGGGCCCAATAGGGGTAATAGAGGTAAATCCTTTAAATAGCTACTAGTCATAGAGTTCTGAATGGAATGTAACCATATTTGGCCACAAACATCCTTTTGGGAAGGGGAACAGAACTTTTATAAATTTTGGTTCTGACCCCCCCCGGGGGCAGGAGGGGCGGGGCCCAATAGGGGAAAAATAGAGGTAAATCCTTTTAAATTCGCTACTAGTCATAGAGTTCTGAATGGAATGTAACCAAATTTGGCCACAAACATCCTTGGGAGGGGGAACAGAACTTGTATAAATTTTGGCTCTGGTCCCCGGGGGCAGGAGGGGCGGGGCCCCAATAGGGGTAATAGAGGTAAATCCTTTAAATCGCTACTAGTCATAGAGTTCTGAATGGAATGTAACCAAATTTGTACCACAAACATCCTTTGGGGAAGGGGAATAAAACTTGTATAAATTTTGGCTCTGACCCCACGGGGGCAGGAGGGGTGGGGCCCAATAGGGGAAATAGAGGTAAATCCTTTAAATCGCTACTAGTCATAGAGTTCTACATGAATTGTAACCAAAATTTTAAAATTGGGGGCCACAAGCATCCTTGGGCGAGGGGGAACAGAACTTGTATAAATTTTAACTCTGGTCCCCGGGGGGCAGGAGGGGCGGGTGCCCAATAGGGGAAAATAGAGGTAAATCCTTAAAAAATCGCTACTTGTCCTAGAGTTCTTCATGGATTGTAACCAAATTTGGCTACAAACATCCTTGGGGGAAGGGGAACAGATCTAGAACTGGTATAAATTTTGGCTCTGATCCCCCGGGCGCAGGAGGGGCGGGGCCCCCAATAGGGGAAATAGAAGTGAATCCTTTAAATCGCTACTAGTCATAAGAGTTCTGCATGGATTGTAACCAAATTTGCCACAAAACATCCCTTGGGGAAGGGGAACAGAACTTGTATAAAATTTTGGCTCTGACACCCGGGGGGCAGGAGAGGTGGGGCCCCTGATAGAGGAAATAGAGGTAAATTTTTTTAAATCGCTACTAGTCATAGAGTATCTGCATGGAATGTAACCAAATTTGGCCACAAACATCCTTTTGGAAGGGGAACAGAACTGAAGTTTTTATAAATTTTGGCTCTGGTCACCTGGGGGCAGGAACAGGGTGGGGCCCAATAGGGGAAATAGAGATAAAATCCTATAAATCACTACTTGTCCTAGAGTTTTACTTGGATTATGACCAAATTTGGCCATAAAACATCCTTGGGGGAAGGGAACAGAACTTGTATAAATTTTGGCTCTGACCCCCTGAGGGGCAGGAGGGGTTGAGCCCAATAGGGGAATTTTAGAGGTTAATATTAAAATTCATTTCTTTTTATTTCCAGTGTACATGTTGTTTATGTTAGTGTATTTTTCTGAAGCCAATTCACGAATATATAGTCTTGACCAACTAAGCTCATGCACAGTCTATGACGTTATTTTTTTTCACTGGTAGTCATTTGGACTAGTACACCCCAAAACTTTACAAGCCCGACTATTAAATCACTTGTCCAAATAAGATTGACAATCGTTTTGCTTCAATTAACACTTCTGTCATGATCATGCAGTCTATGATTTTTGACTCAAATTACAAACGCAAATTCTCACAAAATGATGAATCTGGACTGAAATAATTGCATACATTAGAATTCACTCAAAATGTGTTGAAAAATGCAATTGACCACCATATTTGTAAAATATAATATTAACCGATTGCTACTAGTCCAATTGGACCAGTGCTTAAAGTCGCAGACAGCATGCAGGACATCCATTAACCTGAGACCTCGGGTCATTGACACAGCAAAATTTAGTTTGACACAAGATTATGCATGCCGTGCGTCAATTTGACGCTTCACGTTTTTACTACCACTGCCTATCAAACTTGTGTATGTGTGTAGTATGTGATGTCTAGCCCTCAATAAAGTGTATATTAGCAAGGGTCAGTGACACTATTTGGTAGAACACCCCACGCCAATTAAAAGATGCTGTGCATGTAATATTTTTGGATAGTTTTCAAGAAACTTTGATTTTGGGATATTTAAGACTTGAGTTGGGAAAAAAATACCGGTAGACTTTGTATCATTTTGAAGTTTTTGACAATTCTTAAAACCAGATATAAAGACATGTAAATACAGATTATATCAGGTTTGGCAACATACGTACAGCTGACCATTAGTTATTGATGTGCAGGTTAGTTATATTGAATGATAATTTGTAGAGATTCTCGGAACATTCACATGTTAATTAATGGAGTATTGTGATATTTCATTTCCAGAGCAAATTGCCACAAGTCTTGGATTAGAAATCAAGCGCATGCAGAGAAGAAAGCAATTGCACTACCAATCATCTGGAAGCCAGAGTCCACCCAACATGTCTCCTCAACATGAGGCCTCCTCGAGCTCTTCTTCACATTGCTTGACAGCCATGGAGAGTAGCAGTATATGTGCCTCACCTTCCTCCTCTTCCACTTCACTATTTAATGCATTGTCACCCAGTAAAAAAGATGCGCCACTGTTCACCTTCCGACAAGTCAGCCTCATTTGTGAACGCTTAATAAAGGAAAGGGAAGATCAGGTCCGCCAAGAGTACAACACCACACTGACATGCAAACTAGCAGGCATGTATATTTATATTAGATACCACAATAATTGAAGCTTAGTTGATATAGCTCCCATCACTATATGTCTATAACTTAAACTATCAGCTAAAACATCGATATGAAACTATCCTTGTAGTAAATGGAGCACATTCATTTCATATTTAAGCAGTAATCTTTAATTGATTCTTCTTATGAATATCTTTCATTTTCTCTCACATTTTTCACTAGAATGCTGCACTAAAATGTGATTTCTCTAATTTTATTTCTGTGTGATGTTGTGAATATAGCCATTATGGTGATTGCATGAATTCATCATTGGGCTAATTAACCTGTTAATGATGTGTTAGTAGCCCACTCAATAGTTTCAGAAATTGGCTCGATTTTCCTTCTAAATTTGATCTTAAACATCATTTATGGTTGCACCAGTTCTTTTACTACATGAACTCTTCCTGGCGTCTGAACTGTGCAGCTCACACTACTGAATGATTCAATGTACTGTAGTATTTGGTTGAAAGATAATTCATGTATGATGTCTTATATCAGTTAATTAACTGTTTTGATTTTGTTTTCAGAACAATATGAGGCTTTCCTGAAGTTCAATCATGATCAGATACACAAGAAGTTTGGAAATGCACCTGTTAGCTGTATGTATAAAAGTCCTTTTATTTACTGTTTACAAAATAAAATACACTTATTTACAACATAGTATATATAATTAGAATTACAGTCCAAGTTATTGACAGTATCAACTGTTCTGATAAATTGATTAACAGAGGATGAATGAGATAACTCAGAATAAGTACCTACATATATAATAGTAATGTGAAGAATCTATTGTTAATTTTGAAAATTAATTGATAAAACTATCACCAAAACCTAATAAGTTTTACCAATTCCTACATGAATTTTTCCATAGTTTTGTTTAAACAATCTTATCTTTGTCTCTCTTTTTTCATAGATGTGTCTTGATGTGGAATGGATGGTAGCTGAGATGTCCGTGTCCCTTTTCTGCTTGCGAGAAGAATTTGAAAGAATGTTGTAAAAAAAATATGTTTGAATCTTGTTACTCTTTACATATGTAAAATTGCATGTATAAGGAAATAATGCACTTGTTAGCCTTGCATGCTTGAGAAAGAATGAACAATTAGATATAATGGAGTCAACAAGTGCATTTACTGAATTCACTAAACGGCATTATTTATTTATGGAATTCTGGTGGGAAATTCATTGTGTTGTGAAAAAAAACTGCTCATGATGAAAAAGGGGAACATATGTAGAACAATGGATAAATTTCTGCCACTGCCTGCTAGTGTTTACATTTGAAGTTACAACAGCGACATGTTGTGACATTGCTGGCCAGTGTTTCTGGATAGACAAATATTGCACTGATACCACATCAATGTGTGTTCGTGATTCAGACCTCTTGGTTTTGCTCGGGTCTACATTCTACCAAGTCAGGTAGAGCTATCTCAAATGTGTGTACTTTATTGTGTTTTGTACCGTGTTGGATTATACAGATGGATTAATACTGACATATTGAAACTTGCATGGTTTACAGCAACAACTGGCGGGTAAATTGAATACCCGCCTGCTTTTGTTTAGACTCTGTGTAAATATATAACACTATAATATAATACTGTATGGTTATCAGTACATACATAACCATTATATATACTGCATATATATATATATAAACAGTCTGCAGTTAATGTCTTCTAATTCACATAAGGAATATATGGAATAAGTTATTCAAAAGGGAGAAGTGTATTTGGTGAGGAAGGATTGATCAGTGAATTGCCTTTGTATATGGGTGTCTGGGCACAAATATTGTTGCTTAGGATGCCTCTCAATCATTCAGTTTAATTTGTATCTTGTTTGCATTAATATTTCTACACGTTTTAAGTTTTATTTCATTTTAATTAATATTTAAGAGTTTTTAGTTTAGCAAACACAGGTAGTGTTTCATTTTATTTCAAATGGAAAGCAATTTCATACCTTTATCAGGCAGTAGACTTATAATTGTGTAAATAAATCTTATTTGTTGGACATAACAAAAATAAAATCTGATTCACACATGTTCTTGTAGAGTCTTCAATTAAAATGATTATACAAATGCCGAATGATATGTGTAGACATTTTTAGGTCATCTGACCGAAGGTCAGGATGACCTATTGTCATCGTGTTTTGTCCGTCAACGTTCGCCGTGCGTCGTGCGTAAGACTATTTATACAAAAGCCTACTCCTCCTTCATCCTTGGATGGATTTCATCCATATTTGGTTTGAAACATCATTGGGGAAGGACAATCATATTTAATATAAATGAGCCTGGTCCGACTCCAAGGGGCTGAGGAGTGGGGCCCCAAAAGGGCAAATTTTCTTAATTTAAGCTTTAAAATCCTACTCCTCCTTCATCCTTGGGATGATTTCATCCATATTTGGTGTGAAACATCAATGGGGAAGGGCAATTTTATTTTATATAAATTAGTCTGGTCCGACCCCTAGGGGCTGAGGGGTGGGCCCCAAAAGGGCAAATTTTCTTAATTTTAGCTGGCCCACTTCCTGTTTTCAGGTTTCGGTCTCCGATCTCAAAGAAAATTGGTTTATAGGGGTTATAATTAATGCCGAACAACATTCAAACATTTTCGTTAATATTCTGGTATTCCAAGATGGCCGCTGGCGTACTTCCTGTGTTAGGGTTCAGTCTCCGATCTCAATGAAAATTGGTCTATAGGGGTTTTAATTGATGCCGAATAACATGCAAACATTTTCGTAAATATTTTGGTATTCCAAGATGGCCGCTGGCCCACTTCCTGTGTTCGATTCAGTCTCTGATATCTCAATGAAGATTGGTCTATATGTGTTTTAATTGATTCAAAAGGGGGAACTTTAGGTGAGGACAATCATATTTTATAAAGGACCGAGCTAAGACCCATGGGGATAGTACGGCGGAGGTCCAAAATGGGAGCTTTGCTAAAAATTTGGCTTTAAAATCTGACTCCTTATATTAATCCTTGAATGGGTTACAACCATACCGTATATGGATGAAGGGCTACCAAGTTTGTTCAACAAATGATATTTACCTATTTCAGAAACTTACACATTCAACTAAGGAGTTCCTTGTATTATTTATATTAATTGTTAACCACTACTTTATACTCTGACTTTGTTGTTTTGTGCCATGAGTCAGATGACCGTTAAGGCCCATGGGCCTCTTGTTATCATTTGCTTGTTTTAGGAACGACAAATCAAAATGAAGACGGGGAATAAGGATATATAGATATCTGGTAGTACAGTTTTTAGATCTGGTCAGATGACCTAGCCATCATGCTTTGTCCGTTGTGCACCATATGCATCAGTAAACTTTAAACATCAGTTCCACCAGTGGTATGTATTGAACCGAAACTTGCCTGCAGTGATATACTGATGGTTTATGATTCTGACATGGTTATTTTTCAGGTTGATCTGAAATTCAAGGTTACAATGTACACCTTTTTGAAAATGCAAATGTAATTTAGTAAATCCTTGCGTGAAATGGTCCCGACGGACCGGTACGAGATGTTGTAATTTTCAGGTCAATTCAAAGTTATGGATGGCCACCATCGCATAACACATTTTGGAACTGCTCAAGTTCTACAAATGCACACAAGTTATAGCTGAAACTGAACTGAAATGGTTCTGATCGAACATATTTTTTGGGTGTTGACTAAAAAAACCAAGATGGCCGCCATTGCTATCTTGAAAACATTTTTTAAACTTCTCAAATTCTAGTTATTCTACAAGCATGATTTGGCTAAAACTTGTTAGAAAACATCCTAACATACATTCGCATGGTCACAGCTTTTATGTAAAGAGTTACTTTTCTTGTCAATCTGAAATCCAAATTATGATAGCCATCTGAAATTTCTCATGTTCTACAAGTGTGATTTTTCAGATAGAATCTCAAGATTTCCACCACTGCCACCATCTTTTAAACGCATTTTAAACTCTTAATTTTACTAAGTAACATTGGAAATTATCTGAAAAGTCTATTTATAGCACAACTTCAGCCCTTTATGCATCATACCTACATTGTATAAAGGATATATTCGATATTTGAAATTCAACAATTTATTCACTAAATAACAGGTTTGAAAAATTAATGGATTTGGTGGCAAACGAGACAAACCAGTTGTCTTTTGACTTTGTTCACATTATAATGTTGTACATTGGGATCCAGTTTTTGCTGCTATTGGCATCCAACACCTTACCCTCGCCAACAAGCCTACACATCAATGGAAGGGTATAAGTCGAAGAGGCAAGTCGCTAACAATACCAAGAATGAGGTCCATCCCACTGGGATCTGAGATTTAGTTACAGATTTTATAATTATCGACCCACCAGAGTGCCCTAAGATTTAGAGGTCTAGATAAAAAAAACCCGATAAAAATCATACTCTACATGCATATATATACGAGAAGGGTGGCAAGACTTTTAGACTCCAAATTTCTAACCCGCCTACATTTAGCGGCAATAAAACACATTTTTAGCACATCTTCAAAAAACTGTTACTACCGTTGGAAAGAGCTATTAGTTTCCTTTTAAAATCATCCTACACATCCATACAAAGTGCCGTCATTAAGACGATTTAAGTCCCATTAGTAACAAACATTACTCTAGCCATTTGAAAATCATCTAATTAAAATTCATACTGTCTGTGTAGCCGATATAATATCTCATAGTATGATTTTTACCGTTATTTTTCATCTAGACCTCTAAAATTTACACTAATTATATATTTACAGTTTGCCCTAAAAAAATAACCCCTCCCTCCATGTTTTCAGACTGTGCATATTCTGTAATATCTTGAATTAAGCCGTATATTTTCTTCAATGTTTCTTCCTTTCACAAAGCCTTTTGGTCTAGGTGTATGATAGAAGGTAGTAATGTTTTAATTCTCTTAGCTTTAATTTTTGTTATTATCTTATAGTCATTGTTAAGTAGGGTAATTGGTCGCCAATTCCTTATTTCTTCACGTTCACCTTGCTTATACAATAGTGTTATTATTCCTCTATTCTGGCTATAGGTTAATTTATTAGTTTGAAAAATATGTGTTATTACTTCTAAAAGTTCATGTTTTATGAGATACCAGTATTTTTTTTTATAAAACTCTGAAATAATACCATCTGTACCAGGTGCTTTATTACATTTTAAATTATCAATTGCTTTCTTTATTTCAATTTCGGTAGGTAGTAAGTCACAACTGTTTTTTCAATATCAGTTATTTCCTTATCGACATTTTGTAAAAGTTCATTTGCTTTTTCATTATTAATTCCTTCTGTTGTAAATCGATTAGAGTAAAAAAGGACTTGTTCTTTAAGAATATCTTCAATATTACTTTTATAAATTCTATCTTTGCATTTGATAGAATTCCATTTTTTAACCCTTCTACTGTTTTCAAGACCAAAAAAAATATGAGGTAGACATTTCTCCTTCTTCAAACCATTTTACTCTTGAACGGATTCTAGCAGCTGTGGCTTTTTCTTTATAGAAGGATTCCCAAATTTGTTGTATATGTTTTGATCTTTCGTTGTTAAGGTCAGGGTTGGTTTGTAATTCTTTTTCTAGTTTTTTTATTTGATCTTCCTTAACATTTAACATTTTACTAACAGTAATACAAATATCTTTGATTTTTAATTTTGTTATATCCCACCATTCCTCAAGTGACTCAAATTCTCGCTTTTTATTTTTCCATATGTTCAAGAAATCTGTCAAGGCATTTTTAAAAAGAGTACTATCAATTACCTTTGCACTCATTTTCCAAGAGCCTGGACCTTTTTTACTGTCATTTAGATTTATATTTAAACATGGAAACCATAATGATATGTTTTAGTAAAGAGACAGTATTCTATCGATGTTGTTTAAACATTTGCATCAAGATCTATTGAAGTATAAAATCTATCTATTCGTGATCTTTTATTGCCCCTTCTAAAGGTAAATGACTTTTTATTTGGATACCTCCTTCTCCATACAACTTCAATTCCCAATCCAGTTAACAAATCTTCTAATTCGTCTTTTCCAGAACCATGTTGATCTCTTGTGCTATCTCTATCAAGTACGCAATTAGTTACACAATTGAAATCCCCCCAATTATAAATTTATTTCAATTGTACTTCTTTTTAGATAATTCCTGTTTCAAATGATAGAAAAAAAGTTTTCTTTTGGTAAGAATCGTTCGGTGCATATATATTTACTAATGTCAGTAAATGCCCATCCTTCCATTTTTGTCTCTCAATATTTCAGTTATATCCAAACCTTTCCTAAATAAGATGACTACACCTCTTGAAGTAGATGATCCATTGGACCAATAGCTTCCGCTATCCCATTCACCTTTCCATCTAAATAAAGAATTATTGTCTCCACAATGAGTTTCTTGACAGAGGATTATATCAGCTTTAACCTTTCTGAACCAATAAAAAAGATTTGACCTTTTTTCTTCGACATTTAACCCATTAGCATTAATTGTCATCAGTTTCAACTTATCCATACAAAATGTTAAATTTTAAATTGTCCACTTACTCGCGCTTTGATATTTAAAAACGTGATAATAATTTATTGTTCAAAATAACAGATATATCACTATTTTGTATTCCAGGTTCCCTTGTCCGTGCTACGTGCATTGAAATGGGCTTTGGCCAAAACTGTTGATGAAGAACTGTGGAAAGTAGCATGGCTTCATCATTAAATTATAGAATAGTAAGCGCAAATTAACCTTTAAGTCTGTCCGTATATGTAGCTATAGTGCGCCACAGTCCGGATATTTTTTGAAACTATCGGCAGAATTTTGTATTTTCATTTTTTCAACTACAAGAAACTGGGTTTATATGACCTTAAGGCAACTGAAGCTACGGAAGCTTTTCATTAAGGTTCCAAAGTTATCGAGGCTCAATTATCAATTTGAATATGGATTTCAAGATACTCAGGGATTCTGTCAAGTAATTAAAAAAAAGAAGCAGTCTCTGCAGAACACAATCAAATAATTGTCTGTAAACACTATTACATCTTAAGATTGCAAAATTAATTGGACTTGCAAGATCTACATTTGTTCATTTGTCTGATTTCCTCACACATCCTTCTTTTAAGGGGACTTACGAAATATTCACATTTCATAGGACATATATTGCAAGATATCAAGTAATAGTCTTGAATTAATACACTCAGTGATAGGTACAACATCGCTGTCGCCTACACCATCCAATGAGACATGCATATTGGCACCAACCTTCTTGGCTTTGTGGTAATGCCATAACCATCAGATGCCGTTAAACCAGTCGAAAGGGAGCTTCAAATCAAGGAGGGTCTTTTAAATGTCAATTGGATCACAGTCCTGACATGATCTGCTCAGACTTATGTGCTTGGTGAGAGTAAGCATTTGCCTTATGGTACATTGTAGACTCTATATTGATGAATTATTCCCGCACAATTTCGCTACCTGTAATTTCATGTCCGCGAGAGAGACCAACCCTATTTTTCAGGGCGCACATAAAGGCTAATTTGACCAAAGCCCATAAGTGGATTTCTTTTGTTTTCTATTGTACCTTCGCATTTATTCTCTCTTGCCAATATTGAACCTTGTGTTTGTGAATTGGTTTTCAATGATGACGTATAAACAGGTTTTTTCCCTGGATATCATAGTTCAGTGGAAAATATTCATCAGAGAGGAAAAGATGAATATGCTGATTTTTAAGGCCATAATCTGACATGTTGATTTTGTAGTAATGGTGCGACTATCTTTGATTTTATTGTTTTCAAAATTGATATTTACATTATGTATCTGTAAACATTGACTAGGTTAATCCCATTATTTGTCATTTTGATATCTCATTTGTAAAGATTGTACTTATTTTAGTGAAGTTATGCCATTTTACTGATTTTGGTCGATTTGGCGTTGGCGACCATTTTTATGACGTTATAACCGGAGGTGCATTACAGTTGTTCATTTCAGCTGGGTATATATTAGTTCAATGGAAAATATTTACCAGAGAGAAAAACAGTAGAAATGATATTTTTCTTTGATTTTTAGCTATAATCTCACTTTTTGACTAATTTTCTAGTTTTAGCAGCCATCTTGGATTCAATTGCTTTCAAAATTGATATAAATGTGTTTGTAAATGACAAGATTAATCCAGCCACATCGATACTTCATTTAAATATTGAACTTATTTTTAGTAAAGTTACGTAATTAAATTCCCTCAACGGAGTGGCGAACTTACTGTGTTTGCTCCGTTTCTTCTTCTTTTTCCGACACTTTTCTCGAAAACTATAAAACAGATTGCCATGAAATTTTGCGAAGACATATCTGACGGCCTGCAGAAATGATGTGGCATCCGGTGCCATTTTTGTCCAGCATCCAAGATGGCCTCCACGGCCCTAAATAGGTCAAAATTGAACTGATTATAAATATTTAAGTACTGGTCTACTTGGACCGAAATTTGTCTTAAGATGTGATAAGTAGATAAAACCTAATTTTGTGACTGTTTTAATTATTTTAGACCAATAAGAGTTATCTCTCATTCTGAGAGTTATACTGGTAGGCTAAGAGCGTCCTAGTAAACTGTATGCTTTTAATCACGTGACAACAGGTGGCGACATTTTCAACATGTCTGTCGAAAACTGTAAACAATTTAGAAAATGAGTGGTGACATTTGCTTAGTTACGATCATATATGGCTTGCTGTCCCCAATGCTAGATCCTGTACTGAGCGACACTAACCCGACTGACATTTGGATAGATTGTCACTACCCAAATGTATGCAAATGTCTGTCGGGAAAGTGTCGCTCAGTACAGGATCTATCCCATTGCATGATCGTAAGAGGCGACTAAATTTAGGATCTTGTATTTTCTCCTCTTTGACTTTTCCCTTTCTAACGTCTTGACATCGTCTCACTTTTGACCTTTATATAATGCAATTGAGTGTTTGCTCCTGTGAGAAAGGCTTTGGGTTTTGTACCCTGGTAAAGACATTCCAGAGAAAATATAAATGGTTGTTGAATTGTTGCTGTTCCTGCTTGGCGCTCAGAATCATGGGAGTGGGACGACTGGTAGGTCTGTTTTCAGTATAATATGACCAGGTGAGGTGACCAAATCGGGCTCTTTTTCAATACACTCCAGTGAGATGTGTAGTAAACAAAATGTGTCGTGAATCTTGTGCATCGAAATTAATGACGTTATAAAATTGCAAGGTCTCTGTTACTGTACCTATGGCAAGCCAACTTAAAATTTAATCACGGAGCAATGCCGATTCTGTAGGTATATTATTGAATTTTATAATATATCTTACATGATAAAAAGAGATATCTTGCATTTAAATGAGATATCTTAAATGAAAAAAAGTTTACAAAACTTTGTGCATCTGTTGGTATATATAGATAATAGGAAATCAACAAGATGTAAGTTTTCGCTAACATTTTATGTCTTTTGATATTAATGACGATTCAATATCTTATATACGAAATAAAAATGTCTTATATACGAAATAAGTGATCATATATAGTAAATGATATATCTTATATATTAAGTAAGATATCTTATATAACGTTTCATAAAATTTCTATAGAAGTATTATATTGTAAATCATACCGTTACCTCACAATCGGTTATTGTTTATTTTGACATCATCATATCCATGTACTATGACGTCATGTAACCCAGAGAAATAAAACAATCGCCTGAAAATGTTAGCAAAAAGTTGCATCTTGTTGATTTCCTATTATTTATATATGTCAACAGATGCACAAAGTTTTGTAAACTTTTTCCATTTAAGATATTTCATATAAATGTAAGAGATCTCTTTTTATTATGTAAGATATCTTATAAAATTCAATATAACCTATCTCATAGAGTATACAAGATATTATATCAAATAGTATATAAGATAATATCTCATATTATATATAAGATATATAATATATCCTGCATACAACTATTCAAATACATGATCAAAATTGCTCCTTGAATATATTTTAAAAGTTGGCTTGCCATAGTTACCTGTTCTGGCTAGTTCCTCAAAAATGATACAAAGACATCTATATTTAAATATGGGGAATAAAAAGAGAAATCAAACGAATTAATGATTCATTATCAGGTTTATTTTGTGTACATACTTTGTTGAGTGAAATAAAAAATGATAAGTCTTTTTTTTAACAAGAGGCCCATGCGGGTCTTAACAAATATTTTTCAAACATTTTTATTAAATGAATCCTTTCTGGTCCAATCCATCAGCCCCTTGGATGAGTTAGTGGCAGCATGTGCATAACATTGAACTGTCATCCAATGCTTATTATACTAACATAGAATAAATCCAAAAAGAAATCAAACAACTTGATTACCAAAAATGTGATTTCCCTTATGTTAACTACATTTAAAGTAAATTTTAACCCCTCCCCTGAAGACCCTTTCACATTTATGAAGAGTATTAGTTTCTACCATATAGGATCAGTCTTTTGAAATTTCACTTTTTTCACTAAGCCAATCAGCTCCTGGGGCTCAGTTATGGGTGGTATGTGCAAAATATAAAAACTGTCATCTCATACTGAATATTCTAACACGTTTGTATTATTTTGGTGAACCTTTAGCATGCAGATTACTATACATTTTAAATATTGAATCTATATTGGCTGACAATTTAATATGGAAAAAACATTAAAAACGAAAAGTAACCACTAATACTTAATGATTCACATCATAAATCATTCTGAATCCAATAACTAAAAGGGTATTATAAACAAGATATAATTGTTATTATATCCATTGCTTTACTGCCAAAAGATAGAGCTTAAAAAAAAAAAAATAGCTGGAGATATTAACTTTTACTCCATAACCGCAAAATAAATAAAATACAATTAGGGTCTCAGATTATATAATACAGCATCCAGTGAAGTTCACCCTGGTTACAAATAACCTTCGATAAATTTCACACCAAAGTGATTAAAAAGAATTTGTTTATATTCGAACAAATGATTTTTGATGACAATGATAATTTTATATTTTAACAAGAGGCCAAAAATGCCTGTATCGCTCACCTGGTTTTTAAAAAAGTAAATATGACAAATATAAAAAATATGAAAGCCTATCTTTTGATTATTTTAATAACAATCCCATAGAGACAATCTATGTCAAAATGTGAGCCTCTTTCATTTCTTAATCTCAGAGAAAAGGTAGTTTATATGAAAATAGCCAACTCTTTTATACAAACCCCTAATAAGCCCAGTCAAATTTGGTCAAATTCCAGCCAGTGGATCTTGAGAAAAAGTTGAATATGTGAATTGTTGACGGACGGACGCCGGACAGGCGACGGACGCAGGACGTTTTAGTATCCCATAAGTTCACCTTGGTCCTTTGGACCTGGTGAGCTAATAAAATAATATGAATAGGAAAGAAAAACTACATTACTCTGAACTTTCATTTGTAATGTAAATTGATAGGATCAAATACTATCTAATAAATTGGCAGAATAAAAGAAATGCATGCAATAAAAATGATTAATGAAACATGGAAGAAAAGGCAGACATGCCTGGTTAAACAAGAATAAATCCTTCTATAGTAGGAACCTACTTATTTTTTTTCATGATTGCCAAAGACGAGTGTTCATAGTCTTTTAAAACTTAAAAATACATAAGGGCTATTTAAACTAGTAAACTTTATACCACTCTTTAAAAGCCCTGTCAGCCACTTGTAACTAAGGAAGGTAATTTATTGATTTTTTTTGTTTAATCTTTGTGACCTTGAAAATAGGTCAAGATCTTAGATACAGTAAAATGTATATGTACTCGTCCAAATTTCCATGTATCTATAGCCAAATAACACTCCTCACTTACTTGTATTTTTCTAGAAGTTTAATGCTGATGATGGATGGATGAAATTGATAGACAGCAATTCCATACCACTTGCTCTGTCTTGCCATGCAAGCTTTAAACTAATTAGTTCAAATATACTTTGCTTATATACTTTGCTTAAACAATTAGGCTTATAATTTAATAAATTAGTATTTGAAACAAAAACATAATTATAAGGGAGCATATAGATATATCCCACATCACTGAACCATAGGGATCTTGGTGTCCATTATTGAATGTTGGTACATATATGTAAAAGGAAAGTGGGATTTTCTCTGCTTTTCCTTTAAACAGGGAAACTGTTACTTAAATCTATTAATTAATACCATGTCCTTGATTGCAATATGAATACTGTTCAATTAAATTTGTCAGCCTTTGGCATTTCAAAGAAATTTAAGAAAGAACCATCAGTATATTATCACGGCCAGAAATTGTGTGGTTAGAGGTGGTGAATCCACAAAACAAAAGTCTCATGATAAAATATTTATAATTTTGAACCTAAATGTATTATGCCATAGAACACTAAAATACTTAATTCATGTTTCTCTAATTTCCCCCCTTTCTTTTTGGAAACATTAAGCATTTCTGCTTACTTCATACTGATAACTGGTGAAATTAAAATGATGAAAATATAAGTTCAACTGAATTCATGATTCCATTAAGAAAATTTACTTTCAGTTAGATGGATTCTATGCTGCAAATTACCCCTCTGCAGTGAGGGCATCTTTGTCCTAGGTCTTTAATCTGATATGCGCACACAGTACACATCTTATGCCCACAAGGCACAATCAGTGCTGAGCATGACCTCTCACAACAAATGGAGCATATCTCATTTCCAGTTCGAAAGACAACCTGTAACAAATGAAAAGAAGTTAACATATAATGTATGACGAGTTTATGAAAATAATTACGACAACTTTGACTTGCATGATCGATACAAACCCAAAACTCATGCTTGTTCAAGAAAGAAGATATAACGAAAGTCTTTGCTGTGTCTTAAGTTTGATCAAAATGGAAATGAACTAGGCTGCTGAAAGTGACAAATAAGCGCAATACTTACTGTTGGTGTAACTGTTTGTGTAGATGATAATCCTGGTTCTTGAACGCTCTAAGAGACAAAAAAAGGAAAATTGACTGAAACCGTGACATAACCTCTAATCTTAAAATCTAAAACATATTATGCCATTTCATATACTGTACATGAATTGCGATGTTTTATTCCATATGTTGATTTTCTGTTATTTTTCTCTCTGATAGATATGTTTTGCTTTTAAAAAAATCAACATTAAAAACAACAATTACACGTAATTATATTTGCCTCGCGTGTTTCTGCTTTCGCCTCTTAATGTGGAGATAAACGAAAAAGTTTAATTACTTATAACTGAGAATTTCAGGTAAAATTCTGATTCAGAAATGCTTGTTTGGATGTTTATACATAAATATATATATTTCCAAGTTTAATTGTGCTAGCTGATGAAGTTAAAAAGAAATTCATCTCAATGTGGAGCTAAATGAACAAGAGGCCTTAATGGTCACCTGAATTCTGATAAATTACATTTACTGCACATGTAGCTGTATAATGGTTCAATAAACATTAATTATCATGATGTGACTCTATTTATCCCTGCTGTTACTACAACAGTTGTAAATTCTAGCTGCATTTTACTTATTTCCTACAACAAATGACCAAATAATGCCCCAAAATATATTTTCCTATACAAACTAAATTAATCTTGACCCCCTCCCCGGGGTAATGAGATTTATTTCATTCACAAAATATTACTCCAAGAGAAATTTACTTACAGAGTGTACAATTTCTGAGGTCGTGTTGGTGTGTGATACTGATGTGCAAGGTTGTAGCATACTGCCTTCCAAACAATGGGGTTGACTGTTCTGTATTGAGAAGGGTTGACAATGCTTCCTGTGTCAAACATTGTACCTGACAAAGAAGAGGGCCTGTATCACTCACCAAGTTTTTAAATGAAGTAAATATGACAAATTCTACAAAAATAAATTTAGGCTTATCTTTTGAATAATTTTCATTCCCAAACCTAAAGAGATGCTCCATGGCAAATATGAGCCATATCCATCAGTAAGTTTCAGAGGAAAAGTCGTTTATATGAATATAGCCAATTTGACTCCTTTTGGCCCCACCCCTCAGGCCCCGGGGGTCAGCCCCATCATTTGTACAATTTTGATTCCCCACCAACTAAATATGGTAAAATTCTAACATATGGTCAGAAAAATAATACACTTGGTCAAGACCATGTCAGGATCATTTTAGACAAGTTTCTACTGAATTGCAATGGTAGAAAATGAGAAGTATAAGATGTGTTTTTAAGATGGCTGCCATGGTGGCCATCTTGGATTTCAGACCAACCTGGAAAAAAAACAGCACTTGCTCGGAACCATCACAGGATCAATTCAGGCAAGTTTAAACTCAGGCCCACTGGTTGAGAAGAAGTTTAAAATGTGCTTTTCAAGATGGCTGCCATGGTGGCCATCTTGGATTTCAGACCAACCAAAAAATAACAACTTAGTCAGGACCATCTAGGGATAAATTCAGGCAAGGTTCAGCTCAATCCCAATTGTGGAACTTGAAAAGAATGGAGTTTTAGATAGGTATTGTTCAATACCATGATTGTACAATCATGTTACAATATGACCGCCATGGTTACTATATGTCAAGGTTTTGATGGAGCAAAAAATAACAACACTTTATTGCCTTCCTTTCCCTAACATCATCACTAATTGTCAGCTCAATGAAACCAGTGAAACTGGAGAAGTTTGAAATACATTAATTCTTTAAATATTAGTCAACTCCACTGGTGGAACTGGAGAAGTTTAAAATGTGAAAAGTTTACGAACGGCGCACAGTGGACGATGACAGATCAGGCAGTACTAGAATTTACAGCATATTTAATAAATATACAGAAATTAATAAATGGAAAAAATATATCACAGAACAGTAAACATATCACAGAATCAAATTATAATATCACAGATTGGAGAAATATAGAAATTGCCAAATGTGTACACCTCATAAAAGCCGTGTAAATTTACATAAAATCTCATGCTGCATACATATATACAAGTAGGAGATTTTGAATACATGTATCTTGATTTAATCTACTATAAATCTCAACATCCATATTCTTTAACTTACTGTTGAAGTGGTGGGCGTCATTAGGTGTGATCCCGGTTGACTCCACGAATGTACCTGTACAACAATTAAGGTATACAAATAATTTTGATGAAATACAGAAAGTAATGCCAATTAATTTTATAATAAATTTTTAGATTTGAAAAGCAAAATGCAAAGCAGAGTGCTCCATATGAAAATGTATCATGCTCTCATAATCACTATTGATATAAATACTAAATGCAAACACCTCTAAAAACTCATTTACGCTTTATCCAAAATTATTAGCTAAAATATTACACTAAACTCCTAATCAAACAGTTTAGGCTTTAACAGGTTTATACTTGGACATTTTCTTATGATACCACAGATTCTTGTTTTTGCCTGACAAAAGTCTTCTGGGATAACAGCAGTACTATTATAAGTATATCTCTTCATAATTCAGTCTTATTATAATCCATTTGTGATATAGATTGAGAACAAAAAAAAGAATATTGCAAGGCAAAACGAGATAAAATGCTTCATACTATCACACATGCATTGTAATAACTTGTCTTGTATTTAATTTATATAGATAAATAGATTTTGCATCACTTTTCCAATGCAAGTACTCAAGTTTTTTTTAAAAGTTTTTAATGTCAAGTATTGACAGCAATAATAATAATAAAAAAAAATAATAAATAAACAAATAGAAACAAGTGGCCCATTGGCCTTAGGCGACTAAAATGTACTTTTTTCTTGTGAAACTATACATAATACGTTATTTAGTATAAAATATATTATAAAACTAAGACTTTATATACTGACAAGCACCATATAGTGATGTTTACATTTTAGTCGCTTTAACGGTCACCTGAGCTGAGATATATAATACATGTACTGCACATGTAGCTGTATGATGATCGATTCAATAAGCACTAATTATCATAATGCGAAGAGTATCTCTGTTGTTATTAAAAGAGTTAAACTGTCATCTCAAACTGAAAATTTTAGGCACATTTGACTCATTTCCTACAACAAATGACCAAATAATGCTCAAAAAAGATACTTTTCCTATATAAACTATAATAGTAAACTTGACCCCAGGGGGTAAAAGGAGACCCCAGGGCCATATAATTTACAATTTTTGTAAAGCACCTAAAGACCTTTAAAAATATGAAGATGGAACTTCAGAAAAAGATTCTTTTAAAGTTTTAGCCAGTTTGACCTCTTTTGGCCCTCCAAGCCCCTGGGGTCATAAAATTTACAATTTTGGTTAACCTTTGGCCATGAATGGTATCTGCAAAACTTCAATGAATTTCGTTCAGTGTTTACGTATGGAGTAAAAGTCGAAAATGTATTGTAAAATTGTTTACGTACGGACGATGCACAACGACGGACAAACGGCGATTAGAATAGGTCACTGGGACTTTGTCTCAGGTGACTTAAAATCTTAATTTTCCTGTAAATAAGGGATATACAACATTATGTCATAATTATAAAGCTTACTTATTTTCAATTATCATTTCTGGACCACTGCGCATGCATGTAATTGGAAGGCATAAACAAATACCATTAATTGACACTTCAATAGTTATAACATTGACAGAATATATACAAACCAAATTTGGAGAAAGCTGTTGCAAACTGTTGGCAAATGCTTGTGGTTGCAAAAGCGACGCTTGTGCAACAGTAACTTGAGAATTTGCAGAATTTGTGCTTGCAGTTCTGGTAAGACCTACAGGTGATCCTGTACTTGCCACACTAGGTCCTGGGATGGCATGGCTGCTGCTTCTAAGCTGTGCCACAGTAACTTGAGAATTTGCAGAATTTGTGCTTGCAGTTCTAGTAAGACCTACAGGTGATCCTGTACTTGCCACACTAGGTCCTGGGATGGCATGGCTGCTGCTTCTAAGCCGGACAAACTTAAACCAGAATATAAAAATACCAACTGTCCGTTTTCTAAAATATCTAGGCATCTATAGCAATCAATATATAAACATACCTTTGATGGCATTTCAATGATCAATATGCACAATAATTAAATTGTAATTTTAAATTATTCATTTTTTATGGCACCTAAAGCCAAGGCAAAAGCAAACAATATGTACAGTGTATATATAATTATATAGAAGACAAAGCAATAACCTCTGTCAAACCAGTGTTAAAAATTGTTAGCAAGAATGAGTATGTGAGAGACAATTTAACACAAAACAGCGCTTTACAAGGCAACGCCTAAAGAAAGGGTCAATAACAATTAGCAACTGATGACTTAATTTGTCTCTAGTAAATGTATATATAGAAGTGATCAAATTACAAATAAGCTCACCATACTCATCAGGCAAAGCGAATTGTTCAAGGGAAAGGTTACAAATCAAACAAAATAAATTCCTGAGACACATACAGTAAAACACGGTTATAACGAATCTCTGGGGACACTCTAATTGTGTCCCTTATAAACTTAGTTTGTATTACACCTATAACATATTTAAGTTGGTAGTTTCTACAAACTTTGTTGTATGAATATAGAGACGTAAACAAGAAGAACAATACAAATCAAATTTGTTATCAGTTTTATGTCATATTTACATTGAAATATATAAACATTGTGTTAGTTTAAACTATCTTCATTTAAAGAAATAATTAAGTGATAACTTTCTGGTCGTTTTGGGAATGTGATCACTATAGCTCATGGCGTCTCAAAACAGGTTCGTACTAGAGGGTTAAAATTACACTATATTTTAGCCGAGGGTACCACGTATTCGGTTCATTATAGACAATTATTCGCTATATAAAATTTGTACTATGAATACAAGAAGGGAATAGTTGGGGAATCTAAAGCAGTTCGCAATACATATAATTTCGCTATAAGCATGTTCGTACTAAACATGTTTTACTGTATACTGGTAATTATGACTTACTCTTTGTTTCTTGGGTATGCTTGGTAACTGCCTACTATGTTCATCCTGTTAAATACATGTTCAACCAGTTATAAATGGCATTTACCCAAAATTGGTGTAGTTAATTATATGGAGGATTTTACATGAGTGTCAATTTCATATGGAATTTATTAAACAAGTTCAATAATTTGATATGCCACGAGCCTTTAGGTGAGTGGCATTTCATATTATTGAACGTGTTTAATAAATTCCATATGAAATTGTCACGAGTGTAAGATTCTATTTATCACATAATCAATATTTTGGGAAATTTTTTATATATACAAAACTCATTTTCTTGTCTTTATAAGACGGATAAAATCTGACTCGAAAATGAAATTTCCGTCTACAGAGACAATCGTTTGACGTCATACTTAGATTGTGACGTCAAAATTACTTATGACGTCACAATGGTGTATAATACTAGTGAAATATGCAAAAATATTACATGGGCGATTTCATTGGATATCAAGCAGATCATGTGATAATACGTTATAAATAAGTACATGTACTAAAGATAGAGCAAAGAAGTAATTTTAACAGTGTGGACAAAAATATTGCCAAATTTTCAAGGCGGTCTGCCCATTAGTCAAGACACAACTTACCGAAGGGACTATTTGTACACTAATCTACAAATTTGACTGTAGATACTTATCATTGTTCATGTAGATTTAATTTTATAACTGCATGCCCCTAGATGTTGCTTAAATTTTATTTGTTCTATTTGTGTCTTGACAAAGGGGCAGACCGCCTTGAAAACTTGAGAATATATTTTGTCCACATAGTTAGTATTTAATTTATTAGTTCAATTATGATAGATTGGACTGGGCGTTCAATATTAGGAAACAACCAATTATCAAATAGAAGACAAACACAAAATTGATATTTACCACGACTAAATTTTAATTGAAAATATTCAATCAATTTTCAATCAATAACAAAACCTACATTTGAATACTTAGCCTTAAATGGTATATTAAACTATATCTGAATACTTTTAACCTACTAAAAAATGGCAGAAGTTGGCCAAGGCTTCAACATGAGAATTAAAAACAGCTAATATTAAAATGGAAACTGGGAACAGAAAATTCCATTAAATAGAAGCTGATGTATATGATAGACTTAGAAATTATATATCGGCATTTTCTGTTGCTCCAAGTGAAACACCGCCTTACACGGAACAATTAATTCCACGACAAAGTTCAGATAATCATTGCTACCGCAATCTGTCACAAACCAATCGCTGATGTCCTGGAATAATTATCACTGCACTTTGGGTCATGCTGAAGCCTCGACGACGAATCTTAACACAGGAAGTGATGAGCTGAAAAATACAAATTAAAAAACCGACAGCAGAAATGCAAGATAACAATCAGCACTCTAGCACTAGATAAACGGGTGGGAAGGGTGGGTTTTTCTCCAAACAATCTATGGGATCAAATATTGTGCGCCTTCCCTGTACGTAAAATGGATTAAAAAGGATTTATCTACCTCCCAATTGGAGAGTTCACAGTTATAGAAGGACAGGGGGCATAACTCTAATGTCTTCATCCGATAAATTGAACTAATTGAGATACCATTAGTTCTTATTATCAAATAGAAGACAAACACAAAATTGATATTTACCACGACTAAATTTTAATTGAAAATATTCAATCAATATTCAATCAATAACAAAACCTACATTTGAATACTTAGCCTTAAATGGTATATTAAACTATATCTGAATACTTTTAACCTACTAAAAAATGGCAGAAGTTGGCCAAGGCTTCAACATGAGAATTAAAAACAGCTAATATTAAAATGGAAACTGGGAACAGAAAATTCCATCAAATAGAAGCTGTTGTATATGATAGACTTAGAAATTATATATCGGCATTTTCTGTTGCTCCAAGTGAAACACCGCCAAATGACAACATTAGAGGTTGTCACCGCCAACAGAAATGCGTTACAGTCAGGACAATTCCAAGTAAAAATGGTCAAAATATAAATAAATTTGCTGCAAGGGCAAAGCCATATCAAAAATTGGCTCAATAAGAAATGTTAAAATAACAAGATGCACCATACAAATAAGTGCCAAAATAACAAATATGAGGAAGAGCAGATGTCAAAATGAGCCAATTGCTCTGCTGGAAGCGTAACCAAACAAATGTACGCACAAAAGTTATGCAAATCGCATAAAAGAGGACACCGACCCAACCAAAATTTGGGCGTATTAGGGCGACCACAAATAAAACCAGCAATATCAAACTCTTCCTCCAAAATACACAAAAATGCAGCATAGCAAAAACAAAATCAATCAATAAATTTTGTTAACAAATATTCATTTTTTTTAATTTTTTTTTTGTCCTGACTGCAAGCACAAACTTAACTTAACCAAACAATTAACCATTGTATTTGCTTAAAACTAAAGCAACCAAGCCCAAGGGCCTAATTCGCCAAAAGGGGGAGAAACTCTTTCTGCGCTAGTTAAAAATGCCTGCAATGCTTGCTGCAAACGATACAAAAACAGATTACTGCCTAGCTGACTCAAATGAACACCATCCGAAAACATAGCTTGGTTCTTATCAGTTATTTCTGGATATCTAATATAACAACCACCTCGCCTAACAATGTAAGATCCAATCTGGCTATTGATTCTCACCGGAATCTGTTTAACGGTAGAATGACTTTGCTCACCCCGCCAATTAACGCGAGGTAAAATGGCTGACCACACCAGTCTAGTGTTAGGGAACATATCCTGTATTTCGTCAATAGCCTTGATCATCCTATGCCTTAACTCACATGAATTAACTTGTGCTACATCATTCCCCCCACAATGTATCACTAATAGGGCTGGTGGCTCAACAATTGGTAACAGAAGTTTCAAATGAGCCATTAAATCTCTCCAACGTAATCCCCCTTTTGCATGCCATACAATACTAAAATTGAAACGTCCCATATCCAAGTTGGAGGTTTCTCTGGATGCCCTGGCCTGACAAAATGCTCGCCTGATGATGGAAGACCCAACTATCCATATGGTAGAACTGGCATCTGCAACTTAAGCTTAAGGTAAGCCATGCGTGCAAAAACCATACTTAAAGAAGCTCGTTAGTAGGAATTCGAATATAATTCTTAAAGGCCCTAGATTCCCAGCGACCCAATTCTTTAATTTTCTCCTCAGAGAAACCTTGCATGGCGGCAAAAGTTGCCGCACCTACTCTAAACGAATGAGACTTGTAACGTTCTGACCTTACCCCCACAGCATTCAAAGACTTTCGTAAAACAGAAGAAAATTGAAATCTAGTAACAGGGGAACTATTTACATGGCAGAAAAACACACCAGGGAGCTGCTTACGTAAAGACAGATATTGTTTCACTAAATACACTGGGCATGTAAGCGACTCATTACTAGTCAAAGAGATAACAACACCCTTTCCCATTTGATCGGTTTTAGAATGAGGGAGCTTTATTTGCACCATATCCTGACTATCACAAACTGAGACATTATGAGCCAACAAAGCATGACCAAAATCAGACTTATTGGCCACCACCAACTCACCAACACGTAGAAAGCCGTAGTATGCCACTGAAAAAAGAGCTGCAAATAATGCTGACTCATAAGATGAACTACAAACCAACGGTAATGTCTGTATTATCTTAACTAACAACTCTGGTGAGATAGGAAGACGGCTATCAACTCTATCATTTAGTCTTGACAAACCACTTATCATTTTCTTAACGATAAAAAACTGGGTAACATCAGCAAAACCATTAAGCTTACACTTAAAACTAATGCCAGACAAATAGGATTTTACTGTTGAAGGCGCCATTTCTTGGGTAGACAAATAAGCTACAAATTCTACAACACTACGCAGGGTGGGCGGCCAGTCACTACCAGCATTACAAGACCTTCGAAAGTCTTCAAAACGGTCCAGTCCTGTATCATAGACCCTCTTCGTGGCCACTGAAACCGATGCATTCAAAAGTCTGCTAACTTCAGCCTGGACACTAACTGAACAAAAGCCTCTGGGATCACTGATGGTTCCAACGCTGCTTGAGGGGCCAACATACGGAAACGCACCCACTGCTGTCGAGAGATAGCATCGGCAATACCATTATCAAGACCATCAATATGGACCGCTTTACACTGAATGTTGAGAAGCATACAGCGTAGCACGAATGGCCTAATTAACTCCATAACCCTACTAGATCTAGACGTCTTCTTACTTAGAATAGCAACCAAGGCCTCGTTATCTGTATGCAGCAAAATTTTTTTATTCCTCAAATCAGAACCCCAAATAAACAAAGCCATGACAATTGGAATAAGCTCCAGGAATGTAATATCACGAATAACCTCACAATTAGCCCATTCACTGGGCCAGGAGAAAAATGCCCACATCCCTTGAAAGAAGGCACCCCCACCTTTGGAACAATCGCCACCAGCACTGTCAGTGAAAAGCTGTAACTCACAGTTGTTGATCCAGAACCTCTCTGGAAAACTACAATAACCATTGAACTGATCTAAAAAATGTAACCACATTTGGATATCTTGTTTCATACCACTGGAGACCCTAACAAAGTGATGACACTTGCGAATACCCGACATTGCGTCATAAAAACGCAGAATAAAAGCACGAGCCGACGGGATTGCCCTAACACAAAAATTCAAAACCCCTGTTAATGACTGAAGTTTGCGAAGCGTAACTTTGCTCTTCGAATATACCTCAAGTAATAATTCTCTCAATGAACTCAACTTCTCTTGCGGAATGCGAATTTGCATTAGAATGGAATCTATTTCCAAACCTAGGAAAACTAAAACTGGTGTTGGAAGTACAGTCTTATCTTCTGCAATAGGCACGCCTAACTCTTTACACAATTGTTCAAAGTTGTACATAAGATTGGCACAAACTGAAGTATTTTCCCTACCAGCAAAGAAAAAATCATCTAAGTAATGATCCAGCCCAGCTTCATGCACACCCTGAGTTCTATCCCTGACTAACCATTCTATGATGGAGGAGAACTTCTCAAACAAAGAGCAAGATATAGCACAACCCATTGGTAAACATTTGTCAACAAAATACTGCTCACCTAATTTAAACCCCAATAACTCAAAATCCGAAGGGTCAATAGGTAAAAGTCTGAAAGCTGACTTAATGTCCATCTTGCCCATCAAAGTCTTAGGACCTAGCTTATTAACAATATCAATAATATTATCAAAACTGGTATAATGAACTGTGCACAAGCTCTCATCGATAAAAAAGTTAATGCCCTTTCCTAAAGGATAGGATAAATGGTGAATAAGTCGCCAAGTCCCATCTTTCTTTGGAACTAAACCTATAGGGGAGACCCTTAAAGATGGTAAAGGGAGATAATCAAAAGGACCTGCTACCCTGCCAGCCGAAATTTCTTTCCTAATTTTTTGCAAAGCCGCCTCCTCGTTACCAAAAACAGATTTAAGATTCTTGCAAGACATATGGCCACGTGGCCCCTTGTAATGTAAAGAAAAACCTGAACGAAACCCTGAGACAACCGTGTTAACTAACTCCCTATTAGGATGTGACTCAAGATATTTTTCTAAAAGAACATTATTAATTGGCGTTTGGCCGAGAACTCTTAGATTGGAAGCTTCCGCGTGTCTGGTATTTGAGGCCTGAGTTACTGCCAAGTTGTTGAACACCACCTGACCTAAAAGTAGAATTAACACTCGAGTCAGACTGCTGCGCTTTGACACAATTTAACCTCTTGTGACCACCCCCCACAAAATAAACACAGGTGACGGAAAAAACATGGGTTCCTGTTGCATGAACCATTATTAAAATCGTAGCACTTTTTGATAATTGCATTAGATTTCACGACATCTGTTTGTTTTTGACCAAACTTATTACCTACAACTACTCCCGAATTACCATACATATAAAGGAGCTACAACTCCTGGTCCACCTGATTCCATGGCAACGAATCGTGACGAGCCTTTTTAAGGCGAAACTGTTCATCATACGATTTCCATGACAGACCCCCAGTTCTCCTGGCCCCTAACCTAACTGTATGCATATACTTCAACAACCCAGAAGTATCCTCAGGATGGGCAGATGAATAGACAGAAATGAATATAGTAAAAGCATCCGTCCACATATCTATGTCATTGATTTTCACACTCTTTTGTTTTTCTTTCATTACTAACTGCCCATTAACAACAGAAAAATGTTTGTCTTCAACGATTGGGGCAGGTTTTGACAAAAGCTGCCCAAGGTCAACAAATTCCTTATTGATTATCTTTTGTCTTAGAGTGCAAGAAACTGAAACGCCCAAATCATCACAAACACTTTGCACTTGATGTAGCATTGGGTTAAAATGGTTCACATCTAATGCAGGAGATTGTAAAGAATTCGAAATTGTTCTATTACCTTCAGGTTGGGGGCGTAACGTGCACAGGCTCAATTGCCTGATGAACCGCTTCAACGAGCTGTGGGGCAACCCTGGCTGACACCTGCTCGACAACCACCTCCAGCTGATCCGCTGATAAAGGACCCTGTTCTCCGTTACCCCCACTGGCTACTGCTGGAGCCGTCACCCTTGCAGTACTGGGGCCACTCTCACTCTGACTGGCTGCACTGGACGCCCTGGAACCACTTCTGTTCCTAGCATAGGGGCTGGTTGAAAGCCTCGAGGGTCGCTTTCCCTTACCACGCATGACTGAAACTCAAATAAGGACATATAGAACAAATCGACAAAATCCGACAAACAAACATGCCATTACATCCTTGGTAACTCGGTATTGAAAAATTTACCTATCAGCGTTAGCATATAAACGCCCGGGTCACCGAGGATGACAATAGATCTAGGCTAACTTAAGTTCACAACACTTATACATGAACAAAGGGGAGCAACTCCCATCAACGAACAATATTAAAACACAATTAAACGAATTATTAAATGAAGACTTTCAGTTCGAAGAAAAAATATCATGATACGACTATAAAAGTGAATACTCCAAATCACTAATTTATAACCCCGCTAAAGGGAACACCGTTTACTATGCACTAATAGTGCAAAATTACTCACTTCTACAATTAAATAAAATACCGAAATAAATTCCGATATGGGATAATGAAGTAAAAATTCTGGCAAATTATTAGCAATGATGCCAGGAACTAGGCATTGTGTTATATATATATAAATTATCTATAAACTGTATGAGCAACTAGAAACGGGACAACCACGTGTCCGAGGGCAGGATGGCCGCACGTGGTGACCATGCAGTACGCATACGACTGACCACACAACATATCAAAATCGAACGACATCCGCTTCAATACAATCCAATGCTGTATAACAGTCACACAAAGTATATCTGTATGACTAAATAAACTGTTGACACCACAATTCTTCACCAAATGCCTTTTTTTTTTTCTCCAAACAATCTATGGGATCAAATATTGTGCGCCTTCCCTGTACGTAAAATGGATTAAAAAGGATTTATCTACCTCCCAATTGGAGAGTTCACAGTTATAGAAGGACAGGGGGCATAACTCTAATGTCTTCATCCGATAAATTGAACTAATTGAGATACCATTAGTTCTTATTAATTGAAAAAAAACATTTTGAAATTACCCCTGTGTATACAAGATTAAGCCAAGGACATAATTTTGGCCGGGTTACTGGTTGGCTGGTAAAATATAAATTTCCAAAACATAAATGATTCCTGACAAGAAATAATCCCTTTTTATATGAATTCGAAATGTTGGAGAGATTTTATTGTTCAAATTTTTATGTATAATAATAGTAAGGTAAATTTGGTACAAAATCACCATTTTTTACTGCTGAATTTACCTATTACATAATAGTTAAATTTGTAAGACTTTGAGCAGAACGACTCGGTCTTTTTTTTGTATGTTCTGCAGATAGTGATAACCTAATTTGAGTTCGTATTTAATGGTACATCCAAAAACTTAAACACTATTTAACACTAAGGTCTATGGAAAAATCAATTAGTTGGTTGGTTTCTTTATAAATGTGTACTACAGTACTGAACAATCAGCAAATGTAGAAAATATCTCTTAAACAAAAAATTCCATATATTTCATGACAAACCTCAAAATCGCTGTCTGATGAAAGTTCTGGATCCGGTAAGGTTGAGCTGTCTGAAGAGTCGGACAAAAGGCTAGGAAGCTGGAAAGACATTAGCACTCTTTTATGAATTTTTCATTTTATATCAAAGATAATCTATGTTTCTCATTTTAAGGGTCATCTAAATAGAGAACCAAGGTGTTAAAAATAATTCCGATCTGATTTTTTAACCTTTCAATAATATATGTCATATTATATATCAAAATATCAATGCCAGCTATCTAATTTTGACAAAATTAAAGTTCTACTAAATTGTGTCAGTAAAAACAACGTCTCATCATTAATGTCACAGACAGCAGGTAATAATTTCTAAAATAATGCCTTTATTTTCTGTAGAAAACAAGAGGATAGAATATTTTCTTAGTCATTTACAACACAACTGAGGACAAACAAAAACAAATATCATTAGGTTTGAAGGTAAACTGGAAGTCACATGTTTTACCGATTCATTTCTGAAAGTTGACAAAGCTAGCGAAAAATAACACGTGTTAGAGTTATGACCATCTGACCACAGTGTACCAGTATATCATATACAGCACACGTGTCATGAAAAAAATAGTCAGACTGGTTTTTAGGACCCTGCACGTGTCATGAAAACCAGTCAGACTGGTTTTTAGGACCCAAGCGGAAGACTAGTTATGAAAGCACTGTCAGCTTACCGGTACCTTGAAATCATATAAACATCAAGGTAACATTTAATATACAGAAACACCAATAGCCTCATGATATTTGAAAAAGCATTGCCCCTATTGCGTAATGTGGTTCACTTGAAGTATCATCCCATTAAAATTTAAAACATATGTTGTCGTATTAAACGGGAAATTGTAACCCTCTAAAATGCATAAAATATTGCCTTTTTACCCCAAATTGACTTATTTTGAGACATATAGTTGAAGAAGTCTTTTATGGTATTTGGAATCTAATTATGTGACCTTTGCTAAAGATACATTTAGCCATTTGGATCGAAAACCATGCATTTATAAGCTATTGCTAATATGTTTTAAACATCAAAATGGCTACTACGATGCCCCGTAAGTTAAAACACATTTACTGAATAGTGAATAATTTATGACACAATTTACATCTTTTAATTGATTCATAAATCCAAGACTTACCAGGTACTCTATAATAGTGAAACAGTTGCTTACTGACTTGTGTTAAGTCAGCTTGTCAGTATATTTCCATATCTTCGGAGTAATAATGGAATTTTACCTTCTTTTAAATTTATACTATAATGTTAACAAATGAAGTGTCCAGAAACACTTTTTTAATACTAACATTTGGCAACTACATACTGTGACTGTTCATGTGAGTACCTGTCAAATCATTTCTTAACATCCTATGGTACATTTGTTCAAACAGTTCCTAGCAATTCAGGCTAAATCTACAGAAAAAAAGCTCTATTCAAGCTCACCAATTAGTGGACAATATACTTGTTATATGACATTGTGAATATTGATCTGTGAAACTGTTGTATAATGTTATAATGCACTGAGTAATGGATCGGAGAGGTAAAACATTTTGAAGCTTACTTGAGATTTTGTCAGCAAATACAGCCGTTTTTTGGTTCCATCTGAAGCATACTCTTCTAGAGTGAAGTCTGCGGTGTCAATAACAACTTCCCCCTTTGCATTTCCTAAAGATGAAACCATGTTCTTGATGTGTCCCTTGTAGTTTTTCCCCTTTTTGAAAAAAATGTTCGTCATTTCGGCCAAAAGTTCTTTGTAACTTGCTTTCCGCAGCAACTGCACTGGTCTCGGTCCGATGTCGGGGTGATTTCTTGACGCTTTTGCAAGTACATACTTATGCGCTGTAAAACTGTAATGTTGCCAGCCGACCGTTACAGTTAATGTAGGACTCTTCCTTTGGCCCTGTAATAGGATCATATCCTTAATATCTATTTGATTATCACAAAATTAAATTTTGCAATGAAAGTTTTTCATGTAATAAATCATTTTCGTTTGGCCGATAATCAAGACACCCTGAGTAATTTTGATGCCATTTATTGAATTATCTGTTTCTGTTCTATGATTAAGACTCTTTTTTTCACTGCTTTCTTCTCCCCCCCCCCTTTTATGGTATAATTAATTTGTCAATTTATAATATGAGGCTTACAGAACTTACTACATGCAAACTCTGTTGATATTACAGAAATAAATTGGCATTAAAATGATAACAAACTTCAATTTCCAACATTCAAGATGGCTGCCTGTTGGCCATGTTGTTTTCCATACTTCATTCACCAAAGGAAACCTTTTTTCACCGTTGATTGTGTTAAAGTAGCCCCGACTGTTCACATCAATCTTAGCATGCTATTATCATTATCATAATGTCTCTAGGTTATTGAGAAGTCGTTAAAAGGATGACAGGGCAGTGGAAATCATAGCAGAAGCTTGCTTTTTTAGAAAGTAAGTTTAATTATTACAGAAAAACCTATTTAACCATTGATTTTAAAGAAATTCAATTTTGAACTTACAATAACTCCAGTTGGATTAGCAGATTTCTGATTTCCTGATTTCTTTTGGATTTTTTTCCATTATTTTCATTACTCTCTCTGTTGCTGCAATAAAAAGTTACCAGATACAGTGTATAATCATTCTGCAATCTTATCATAACTTGATAATTTAGTTGAGACTCAAATCCATATTGCTTGTTACTTTTGTTTACAGGTGATGTGTCTGGTCTAAAAGATCATGGTATGCATAAATAATTTAAATTGATTGGTATTTTTTTCTCAATTTTTCAACCTTATGTGAGGATTGGTCAGGAAAGGAATAACTCCTGAAATCAAAATGATCTCCCATTAGAAAAAAATATTTCCTTCAATAAAAGTTCTATTAGTTACTATTTGATAAGTCACATTACCGGTTACATTAATTTATGTAAATTTACTAAAGCTATGGACCAGTGGGAAAAAGCATACAAAATGTTAGAAAATCACTTTCTGTGTTAACAAATGCTAATAATATAACCCTTGATACCGAAGATGAACATGTATATTTAGTTGTTAATCCTTGATGACAACATTGACTTTTAATATCAAATATAGCTTTATCTATAATGGTTTTCAGTTAGTCCCATATTTCTAAATATGCAAAGCATTACTACTAAGGGTTTTGAGAAAATTACACGTCATTTAAAGAAGAATTAATTTCTCCGGTATTTATAATGACCCCAAACACTAGACTTTTCAAAACTTCAGATCATGGTTGTGTGACTGGGTTTTTGTTCAAAGATTGCAAACACAACATTACATTCACATGTTATTACATTGTACATATTTATATCTATCCCTGAAGTTTCCTAAGGAATGTATATAAATGTCAAAGTGAGATTTTGATTATAAATTAAATTACCAAAAGCTAAAAATTGTATCAATAGATGAAAATACTTTCTTATGAATTATACTGAATCAAATTTTGGAGATTTTAAAAAATCATAAAATGTTGTGCACCTGTCAAAGTCATACAAATCAGGTACTTAGTTTTCCTAATGGATTACCTGGAAAATGGTCACATGACTCGATAAAATAGATGACACTATAGCCTATAGTTTAAGACGCAATTTTCTACATTTTTGGGACTCAGGGCATTCAAAATTCATAGTTAAATTAGAACAGATCATAGATGATGATGCCAAATACTCCAATTCATCAAATATATGAAAAGTTGAAAACCAAATTTCACTTGGATAATGTGATTTCAATGCGGACGGATATCCACTGTATACTCACCTCCTGGGGTCACATTGGTGTTACTTGGACCTAAAAAGTTAAAAGTATAACTCTTTAATATAACATTACCTGAAGTTTATATTGGCATTCAAAAACACGATTATTGTACAAAGTATCATTCACATAGGATATCAAACTTTCTCTCAAACCTAATTACTACAAGATGACAGGTCATGTATTATGTGTATTTCATTATCACATTTATGCAAGATTTACATTATCCGACGGTTTTTCAACAAATCGGAATTCTGGCACATACAACCGACACGTCAGTTTTGATCTTCTGAACGCTGGTCACTTATACACTAGCATATAGACTAGAGAAGGCGTGTTTTGTCCTTGTACTTTTGGTCGGGTAAAGACAGTTATTCTGTGTCCCGATGCCGCCTGACCTTGTGATGTTTTGTGTGGGGGATGGTTGTTTATCGTTATATTAGATTAAATTTGTATTTTAATGATAATTTTAGTACTTTTTCAGGAATAAACACTTTAATATGATTTTTTTGTAGATTTGTACCCAGGTTATATTAGTATCGGGGTTGGACAGAAGGGTGGATTATGTATTGTAGATTTTTACCATGATTTAGTAAGAATAGGTACTGGTAAGTTATCCTAATATTTGCGTGTAGGATTATTTGCGTGTAGGATGAAGATAGTGTGAGAAGTATGTTAGAAAAAGACTGCAATTTTTAGTGAGAAAGTGTAGATTCTTAATTTTAGTTTTCATATTTAGTGGCATTTGGTTGGAAACCATTTGTTTATCTGTTTAGGGTTAGGAATCAGAGATAAATCATATTTCTTAATAATAACTAATATTTAACATAATTTCCAACCAGATGGCGTGGCCACAGGTGCTTGTGGACATGAATAAAAACATATATAAATATAACAGTTGGAAATTAGTATTGGAAATATATTTGCTTCATATCTGACACTAATACAAAGTTATATACAAGATACTTATTTTAAACTGTTATATTTACAGATATTTTTTATCCACAAGCACCTGTGGGCGTGGCAAGTGAAAGTCAACTGTTGAGTTGAGTGAGAATTATCCAGTGTTGGGATGCGCTCCCTTATCAAATTATTAACTTTATTTTCGTCTTCTGATTTTAATTTTCATGAACCTTGGTTCATTGGTATATTTGTTGACATGACTACGAATTACTCGTAATTACAGTCATGGAACCATGGAACTACCTGGTTCAGCCTCAGGTAGTGCTATTGTTGCACATTTTACAGCAAAGTCATATTTTTGGTGATCTTTGTGAAATCCTGCATTTTTACATTACATGATGAGAGAAAAATAATCAAACATGGAAGTTGAAGGAAGTTGTATATGAAGGATTAATAGAATGTAACATGGGTCTGTCAAGTAGATAGGGGCATCTCAACCCTCGTGAAAGAGTTTGGCGGGTCAGCACTGCACTCGGCAACCCAGCCAAATTCTTTCACTTGGGTTAAGATGCCCCTATCTACTTGACAGACCCATGTTACATTCTATTAATCCTTCATATACCCACATAAGAAAATGTGAAGTTTTGGTTTAATACAGTAAAAGTCAGTTTTGATTAAATTTCAGTACAAATTCAAATGGCGGATTTATCTAATATCTGAACCTATGACTTTTTGATAAGGGTAAAAAATAAAAGTTAACTTACTTCTACATGTAAACTTTTACTTTAATATCTAATATATTCAGAGTCAAAAACCTACCGATTTGGAACATATATAGCAAAATAACAAAATATTTACACACCTGGACTTTCTTCCCACCTCTGTCCTGCTCGCAACAGTAAGACGATTGTGTTGCGTTCCAACACCTCAAAGTAAGTTGAGTCTACTTCTGTGCCATCGAGTGCCAGACATATAGAGACGTCTTCATGCACTGGTATTTCAAACTTCTCTTTACCTTCAATGTAGCAATTTCTTAATCAATAATTAATTAATGAATTTTGATTATAATTACAACACCTCTATAGTATACCTCCAAACTGTGAGCATTTTATTAATTAAGCTATACATGTACCTCTATACCTCATAACCGAGCCATTAGGCCATCCTTAAAAAAATTTCGCAACCTACCCACCCAAAAGTTTTTTTGACAATAGTATATATATCAAAGTTCTTTTTATTCTTGGAAATGTGTCTGAATTAGGCTCAATTTATTGTTATTTTGATTGAGGATTTTACAGTAAGAAAAAAATATATTCCTACCTGATAGAATCATGGGTTCAGTTGGGAAAGCGCAACCAAACAATTTTCAAACCTTGGATGGCCTTAATAACCTTTAAAACTTCAAGCCTTAATAACAATGCACCTCCATATGATACATCAAAACTATGGCCTTGTATATAATTCTCCTTTACCAAACCGTGAGCCCTTCAAACAACCTTAAGTTTTACCTCTGTTTTCTTTGTTATAAACATATGGAAAAAAATTATGCAATGTTCACTATATAACATTTAAATAACTTTGTATATATTCTTCTCTAATTATCCTCTGACAAAGATATACTTGGAGTATTTTGTTGAGCATGGTTGTTTTAATACTGTTACTTTGTTTTATTCTATATACAGCATATACATATTCTATTAAAAGTATATACATGTATATTTTCAATTATTTTCAAGAAAGTTAACAGTATTGAGAGCAATGACAAGTGTATATATATACACATGGACTGTTGGTCATTGTCTGTCAATATCTGAGTAACATGTGGTCTAATATAACATGTTCTTGTAATAAAATAATAGCTGTATTTATATTATGTGTGAATGGAGTATGCAAAGGAGTTATCTCCCTTTATTTGTTGTAAAATTTCACTTCAAAACTTAAATATAATATCTATAATTGATGTAAGTTTAAACTATTACTTTTGCCACCATTGGAGAGAATTTATATAGGCTTTGCCTGTTATTTTATCCATTTGACTTGAAACATCTTTGTCAATAAAATTTGGTGAAATGAAAATATGGAAAAAAGTAGATTTTAGTGTCTGAAAGTGACAGTGCCTGTGGATTTTCCATATAGACTATTGGTCTACAGAAGAATACAATTTATGGCCCCTATCAATTTTTCATAGACCAGCTTTAAACAAAAGTAGCATAACCAATGGAAATTTGTAAATTATATAGATTTTTCCAAATAAATTTTATTCTTTTATTGCTTTCATTTCAAAATTGCATACTAGCCAATAGGGCCAACAAAAACTAATTTTATATATAGACCCATAAGATTTTCTATAGCCATTGGCCATTGGACCAGCTTTACTTTTGAAAACTGAAATTTCAAACAATAATTCAACCTCCATCAGATTTACACTAGAAGCAAAATGGAGACATGTTTACTAGTGTCAGTTTCAAATGCTGTTATACCAATTCTGATAGATAAATGAATACAATTAAGAAAAACACCGTTATTACGTGCCATATATACAACAATTTAATATTAATTAATATACTTACATGATGTGATGAAATCTTCATAATTCTTCGCTACAATACCCTTTCGGGAATTGTTTTATCATGATTGAAGACTTTAAGTACATGCAACTGAGACTGAAAGTTACAAAATAACATAAATTATCATGAAATAAATGTCAGTAAAGTGTCAGATTGATAAATATAGATCTGATCATTACAGTTCTGCAAGTGCACAGGGTTCAGTACAGATTTCTGTCAGTAATTAACCGTGTCACTGCATTACTAGTGTCTATAGAATCGCATAGGTGCGTTTGACTTAATTTACACAGCTATTCACTTTACTTTCACTTTGATAATGCCATGAAAATGGCAGATGTAGAATAGAGTATGCAAATATGGCATTAACAGAGGCATTCCAACTGATATCAATGTAGATATTCAATGCTATAATGCGCCATCTGATCATCTGATTGAAATACTGTTTTTAAGAAAAACTGTTAAATTTTGGAGTTTACGTGCATTTCCAAAAATCTGCATGTTTTGCCCCAAATACAATAATTGGACATTTTTTCTCAAAACTAGTCATCGTTTCATGTTCAGTGTTACTTAAAGTACATAATAGAAGTATTTGTAATGATTGAAATTTATCCTTTTATGCTTTATTTGCATGATCTAATCTACATGTATCCGCCATATACATGACATTACTATTATCAAAGTGAAAGCTGTTTAAAGTCGAATTCGGTCAAACAAACACTCATATGCGATTCTATAGACGATAGTAAACACAATGACAGTGACATGGTTATTTGATGACAGAAATCTGTACTGAACCCTGTGGACTTGCAGAACTTTATATTTTAAAGGGGCACTACCTTTCCAAAACAGATTTTGGTTATCAAAATTTGAATTTAAAACGAGATTGATAATTTTGCAGAGGTGCAAAATTTAGTAGCATCACGATAATGCTACACTTATGATGATCCCCTGAGTAATGTAACTTTTATAAATAATGTGTCATTTTTTTTATAATTCGACCAGAATTATCAATATTAAAGGGACTAAATCGCTAAAAAATCATGTAATAAAAGATAAAAAGAGTTATAGGACTAAAATTAATTGTAAAAGTTGTGTACTTTGTGTTAATAACAATATTTAAAAGTTTGTATAACAATTTTGTTCAAAATGGAGAAAAACTGAAAATAAATAGGACCGACCTAGTCACTATTTCATATTATTATCTTTCGGCGAGTGTAAACAACCCCTATGTGCATGCGCGACGCGTGAACATTCCAAACATCCGATCGAAGGAAATTTCATCTGTCTAATGGACATATCTACTATCGACTGAAAACACAAATTTATCGACTACAGGTTCCTGATTACTGTGTTAATCTAATAAACGTTGAAACGTATGCAAAAGTTTTGTGAAGAGTTTCTAAGTGTAAATAATCCTATACTGTACAGGTTTTTGTAGCCATAAAGAAGGGTTTTCATTATATTATATGGTTTTATACTTGCTTCTACCATTATTTTATTTTCGAATTTGTCATGATATTATGTACTATTCCGCTAAACCTGCCAATATTATTAGGCTTTTAAAAAATGGCCTAATATATAGACTTTATAATAAAGAAAAAATGACGAAAAACTAATATTATAGGCATGTTTAGCGGACTAAGTAAGTACGTGCTGTCTGGCTTACATGTACAATATGTATGTTCACATCTGTTATCCAATGCAACTTAGCAGCATTTTAAAATGCATGGTTTTACAATTTCCGCAACCAGTTTTGCAGTTGTCGTGTTTTTTTCGTGTTGATTTTGTCAAAACTAACGCGCAAGATTAGTTCAAAATCGGCATGTATTTAGTTTAATATATTTAGTATGTGATCCAATTAAGTGAACAATAAGTATTTTACATCTCTTAAGTAATGAAATAATATAACCATAGCCCTTATGCATATATAGGCATATATCAACATGAGATCCTGTGACAGATCGACAGCGGCCCAGATCGATCGATAATACTGTGCATGGGGTGTCTTCGACTACGTTCGAGCAGTTTCCTTAAAATCAGGCTAACACTAAAAAAAGCTCTGGATAGGAGTGAAATAGGCAAAAAAAAAAAAAAAAAAAAAAAAATACGTGCAGGTGATAATAAAACTCCCAGAAATTCAATATTTTTTTTTCAATTCCTAATTTAATATGAGTTGAATCGTTTTGATGTAAAAAAGAAAATTTGTCATGTATTTTTATGTATACATATGTTTTTGACCTGGCAATTTTGTTTATCTAAACTTATTAGCATTTCAGATTGCATGTGAATAATCTCATTTTTATGAAACAAATATATATATTAATCGCAAATTATTTTCAATGAGAAAAGAATACAACAATAGACTGCATAATGAGAACATTATTATGAGAAAATTAAATGACATACCGCATTCAACCCAATAAGTGCCCACATCCCTATAAGCACCCCTACCATTTTTCAGACTTAAATTTCACTCACTTTGAATTAAAGGCAGCCTGAAAATATGAAAACTTTGTTGCTTTTCCTTCTGATTTCTTTTGAAAATTGATTTATGGCATACTTTGTAGAATAATTTATGAAAGGCAAGTCGAAAATTGTTTATATTAATCGCCCCTTAATTTGCTCCAATTTTATTAGCGCCTGCCCTGGGCACTTATTGGGTCGAAAATGGTTATGCTAATGTGATACCATGTGGCATATATATTATTATATGTATCGAATTGCAAATGTTTAGTTCCAAAATAAGTAAACACATGAAAATTGATGCATGATAATATTACAGATGTACATTTTATTCAGCATTGCCCAAGTCCCCAAGACAGTGGATCAAGTAAAGAAACAGTACTCTAACATAAAACAGAGAGGTATATTATTTTCTATGTGTCACTTCATTTTATAACATTTTTTTACACATCCATGTTTAAACTTAAAATGCTACAAATAATAAAATGATACACATTCATTCAATGAATGAATCAAAACTCTTACAGTTATACATGTTTATTCTGTATGTATGTAAGTAAAAGTGTTCAAGTTCTAATTTTATATTTGCACTGAAGTGTTCAATAAATTGTCTTGAACATTTTTACTTCAATTTTTCTTTTTGTCTGTATGTCAGAATATTATATTATATATCGGTAGTACATGCATTAGGTCAATTTAATTAAAAGTTTGAATCAAATGCGTTTTTAAAATACAAAACTTCCATTTTATTCTTTTTGTGATAGTAGGACTTTACTCTATAATTCATAATAGACAATTTTCCCTTTCATCTTTGTACGTCTTCTATACACATGCAGGTATCTGGACATTATTAAATTGATACATACATGTAGGCCCTGTTTCAATTTTACATTTATATAATTGTTAATGTTTTCAGCCAAGGAGACAGTGGATTCGCTTAGGAAAAACGGGAGGAGGTCCAAGGCAAGAGGCGACACAAAGCCAAGCGTTGTTGTTAGAGAACATAGGAAGCAGGCCAGAGGTAATTGGCCTTCCAGTCAATCTGGACACAGAAGGTAAGAAAGGACAAGTTTAAACAGTGATTTTTTTTTTAATTTCAATTTCTTCAAGTCAATGTCCCATATCAATGTGAACTGCTTAGAATACATAAGCAGTTATTAGGCAATTTTGTGGCAGTTCCACAATTTTAGACAGTTCTCAGCAATCACTGAACACTGCTAATATTTCACCATATACGATTAGAAACTGTCTGTGAAGTAACTATTGATTACATCATAGACTAAAACTATGTCTTGCATTTTGTTATTTAATAAATGCAAATTATAGTAAAATATGCATGAATTAAACGGCAAATTTATAAAGTGAGATTTAATTACTAGTTTAAAATGAAAAAAATAATTAAAAATACACACCATACATTAAACTTTTTAATTGCTATTCAAATATATTTACAGTTTGCACCGATATGGACTCAATAACCATGCTTTCTAGTATTATCATTATCAGTGTATAATGATAGTACAACATGTGCAGCGATTCTATTGTTATGGTAATTATAGTCGCTGGCGTAGCAACGTGTGGTCATGGCCCCACTTTTGGTGGAATGTATGAATGACTTGATTCCAATCAGCTGTTCAATCGAATTCGTTAACGATAACGGGAGAGAAAATGATATTGGTATTTTAATAAAAAAATATGCAACTGTTGCGAGAATAAATAGTTATTTACGTAAAAAACTGTAAATATAAGGAATACATAATTACAAGGGGTTACATAATTTACACGCACTCCATTATCATTATACCCTCATAACCTCAACAAAATAAAAATATATTCCTTGAATAAATAAAGCTCAGTTTAATTAACATTATTCCATATATTCATAAACTATTTAAGTCCAATATTACAATTTCTCATAATTACCGGTCCCCTATCCTGAAACCCAGGCACAGAAATGGTGACCTCCCACTAACCTAATAACCCAATTACATATAGTGTTGCTGTCAGTACATGTACACATCTGGTGAACTTTTAAGTTTTGAATCCCCTAGTCTAGTGATTGTATGAAAAAATGTTTCTTTTTAAAACTGTGTGAATCCAAGTACTGGTAATTATTTATTTACAAATAAAACTTTTAAGTATTCATATTTGTTTTATATTTGGTAAATATTGAAATGTTAAAAATTCTTGAACTGTATTAATTTCAGACACCAACTACTCTGAAGAAACATGCGTTTTAAAACCAGCATGTCCAGAATCGCCAGTGCCTGGATCGTCAAAGATCATGGTTTCACAGAGTAAGTGTAGAATAATGCTTTCAGTATGCTATTGTCTGGTGATTGGTTTCAAGTGCAATAATTAATCACCCAACATGATAAAAAGAAATTGCATTAAAGTCACAGGGTCAAAAACTCAAAATACATGTAGATTACATATGGCTTCATTTATTCCCAAGTCCCTGTTGCTCAAATGGAATGGAGTCAAACTTGTTTCAAGACAGTACAAACATTATCAATATACATCAATAATAATTAGTCATCTTGAATTGAAATACATGCAGATGATGTAGATATTATACATGTATAACATACGTAATATCTCTGTTTATATTAAAAACTATAATTACATTACGCATTGTTTGTAGATGACAAAGACAAAAGACTTAAAAGAAAAAGACAGAGCTGTTCCAACATGAAAGAGCTTGAGAGTACGAATATAGAATTGGAAAACATGAAAATCAAAGAGGAAACAAAGAAAATAAAATTAGAGCAGGAGAAATTACAATTAGAAATAGATGTGCTAAAATTAAAAAAAATCTACTATGCCCAGCAAGTAAATCAGCTGCCTGCATGTTTGTATGAAGTTTGAATATTGTTTTTTTTTTTTATATCCTGATTATATTTTCACCATATATATTTCCATTAAGACTGCGACCACCTGTTATTCTCTATAATATTGAAGAAATCACTAAAATTTGACTTGATTATTTTTGTCTCTACTCCATGTCTAATGTCCTCCTAAGTTTCAACTAGGGGAGATAATCTAGTATAATGTATTAATCAGCCATATATACAGTTGGTAGTAGACTAAAGGTTACACATTGTGCACACGGTGTGAACTACGAGTGGACACGGAGTGCACGAGGTTTAGACTACAGGTAGACACGGAGTGCACGAGGTTTAGACTACAGGTAGACACGGAGTGCACAAGGTTTAGACTACAGGTAGACACGGAGTGCACGAGGTTTAGACTACAGGTAGACACGGAGTGCACAAGATTTAGACTACAGGTAGACACGGAGTGCACTACGTGTGAACACGGTGTCCACTACAGGTGGACATCGTGTCCAGGTAAAATGTCCACTACATCAAGACCACAGACAGACTAGATGATGTGCCACAGAGATATGAGAAAATATGTATTTATTCTGCAGTCTATATGGACTTTGACAGATAGAAATATTTATTGCGATCAGAAACATAATATTTATTGCAACATAAAATTGCCGTTAATTACTGGAAATCATTCGTACTGTAATGTTTATTTGAATAGATACATATAAAGTAAAATGTATCAATATATATTATCATACAATTTAATTTATAAATAAGGACGTTTATTAGAAGTTATAAAAGAAAATTAACTGCGTACGGTAAACCACCGTAAACCACGTACTGGTTATGTCTCATCAATGGATAGTTCAAGTCCGCATTTTCCCAGTAAAAACTATTTTTCTTAGCTAGTGATATGTAGTTTAAAGATGAAATTCTTTTTCGAACGCATAAATTGATGAACCTTGCAGGGAGTAAGATTTTCAGTGTTAGCAAATCGTCGCCCAAGAGATATTTTGATCGGCAAAATATTTTGATTAAAAAGGATATATTGATGGGCATAATTAAAGCAAGGACATCATGATAAACATAAACAAATTAAATTCTTCATAAGATGTTTAACTATGTATGCATTGAATATAGTTTTCTAAACGGCAAGGTGCGCGAAATAGTTTTAATCCTGTCAAATGTATAATACGTATACATTTGCTACATAGAACCTGGCGCGTTGCAAAGCATTGAAAATATGTGAAATCGTCCATAGACGTTAAAAATCGGCATTCGTCCATAGACGTTAAAAATCGGCATTAGAAATTACATTTTATTGTGTCAACCGATTGAGGAACCTGTAAGCACTGGCTTATAGAAAGCAAAAATTTAGTATCAACACTGTTCAAAGTACCGATCGGAAAAATGTAGGTCACATGCCTGATAATAAATTAAACAGACAATCAAAATAAATCCAACTTCTACCCATTTAAACTGTAGATTCATAGTTGTTGATTAGATTCTGAATTTGTCACAATTATTTTAATTCTAGAAACTCTGATAATTTGACAATATCCTATTCTGACCTTCTTTACAATGTGTGATCCATACATGTATACATAGTATATTGTACAAATATGCCTGCTCGAAAGGTAGACCCCTAGGCTAGGACTGCAGTTGCCATGGTCACTTGGACTTCATACTGTTCCATCAACCACACGGATATGATAATCTAAATTACCTAACATTGGTCAGAGTGGGGCCAGGGGCCTGGGGCCTTCTTTGGGCACCCTTCAATATGTTCAGTCAAGTGTATCACAGACTAACAACACCTGTATACATGAAGTACCTTATCCCAACCCCAGGAGGTCCATTTATAGCATGCTGTACTTAGGCGGCAGCCTCTCTACATATACATTGTACTCATCACACAAATACGAACAGTTATACAACAATGGTAGTCAATAGGGATATGTATTTTAACTGGTAGTGCATTTTAATTTATTTGATAATGAAGCTTTATATATTAAAATAAAAAATAATCAAAATACCAAGTGTATAATTAACTAAAACATTTATTTCAAAATTATTGGAAAATCATATTTCATCCAATATCTTTTCATTAATTTAATTTTTTTTTACACTGGCTTTTTACAAATATCAGAAACCTGATTATCATGACTATGTATATAAAATACCATATTACAATGTTGAATAAGTACCTAATCTAAATTAATTTTGATTATAATATATACATGTATTATTGGTAAATTCAAGGTTGTGACAGACATGCTTGATTTACGCATTGTACAGCTCCCGTCAGCTCCACTTCAAGGCTGTCTGTCATGACAATAATTGAGGTGTATTCAGCATCACTTACTATATGTTTTGCCAGCTAGTTTTTACCTCATCCCAATCTACCCCCCCTCCCCCGGGAAATGGTGTACATGTTTACCCAGGCTCTACAACAAACATGTACATGTATCTAATAAGAATGGTACTTTTGTGTTTCAAACTCACAAACCTATATGATTTTTAAAAGGTAAAGTGTATTTGTTTGTCTTAACAAACTTCCATTGAAACAATTCTAAAATCACATATTATATAAAGATACTGCCTCCATTCTCATAAAGCCGTGCAAACACAGAAGACAACGATTCTGCCCTCTGGCCATCTATCGATGGTCACCTTGAGGTACCTGTATAGCTGGATACTGTGGCTTACCTGTATGTTTGACAAGTTATAATTACTGGACCATGACGCAATATACGGTCAAGATAACTTGCGGGGTTGGGATCATAAACATTATTGTGTTTACCGGTAATTAAGAATCAAAACAAACTGAATTGGGTACTTGTAGGTAGACTATACATGTAGCTACGTCATAAAGTTTGAAGTGGATTTATTCTGCATGATCTTTTAAAGACGTTCAGTTTTTAATAAAGAATATGTACTTAAGCTATTTTTACGTACAATACTTTTAGAACTTGATATAGCAAAGAAAAATATTATAAAAGTGTATATTTTATGAAAGACGATCTACAAGGGTGTCGCTAGAAAACCGATTGATAGGGACCAAATCTTTTCATTTAAAAGCTATGTATTACCCGGTATATGATTGTATTACTAATAGCTTAAATTATAAAAGAACAAGTGTCTCAAAAGCACAATAGGACTGGTTTTTGCCGTAGCTGCAAGATTGTAGCTCAAAAGACTTTTAGACAGAAAATGGTGTCGTCTTAGTAGGCCGGGTACGAATATTCGTTCTAGTTTTTGCCGCAATTCAAAGTTGTTTTTGACTTATATTTACTATTTCATGTAAAATTTAATGCAATTTACCCATAAAACATTGACTTTTGAAAACGTAATATAGAAAATTTAAGATATGAAATGGAAACTACTGATATAACATTAAATAGACATATACTTAATGAATACAAATTAATCTTTATTACTTTTGCAGTGAAAAGGTTTTATTCGTGTATACTGAAAAAATATCGTATTATATATAGTTATATATACTGTACATTAAATTGTAGATGTTGTAATTTAAAAAAAGAAACACTAAAAAATTATAACTATGTATTATTTTAAATTGAAGAACGTATTCTTCCCCGATCCCTAACTATAACACATCACCTTGTCTGTCTAAGTCTGAATGTACCTGGACACCATGTCCACCTGTAGTGGACACCGTGTTCACACGTAGTGCACTCCGTGTCTACCTGTAGTCTAAATCTTGTGCACTCCGTGTCTACCTGTAGTCTAAATCTTGTGCACTCCGTGTCTACCTGTAGTCTAAACGTAGTGCACTCCGTGTCTACCTGTAGTCTAAACCTCGTGCACTCCGTGTCTACCTGTAGTCTAAACCTCGTGCACTCCGTGTGCACAAGGGTGTAACCTTTAGTCTACTACCAACTGTATATACCAAATGTGAATTTATTTCAAAAGTGTTATTATAATTTGTATTTATGGTCAAATATATTTGGTGGAAAATGGTGCATTTTTGATATATTTGTATATCTTCTCGGTAATTCTTCCAAATTAGGATAATAATTTAAAATTTGCTTGTTACAACAATTTTCACTGGCTTAAAATTTACTTATCAGCCCATAAAGGAAAATAATGACGTCGCAGTGTGTAACATCACTTCTGATTGATAAGATAACAGCTACTGATTTCATAGAAAAAAGTGTCATCAAATATAGTTTAGAATTTTGAAAAGATTACCTTTAGTAAATTGAATTATAAGGATTCACTTGAATAGGTTCTTTATGTTATGGTTTGTGGTTTATGATAAGAGTACACCCAGATTCTTGTGTTATATTTCAATAACATTAAAAAATCTATTCAATGGAAATAATTGTTACAGATGTGATTTCTCGACTCTTACACCATCACCATCAGGACCAACATAGTGGACATGATTTGCTACATCAGCATTTCCATTACATGTATTTTGATCATTAACACAATCTAAATTCTCATTTAACTCTAGAGCTAGATTATGCAGCACTGCACATGCAACCGTTATCAATGCAGCCTTGGTTGGCGACACTCTCAAACAAAGAGACAGACAGGCAAATCTCCTTTTTAGAATACCAAATGTTTGCTCTACTGTGGTCCTGGCTCTACAAAGTGAGTTATTAAATTGCCGCTGTTCGTTTGACACAGGGTTACCATATGGTGTCATAAGGAAGTGCCTACATGGATATCCCGAGTCTCCAAGTAGGAGTCCATCATATGTTCCTGAAAGCAGAATAGGTTAAGCTAGAACATATATGTTCCCAAAAGCAGAATAGATGAAGCTACATGTATTACATGTAGATAAGAACTTTGCACAACAAATTTACTTAAAAGTCTGGAAAGTTCTTGAGAATAATTATTAATCATAATAATAACATTTGTACACAGATTTACATATTTTTTTCTTCAAATGTGTGATTTTTTTTTAAAATTAATTGTAACTAAAAATTTTAAAAGCATATGAGCTTCACCAAATATAGTTTGTTTCATAAATAGAGATAACCAAATTATTCAATTTGACATTCCAGTGTATATTATCTTGATTGTTCAAACTTAACTTTGCTTTATTTATCATAAGTATCAGAAACCATAACTGACCATTCTCAAAACTACTACAGAGCTGACTGTCCCTAAAAATCCGAGAATCATGTACAGATCCAGGCCATTTAGCAACACAGCTTGTTATATGGAATTTTGCATCGCATGTCATCTGGAAGAGAAATACCTGGTATATAATATTACAAAGTGTTGTTCATTTTTTAATCCTTTCTCCTCTAGGATTCTGGCTTACAGCTTATTCAGTTTTATGGAAATGAAATAAAGGACTGCAGTTAAATCTTGAATGGGATTTAATATAGATACATGTATATATACATGTTAATGCTCCATAAGCTAAGTAGTACATATGTAGCATGATGACATACAATATGTACATGTGTTTGACATTTATTTACAATTTGTAAGAATTGTTTAACTTGGTGTGTAATTTAATTAATTAATTACACTGTAAAAGTCATTTCATTTTTTATTAACAAGTAGTCACTGTGTCAAATAAATCTAAACTGATTGTTGTCAAATCAATAATATACTGTAATGGTTGATGACAGTGATATTTGAAGACAGCTTTTTATGGGCATGTACCTGTACATTCAGAGAATGAAACCCTTTCCTGTTTACAAAATCCTTTTCATTTGCAGTGGGACCTTGGATCCTTATATGTGTGCAATCAACACATCCAACAACATTTGGGAATCCTGTAATTGAATTCATTATTTTCATTTCTCATATCATTTAATCATTTAGTGCATGTACCATAAATGATAATTATAGTATATCAAGTTCTTATTTAAACATACATGTAGGCTAAATACATGTATACAAATATTGTCGAGAAAAATATATATGTAAATATATACTTGAGGAGCCAATTATTATAATTTAAATGCATATAATTGAGCTGTGATAGATTTTCAAAGGGACAATCGCAATAGTAGGTTTATTTATTTTTATATTAATATTGTAAAGGATCATTATAAATCTATGTGTAAAATTGTATTTTACCTACAATTTAAAAAAAATGCAAAAAATTGTACATTCAGTTAAACATGTCCACATGCAGGGCCACATATCTAGATTATCAATTCTCTATCAATAAGCAATTTTGAAATCAAAGTATGTGATGGTAATTGTTGAATAAATTACCTTAAATGTATCTGAGCTGTGCTTATGATATTTCAGTTTGTTGTCCCGGATTTAAATTTTTTTTTTTTTTTTTTTGTGTGTGTTTGTTTTTTTTTTTTTTTTTCCCCTTTTATTCTGGCTATACTGAACAGGGAAAAAAAACAAAACAAATAAATAACACAATTAATACTGTATGTTAAAATGCAAGATCCTTATATATATAAAGTGCTGAAGCGGTTTCGAGTTTCTTCTTGGTAAGATATTAACTTTAATGAATTCTTCCGGATGCTTTATAGCAGTATAGTGGGTGCTTTTAGGTGGACCATACAGCTGAGTTGCACCCCTTGATTGTAGGCGTGCTTGTTTGGTGTGTTCCGATGACATTTTAATGTACTAGAAATATTCCTAGGAGACGTTCGCATGAACTGCGAATGTAAGTGTATAGATAGCAACACTGGCTAAATTAAAACATATTTGGTATCTATAATAGCTTAATTTGAAGACGCATTTCATTCTTATGTCTGTCTCAATTTTAGCGTTACAAAATTCACTCGGTGAATCGATTATCGATGTCAAACAAGTGCACCTATATTTCGGTCAAGGCCGAACGTATCCTAACGAAAGTTGTGAAGACTTACTGCTCAAGTTGTAAAACTCCTGTTTGGTTTTCAGAAGTTGTCGATCTGTTGGAAAACTTATGTATCGCCTCCCGATTCCGCACAATGCTGTGGCCACTCTATGTACACATCGAGACACTGTCGCCTCTGACAGACCAACAGAATCTCCAATCAGTCGAAAGAAGGATCCAGTCGCGAAATACCGGAGAGCAACCAAAAGTTGCAATAATGGGGAGACAGCCTTGCTGCGTCTTGTCATAGTGATCAAGCTCGGACGAATTAGATTGAGTATAAACTGAATGTTTATAAGCGAAAATCTATACCTTTCCCGGAACTCACGCTCACACATAGATTCTGACATAAACCTGCACCTAAATGTTCTTTGAACAGCATTCCGACGTAATCGTCGCCTCCTAATAGCATATGCAATCGCCATCTTGGAATGTATTGAGACAGCGTTGAGACAGTGTTACATCTGTCTCAAATATTTGAGAAAAAAACTCAAAGTTGAGATGAGATTTTCTGAGTAAGTACTTTGTGAAAGCCAATTTGAGAAAAATCTCAATTTTGAGATCTATCTTGAGCTCAAATCTCAAGTTGAGATAAATCTCAGTTTGAGAAGTTTTGTGCAAGCGGGGCCTGGTAAATTCAACAACTGAATCACCTTGAGCACCCTGTATCTTCAATACCACAGGTCTAAGTAAAGAGGCTGCTTCACTATGACAGTCAGTTCCTCGTGTACAAAGTACACATTATCACGACACCTATACCGAGACACCTGTGACTACAATACCGAGTCACCCTTTTACCGCGGCACCGAGTGCTTTGGCAAACCTTGTCTCATTGTTCAAGTAACACGTCGCCCTGTGTTGCTGAACACCTGGTATCGAACTGACACCCCGTTACCCTGTACTCGTCAGTACGTCACCCTGTACTGCAGTACCCTGTAACCTATACCCCATAGTGGTAGCAACAGTGGAACCCCAACTTACTCAGCTGGGCCCAAACTTATTCAGCTTGGTCACCGTCAGAATCTTGCCGAAGCAGAGATTCGCCTCTTACAACGTGCTCCCCATTGACGATCATGCTGAACTACTTAACTTAGAATCAGTAAATTATTCCTGGTATACAGAATTTCAATAATTAAATACTTATTTATTTCAACAGTAATCAACTTTTATTTTGCTAATATATCTTTCCTACATGTAACTGTAAAATTAGAAACTATTTACAATATTCCAGACCTGCACATTGATTAGTCATTCATTAATTAAAGAATCATTATAAACTTCCGGAAATCAAGGGGAATAACTCTAATCAAAATATCTTACATTACAATCATTCGCTTCAGTTTTAATAACAAGAGATCCTAGAGGGATCATGGCGCCCACCAAAGAATGATCTATGTCTGACAATGGAAAGAGGGATCTTTTCCCTGCTTTTCAAACTTTTTCAAACACACTACATATAAAATTTGAGACAGATCGCTATAGTACTTTCTAAGAAATAGTGGTAACAAACTTTAACAATGAAATCTAAGATGGCGGCCGGTTTGCCATCTTGTTTACCGATCAGTCCCGAAAGGCATTATGGATCAGTCCTTAAATGTACTATGCACAACTAGGGTACAAGGGGAAACTATGCATGGAATTTGAGAAAGATCCCTTCAGTACTTTCTGAGAAATAGCGATAACAAACTTTAACTATCAAAATCCAAGATGGCCGTCAGTCGGTCATCTTGTTTACCGATCGGTCCCAAAATGCAATATGCACAACTAGGGTCCTAGGGGAACCTGTATATGAAATTTGAGAAAGATCCCTTTAGCACTTTTTGAGAAATAGTGGTAACAAACTTTAACTATCAAAATCCAAGATGGCCGCCTGTCGGCCATCTTGTTGACCAGTCGGTCCCAAAATGCAATATGCACAACTAGGGTCCTAGGGGAACCGACATATGAAATTTGAGAAAGATCCCTTCAGTACTTTTTGAGAAATAGCGGTAACAAACTTTAACTATCAAAATCCAAGATGGCCGCCTGTCGGCCATCTTGTTGACCGATCGGTCCCAAAATGCAATATGCACAACTAGGGTCCTAGGGGAACCGACATATGAAATTTGAGAAAGATCCCTTCAGTACTATCTGAGAAACAGCGGTAACAAGAATTGTTAAAGGGCCACTACCTTTCCGGAGCAAAATTTATAGGTTTCTTAAAAACATTAATAACAAAAGAAAATATATATCGATGGCTTAAGATGAGGTTACAACACCAAACATATGCAAGATTTCCTGTCTAATGTACGATAACAGTGGAAATTCATTTCGCTGTTTTGCCGTCTGGCGCAGTGATAGTCAACTACCGCGCGGCATTTAGGACGACGGCGGGAAACATAAAACGACCCGCGTTATGAAAATTAACATTTTATTTATTCTAATTAAACAGTTCTGAAGGTGGTGATAAGTGTGCTAGTAAATGTATAGTTAATAACTTCTGCGACTCTACAAAATTATTGATCTCGTTTCACATTCCTATTTTAAAAATTAAAAGCCGTTTCGGAAAGGTAGTGGCCCTTTAATGGACGGACCGACGGACGGACGGACCGACGGACGGACCACGGACGAAAGGTGATTTGAATAGCCCACCATCTGATGGCATTTGGCATATTGATGCTTTATCAGTATCATTTAGCAATTCCATCCCTTATTTGAACCAAGATCCTAAAATAGGTATCAAATGCACAATAATATCAATACAAAGGAATAAAAAGGCTATGACCAGTATGCAAAATGTTGGTTGAATCATGATCAAAGCTTATCTTTGAAGAAACAGAACCAACACCATAAAATGTACTAAAAGCGATTTTTTGTTTGAGTTAGCCTTATTAAGGGAAACTTTCAAATGAATTTTAAGCGGAAACTGCAATTAGTAAATATCAATTAACGAGAGGCAAACCTTTCGAGCTCTTACTAGTGTAAATAAGTAGACAAAATGACTCTGGGTGAAGTTCAAGTAAGAATCGGTTCAAGTTACCCGTAAGTTGCTCCATAGCCTGCCAATCTTTCGCGCTGCCTTTGGAGGATATGGCTCTTGCTACTGGTGATTGACCATAAGCTTTTCTATGGTTGCAAAAACATCTGATGTTCAACGGTCCGATATCAGAACACCACAATTGAATCGGTAATACCTCTGCCCCAACAGCTACTACAAAGAAAGTAGAAATCATCGTAAACAGGTACCTCTATCAGAAATATCATTCTGACGGACAATGGCTATAAGCAAGAAGGCATTCAACACATTCACCACAAAGAGTCGAAGAAGAGCCGTCTGAACCCGAAGAGGATAGGGCTGACATGGAGACAGTGTCAAAATGCAAGAGTCAGTGACCTGGCTTAGAGTTATCATTGGTATGATCGATAAAACATTGTTTTTTCAACTGCATACCATTTAGGGAAGTATATTTCTATTATAAATACCAAAGTCAAGATATTTAATTCCACTATGAATTCTGAATTGTTATTTTTACTTCTATAAAGAAAAGAGACAATCACCATTAACACCATTGTTAGAAAATGTGCCATCGATGATCAATCGCCAGTAGCACGAAAAGAAAATCCTCCAAAAGCAACGCGAAAGACGTGCAGTCCAAGGAGCAACTTGTGGGAAATTAGATGAATATAAGACTTACATCGGTACAGATTGAAAAAGCGAGCCCGAGATTGAGATGGCATTACACAACTTGTCGATGACCTATGTTTTATGTAGGATCGCAAACGGATGTAAATAAGTAACTTATGTCGGGTATGTTGCACTTGAAGTGCACGCGCATTTGACAAAATGGCATCAAAAGAATAAAGTCAAGTCTAGACTTGTTTAAAATCGTAATTGTTTGAAGAATTGTTTTGTGCTTTTTATTGTACTCTAATGAATAGAATGGGCGTGTTTCGGCAGTCGGCTTAGTATTATTCTTGACTTTTCGACAAAGGGTCCGAGTAATGACGTCCTCATAGATTTTAACATGATTTACATCAAGGTTGACGGAAAAGAAAATGAGGTTTTCGATAACAATAGTGTATCATCTCAAGTTGAATAAGGCGCTTGGTCTCTATCACATTACTGATACACGAGGCGGGTAGAGAGACACCTAATTGTCGACATTTGTTCACTCGAAAGCAGTATTTATTGGAGGAGGCAGTTCTTGGGAAAGACACCGTCTTCACACGTCAGGGGAAACATAACCATCAAATTCACAATCAACGTTATCTGGATCCAAGAGTTCATTTGAAACTCTCAAAAGATATGTGTGCGTCTATGTGTAACTCGATTAGTTTTAGCGTCCTTCTACCAGGTCAAAAATGTATAAGTAAGCAAACCGTTTTCTGTCTGTAATATCAACGAACCTTGAAAATGTAATGTGCAGCTTTCGTTGTGCCTTTGCATTTCCCCCTTGTTTTGTGCCATAGGATAACTACTAGTACCCATTGCCATAGTCGTAAATAGGACAAAACTTGAACACTTCTTTCTCACATATTTCTGCTTTCTTCGACCTTAATGTGCACAGCCATATTATCTGCTTTTAATAAGAGGAAGAATCTGAGAGGAATGCTTTAGAATATATTTAATGACTTTTTTGTGGTTCCCCATTTTTCAGAACATGAATTGATACGATAATCTTCTGGTTGTTTGCTAGAGATATCACTATTTAGTCAGCTTAGACATACAAGATACGTACATGTCTCAAAACCAGAGGATGCTGCTTCAGGGATACTCTGAAAAGTTCATATCTTTATGGTTATCGCTTGTTTAGTGTAATATTGTGTTTTCCTCAAACGTTTTACAAACGTTCATATCAACATGTCACAGGCCCAATATTTTGTATCGGGGCTCTATAGGCTCTGTAGCAGATCCACAGCAGTGTGCATTTTTGTGAATTAAATATTACATAAACAACGTCCTGGTACCTGGATATTCATAGTTTTTTCTTCGTGTTTACTTCCGGATAGTAGTGTGACGGGAAGTATTTATAAAAGCCTTTTAATTATCATCCAATCTCTCTAAAAGTACTTTTTGAACCAGAATTTCGTAAAATTACAATTTGTTTACAACTATAAACCAACATAGTTAATCTATTCAGATTTAAATAATAATTTATGGTTTACGTAGATCAAGAAATACTTTTAATGATTATATTAAACCATATTTGTATTCTGGGTGTCATTGAAACCCATTGTAATCTTACTACCCTTGTATAATATAATTCATCAGTTTATGTTTCGTGACAAGTATACAAATACATGTATTTAGTGATTACCATATTCAATCCAACAATCGTCTCCATCCCCGTTTGTGCACCTTCCCATTTTCGAGGCCACAAGTTCACTTGAAATGAATTTGAATAATTTCAATAAATGCAGACAAAATATTATTACTGCATAATATCATTATTTTCATTCTTTTGCAAATCAATTTTTGACTTTCTTTGTACAATAATTTTATGATGGATCTAATTTTGTTCTATAAAGTGCTGCCCCCCCCTACCTCCTCTCTCCTAATTTCCTCAATTTTAACGACCTATGACAAATACAGTAAGCTTGGTGAGTAACAATACAAAAAACACTTACATAGAAAACACAGTTTATTTCATTTCATACAATAGATAACTTTTCCATCATCATATTCATGTACAAATTATATGGTCCACACTCAAAGTGTGACCAATATGCAGCAAGTTTAGTCCTGTTGTTACACATCAGTGAAGTCCTTATCTACTATCAGTAGTTCAACTTCTCCATAGTTGCGTAATTAATTGTTTTTAAATGTTCAAAATTTAAAAAAAATCTTAGATATGATGAAATGTTTGATCTAAAACCAATTCCTATCCTATTATTTACCTGAACATCTTCTTCATTTTACTTGATTTCATGTGTAAGTAAGTATGAAAGCTTTTCTTAGCTTGTATAGGACATATTTGTCTGGATACGTGAATCTGAGTAAAAGCTCTCTCCCTTTCTCTCCCTCTGTCTCTCCCTATTAAAGGCACTCACTGATATGAAAACACAAGGGGACTACACCTATATATATATATATGTCATAAAAATATACAAAATATCACAAAGTATCCGAAGCTTTTAACAAAAACATGGAATGACACCAGGTAATGTTCTGAACACTTAAACCCCCCCAAAAAGATTAACTAGCATAAATTATCACGGGTTTAAAAAGGAAGACAGATAAACCTGTCCCAGACTTTTACAGATCATGGTTACTTACATCCTCGATACTCCAGGGCTTCCGATCACTTACGATCTCTACACCCCTGGACTATCTCATAGCGAAATTGAAGGCAGCTCAGCGGAAAACATTTGACCAATCACAGGCTAACAAATATTTCATTTGAAGACTACAGAGAGAGCGACGCCTAACATCAAAGCCAGAGTCAGCCACAGTGTACCGTTATACGGCTCTTTTGATGTACATCAAATGACTAAGTTACCTGTTCTATTCTGTTGCCACCAGTTTTACTATGAGATAGTCCAGGGGTGTAGAGATCGTAAGTGATCGGAAGCCCTGGAGTATCGAGGATGGGTTACTTATAGATCATGGTTAAATCCACAATGATACTACAGTACACAACATTTCAGATCCCATTTGTAAAGTTTTTGTAAATAACTCAGATCAATATCTGATTACATTCCCAAAAAATATGAATTTAAACAAATACAATAATATTGCAGATCCACTAACAAATGAGATATTCCTGAATTACTTAAGGCTGATTCAAACCCACACACACACTTGTTGCCTCGCACACATCCTCTCTGCTCTAACACAAAGAAATCTGTCACATTTATAATTTGCTGGTTATGTGACATTGAGGATAGTGGTCATAGGTGAAAAATTAAGTTTCCAATAACATCAATTTAGTGTTTGTTTTAAAATATATAATATGGAATGGTTACAAGATTTATAATGTGCATATTTGTTTGTCACCAAACAGCATTTATCTACTATATAAATGTCTTATAGTAGTAGCTATGTTCAATTTCATATTCATTACATATTCAGTTCACAATTTGAAGGTTATACTTCTGTATAAATAGCGTCACTAACTCTAAATGCCCATTCCAAATGATGTTAACAACCGTTTATTATTTTCTGCATCGTTGTGTTGTAAGAGTTATCCCCCCTCGTCTTTTGTTGTTGGTGATTCAGGTTACCAGCAGTTCTGTAAATTAACAGTAAAAGTTTAGCAAACAGATGGTAAAATTACCAAAATATTCCAAAAACTCTAATAAACCCTCAATAATTTCCTTCGCCGATTTGCTTTTAGATGGTTATTATTATGGTTTCTTGGAGAAATTCTATAAAACAGATTTTTTAATGTCACAAATTTCACCAAGATGCTCCACTGCCGACAGAGCATAAATGATATTCATCACTTTAAGAATCATGTATATATGTGTCTAATTAACACAAAAACATAAAATAAAATAATCTACACTCAAACCTCGATGATTCGAACTCTGATGAATCAAATTTCTTGCTGTATCGAACTTTTTGTCTGGTCCCGAATTTCCCGCATCGAAGTTCTCGATGTATCGAACCTTTTTTCATGGACCATTTGTTATAGAATCATAGGTAACTGACACTCGATGATTCGAATAAAAATTTACCTGTACAGATCAGGTGTTCGCCGATACCCCGCGGCATGTTGTCACACCTAGCTGTCTCGCGACGGCCCTTCGCCGGACAATAGGGATTATGACAGTTTGTGTTGCTTGCTTGATATCATCAGGATAATTAATATCACTGATCAGGCAGATACCCGGTGCTTTGTTTTTACAAGCTGTGTTATTAAATCATAAGTACGGCAAAGATACAGTTAGTCGTTTTTGATGTTCGCCGCCGCCATTGGTAGCGGTTTGTAGAATTTACGGAACGGTAAATAGCGAGCCACATTATTAGTAACTCATACTCAAAACTGTTACATTGCAAAACTTTGGCATAAATACTGGAGCAAATCGATCATTCTGAATCGAAGTATTTTGTAGGTGTTGTAGCGCTTTCAGTTCCTCCTTTTTAGTTTCGTTTTTGCAACGTATTTTCGTTTTTATATTCATTCCGTAATATTGACCATCGCTTAAATAGTCACCAAACGAATACATGTACATGGGTTAGGCCTAGTACACGTAAGTCTTGTTTATAATATACGTATGCATTGCTAACGATAGCAATACATGTGATAAATTGCATACTTCGTTATTATTTTGTTTTGCTTGTGGTAAATACCATGATTATAAAGTTTACGGAACGGAGACGACATGTACACAACTACCACAGTTGGTCATGGTAAAAAAAACATCGGTCTAATTTCAACCACGAATAATTGGAAGTCTCGATGTTTTGAAGTTTTTCTGATGGTCCCTTGAACTTCGATACATCGAGGTTTGACTGTATTTTGCTTTTGGTGCAAATCAGTACTTCATTCCATATAGGATATAGTGCCACGGAATTTTTTCGGGATGCAATTAATTGTTTTTTATAATTTCAACTTGAAGTAAAATTAGAAGCTCAAACTTTCCAATGGTGTTAATGTTGTAAAGTAAGTAACTTTTGTAACTGAAGAAATAGACTAAATCGTCTGCTCCTGTTTTTGATAGTGAAAAAAATACCATTTGTCAGCAGTGGAGCATCTTTAAAGACATTTTGACAGAGACTTTCAATTGATTTGGTACCACAAAATCAATAAAATAACTATTCAATTTCTGCAATTCTAACGTAGCATCATTTGTTTTCTATTCAAGTCTAACAGTGACAAATAAACGTAACAAAATATTGTGACAGGTCAGAGCAGTGAAAACAAATAACTTACCATTTCTTCACAGTTGGGTAACTGGCCTGGGTGGCTATCCCACACATATTGTTCTGGTTCCTTGCCATCTTGATGTAGCCTTCATCTCCCCACACAACATCCCAGCTATAAATCAAAGAGCAAGATTTTATGTATGTATACATTCAATTTTTCTGTTATTAACATTGAGCACAGAGTCAAATTCAGTCAATACGCCGATTCAGGAATACAACATTCAGTCACTTTAGTCATTTGAAATGGTGGCATATGTAATGATTGTTCACGAGTGGAAAATTACAGAATATAAAAAAAAAACACTCAACATTGATTGTCAAAACATATCGTACTTAATATAATCTAAATATGCATGAAAAATGAACTTGACACTTCACAAGGAAATGACATGTAAATTACGGCATCAAATGGAGCTGTCGTCCAACAGTTGGAAATCAACGCTATCTGACGTCTCACTCACAAATATTTCATAACTTACCTGGGTACTTTCTTTAAAAAAATCAGTAACAAATAAGAAACACAAAACATAACAGTTGATCTTAGTTCCGTTGTCGAGAAAGTATTATCGACAATTACCTTTACTCGGACATTGGTATTCTCCGCCTATAAGTATCACCGCCATGACGGCAAAATGTGCCCTAAATTTTTCGCAGTCACATGACCAAATCAATATTTTCCATCTCCTTCCCAGAAAAAAATTCTTGGTATCTCAGAATCGGCATATTTTGAACAAGTTTGAACAACAGCAACATATTAGACCCACTAAAATGTAACTAATAGTCATACTGTTTTGCAAATGTAAGTTTAAAGTAGCCAATGGAGACAGAAAGTTGTTACTCCTTACTGAAAGTAATGTTAACTTTGGGTAGATATGAGATGAGCAAAGACATTATTTCTAAATAAAGTAAAATTTGTGTAGATATGAGGTGAGCAAAAATTTGTTACTTCTAAAGAAAGTAAATTTTGAGTAGACATGAGGAGACCAGAAAGTCGTTACCTCTAAAGAACGTAAATTTTGAGTAGACATGAGGTGAGCAGAAAGTTGTTACCTCTAAAGAACGTAAATTTCGAGTAGACATGAGGTGAGCAGAAAGTCGTTACCTCTAAAGAACGTAAATTTCGAGTAGACATGAGGTGAGCAGAAAGTTGTTTCCACTTAAGAAAGTTAACTTGGATTAGATATGAGGTGAGTTTACCTATTCTTTACAATCCAGTAGTCGTTGCCATCTTCACTGCCGTAGCCTACTGTCAGTACACCATGATCGAGTTGGTCGCTGCTGCATTCTTCTTCAGTATACACACCTGTACACAACATACATATGGTACATTATTACATATGTATACACACCTGTACACAACATACTTATGGTACATCATTACATCTGTATACACACCTAAACACAACATACACCTTGTACACAACATACATATGGTACATCATTACATCTGTATACACACCTGAACACAACATACACCTGTACACAACATAATATGGTACATCATTACATCTGTATACACACCTGTACACAACATACATATGGTACATCATTACATCGTATAACACCTAACCACACTGTCAACATACATGTACATCATTACATCTGTATAACACCTGACACACAACATATGGTACATCATTACATACATATGGTACATCATTACATCTGTATATACACCTGTACACAACATACATATGGTACATCATTACATCTGTATACACACCTGAACACAACATACACCTGTACACAACATACATATGGTACATCATTACATCTGTATACACACCTGTACACAACATACATATGGTACATCATTACATCTGTATACACACATGTACACAACATACACCTGTACACATGACACATTATTATCTCTGTAAAACAGCTGTACACATATAAAGTATTTTATTATCATGTTCCACAGCTGTATGTGGTGTCAGTTCATTTTCAATAAAAGGCATTGTATAAATTCACTATCAATACATTTTGTATCACATTCAGACATACATCAGAAAAGTAACAAATCAGATATAATTTTTTATCCCTAAAAATAATTTTTGAGAATAGACTGATCAAAGTTCAAATAGAAATACCCAAATTCTAAAAGGTTAATCTTAATAAAAAGTTGGCCATTCATGCATCTTGATGTTTTTTTTTCTCAATATAATAACAAAATTAACATGTGAATTTGAAGAGAAACAAATCCGATGATGTGCTAAAAATGTCTAGAAGTTTTACCTCCTTTGTAAAGCTGGAAGGATTGGTGACTGGCATCAATAGCAACAGAGATTGGTCCTACGGAGGCCACCGCACTCTTCAGCTGGTCCTCGTCGCCACTCTCAATATCCATACATCCACTGCATGTGGCCTTGACCTCATTTTTGTGAAATTTGCATTTCTTATCCTGAAATTACGGCATCAAATAAAAATATTTATATGCAGTTAATAAAACAAAATGTTTAACTATCGTTCAGTGTTCCATTCTTTATGTTTTATCCTATCGACAGTCATGTTATGACATACTGGATTTGGGAGATAAGGGCCAGAATAGCCAGGAGAAAAAATCATTAGCCTGCTGTAATATATATATATAGTAACTCTTAAATTTGTGACCAAGCCTAGATGTCCTGAACCATGCTTTTAATTCCTTATAATGTATATCCCTGACAAAAGTGAGTTAGTAATTGGTTAGAAAGTTGAATTTGTTTTCTTACATATGTTGATAATGTTTTTACATTAATTGTTCACTTTCTTTAACCTTTAGAAGCCTCATTGATTACTCATCAACCTACAGTAAGAAAATCTTACCTCAGCCTTGTAAGGGTACTCAGATTCCGACTCAAGACCTCCAATGTCTCGCACGTAGTCGAAGGCCTGGTCCATCAGTCCACCATTACATCCGTTGTTGCCATAGTCACTAGAACAGTCTACGAGCTGTTGCTCACTTAGTGACACCAACTTGTTAGTTTCTCGGAAATGTTGACCTTCAAGAGCACCAGTCTAAAAATTCAAAGGTATACATTTACATGGGGTTTCTCACATGCTATTGACATATAATAATCATATGTGTAAACAAGTCAAATGGTACAGAAAACCAGAAGTCAAGTACAGCAGTTGAACATATTGATTTAATCTATACCCAAAATTGGGATATATTGGCGTCAGGATATTTTTGTTTCAAAATACATGTATATTAGTAAAATGTTTAGTTTTCGATGTACATTATGAATGTTGATACATTGTAAATGTTGTATGCAGTGGATACATTATAAATGTTGTATGAGGTGGATACATTATAAATGTTGTATGCAGTGGATACATTATAAATGTTGTATGAGGTGGATACATTATAAATGTTGTATGAGGTGGATACATTATAAATGTTGTATGAGGTGGATACATTATAAATGTTGTATGAGGTGGATACATTATAAATGTTGTATGAAGTGGATACATTATAAATGTTGTATGAGGTGGATACATTATAAATTTGTATGAGGTGGAACATTATAAATGTTGTATGAGTGGATACATTATAAATGTTGTATGAGGTGGATACATTATAAATGTTGTATGAGGTGGATACATTATAAATGTTGTATGAGGTGGATACATTATAAATGTTGTATGAGGTGGATACATTATAAATATTGTATGAGGTGGATACATTATAAATGTTGTATGAGGTGGATACATTATAAATGTTGTATGCAGTGGATACATTATAAATGTTGTATGAAGTGGATACATTATAAATGTTGTATGCAGTGGATACATTATAAATGTTGTATGCAGTGGATACATTATAAATGTTGTATGAGGTGGATACATTATAAATATTGTATGAGGTGGATACATTATAAATGTTGTATGAAGTGGATACATTATAAATGTTGTATGAAGTGGATACATTATAAATGTTGTATGAGGTGGATACATTATAAATGTTGTATGAAGTGGATACATTATAAATGTTGTGGATACATTATAAATGTTGTATGAAGTGGATACATTATAAATGTTGTATGAAGTGGATACATTATAAATGTTGTATGAGGTGGATACATTATAAATGTTGTATGAAGTGGATACATTATAAATGTTGTATGAAGTGGATACATTATAAATGTTGTATGAGGTGGATACATTATAAATGTTGTATGAGGTGGATACATTATAAATATTGTATGAGGTGGATACATTATAAATGTTGTATGAAGTGGATACATTATAAATGTTGTATGAGGTGGATACATTATAAATGTTGTATGAGGTGGATACATTATAAATGTTGTATGCAGTGGAAACATTATAAATGTTGTATGAGGTGGAAACATTATAAATGTTGTATGTAGTGGATACATTATAAATGTTGTATGCAGTGGAAACATTATAAATGTTGTATGAAGTGGAAACATTATAAATGTTGTATGTAGTGGATACATTATAAATGTTGTATGAGGTAGATACATTATAAATGTTGTATGCAGTGTAAACATTATAAATGTTGTATGAGGTGGAAACATTATAAATGTTGTATGCAGTGGAAACATTATAAATGTTGTATGAGGTGGATACATTATAAATGTTGTATGCAGTGGAAACATTATAAATGTTGTATGAGGTGGAAACATTATAAATGTTGTATGTAGTGGATACATTATAAATGTTGTATGAAGTGGATACATTATAAATGTTGTATGAGGTGGATACATTATAAATATTGTATGAAGTGGATACATTATAAATGTTGTATGCAGTGGATACATTATAAATGTTGTATGAAGTGGATACATTATAAATGTTGTATGCAGTGGATACATTATAAATGTTGTATGAAGTGGATACATTATAAATGTTGTATGCAGTGGATACATTATAAATGTTGTATGATGTGGAAACATTATAAATGTTGTATGAGGTGGAAACATTATAAATGTTGTATGAGGTGGATACATTATAAATGTTGTATGAGGTGGAAACATTATAAATGTTGTATGAAGTGGATACATTATAAATGTTTTATGAGGTGGAAACATTATAAATGTTGTATGTAGTGGATACATTAAAATGTTGTATGAGGTGGATACATAATAAATGTTGTATGAGGTGGATACATTATAAATGTTGTATGAGGTGGATACATTATAAATGTTGTATGAAGTGGATACATTATAAATGTTGTATGAAGTGGATACATTATAAATGTTGTATGAGGTGGATACATTATAAATGTTGTATGAGGTGGATACATTATAAATGTTGTATGAAGTGGATACATTATAAATGTTGTATGAAGTGGATACATTATAAATGTTGTATGAGGTGGATACATTATAAATGTTGTATGAGGTGGATACATTATAAATGTTGTATGTAGTGGATACATTATAAATGTTTTATGAGGTGGAAACATTATAAATGTTGTATGAGGTGGATACATTATAAATGTTGTATGAGGTGGATACATTATAAATGTTGTATGAAGTGGATACATTATAAATGTTGTATGAAGTGGATACATTATAAATATTGTATGAAGTGGATACATTATAAATGTTGTATGAGGTGGATACATTATAAATGTTGTATGAGGTGGATACATTATAAATGTTGTATGAGGTGGATACATTATGAATGTTGTATGAGGTAGATACATTATAAATATTGTATGAAGTGGATACAGTGGAACCTCCCAAAACCGAACCTTCTCAAAACCGATCACCTCTAGAAACCGAACATGGATGTCATGTACGGAATGAATTCCTCTTTATTAATAGTATATAAAACTTCCCAAAACCGATCCCTCCCAATTCCGAATACCGGACCGATTTTGAGATCGGAATAGTCAAATGTAACTAAAATACACTTCTGAAAACCGGCCTTACCTGAGCGACACCGATAGATTGCATTGAGGTCTGATCAACCGACCGTGAAATACACACGTACCTGTACCATAGTTGTTGCATGCCATGTCCTTGGGCATGTATACAGATGTGAAGGCTATAGGTACACGGTAATTATACCCGAGATCGTGGTGTAATTATTTAATCATGTCTATTGTTTAGATATCTAACGAAGGTCTACCATGTGCACGCAGTTTGTTTACTGTAGGAAAACAAGCAGAGCTAGTAATAAAGAGAAAGTTTCGTATTCAAATCACTAGGTTTTTTTTTATTTACATATGTAGTTGTCGGATAACGTAAATTATCTGTATGAAGAAGCCGAAGCCATGTATTGTTTTAGAAAATGACTATGTCATATAATGACCGGCATCGACTGATCATCGTGTAATTAGACCATATAATTTGATTCTTGACGTAACCGGAAGCGATCGGTCGTATGTAGGTTGCAGACGAGAACATCCCCAAGAACATTCACGCAACTAACTAACTAAACTACGTTTATAAGCGGTAACAAAGTCAAGTTTGCTGTAATCAATTCCTTTTAAACGTATGATTCTCTCTTTTGTGATAACATTCACATTAACAATCAATATAGGTCGCTTTTAACGAACACTAGGCATACATGCGGTCCACTAGTGTAAAAAACGACTTCCGATCGATTAAATCCGGATCGTGATGATCGGTATTCGGTTCACTTCTCCAAACTGAACCCTCTCTAAACCGGCCGAAATTATATGCACCGACCATGATCGGTTTCGGGAGGTTCCACTGTACATTATAAATGTTGTATGAGGTGGATACATTATAAATGTTGTATGAGGTGGATACATTATGAATGTTGTATGAGGTAGATACATTATACATGTTGTATGAGGTGTAAACATTATAAATGTTGTATGAAGTGGATACATTATAAATGTTGTATGCAGTGGATACATTATAAATGTTGTATGCAGTGGATACATTATAAATATTGTGTATGAGGTGGATACATTATAAATGTATGTATGAAGTGGATACATTATAAATGTTGTATGAAGTGGATACATTATAAATGTTGTATGAAGTGGATACATTATAAATGTTGTATGATGAGGGGGATACATTATAAATGTTGTATAAGGTGGATACATTATAAATGTTGTATGAGGGGATACATTATAAATATTGTATGAAGTGGATACATTATAAATGTTGTACGAGGTGGATACATTATAAATGTTGTATGAAGTGGATACATTATAAATGTTTTATGAGTGTGGATACATTATAAATGTTGTATGAAGTGGATACATTGTAAATGTTGTATGCAGTGGATACATTAAAATGTTGTATGAGGTGGACACATTATAAATGTTGTATGAGGTGGATACATTATAAATGTTGTATGAGGTGGATACATTATAAATGTTGTATGAAGTGGATACATTATAAATGTTGTATGTGGTGGAAACATTTTAAATGTTGTATGAAGTGGATACATTATAAATGTTGTATGAGGTGGATACATTATAAATGTTGTGTGAAGTGGATACATTGTAAATGTTGTATGCAGTGGATACATTATAAATGTTGTATGAGGTGGATACATTGTAAATGTTGTATTGAGTGAATACTTACTGTACTAAATGACCAGCAGGATCCACATTGTCCCTGTAAAATGATTGATGAAAATGTAAAAACATCTGTAGGTCAGTATAAATCTTTATAATATTTACAGACACTACAATATTAAATAGTAAATATGTATTTATTGGAAGCATCTTATGTGTGCAAAGTTTGTAATGTTGTTTAACTTTAATAGAACTTTTGATTTAATCTTCAGTAGATTAGATGTTGGAATGGCCTAATGACAGGGTGACCTAATGACTGACCTGGTTTTTCACTGGTGTGACGTATCCCTCTGTCCTCCAGTCCACTGACTCGGGCATAGCTAAGAAGTGGGGCACCATGTATTTGCCACAGTCTGAGGTTTTTACATTTTCTGGTTTTTTCTTTAAAAGTCCATTGTATTGACGAAATTCTTCAACTTCCTAAAATTCAAAACAAGCGTTGTACATAATAAAAAATTACATCACAATACTTTCTACAAAACCTTTCAGAAAAAATTTAGCAAATCATGGAGTTAAGATTTAAATTTAAGAGCATCATATTAGTCATCTTTTAAGTTATAATTACTCATGAGTACATTCTTCAATTATTAAGTATATTGCTATTTATTTTAACAAATCCAATGGAAATAAATAGACTCATCCAAAGGAAGATATTTAATATTGTAAACTTTGGAGACTTGGAAGGCAGACCATGCTCAGAGAAATATAAATAACACACAAAGAATTGGATGCACCAGAACTTACCATGTCAGTAAAGTTGTTGATTCCCAAATAGAAGGTTTTCTCTCCAGTGTGAAATTTCTTGTTGTGTTCACGAATGACATTTAGATTTTTGGCAAAGGTGTTGAACCTCATTTTCTCCTCTTCTGTTTCATAAAACCTGCCTTTAAACGAAAACAAAATTGACATTGAAATAAAAATCTCATTAAAGAATCTAAACAAGAGATCCTAGAACTCTCCTCATTTGTTTCATAAAGTGTGTCTGTGAATGAAAAAAAGATTAATATCAAAATATCCCCCAACCCAGTAACAATCTCATGATCATTACTGAGTCAACATGATGAGATCCTAGAAGCTGAGGCTCTTGGTATCATTGAATGATCTATATCAGTCATGTGTAAAAAGGATCTTTTCTCTGTTTCCCCTTCTTTCCCTCTCCTATTGATACATTGTAAGAGTACACAGCTGTCACAGAAATCGAACCAGTGTTTTATTTCTAGTCCTTCATTATAAAATTTGTACTGGTAAGAAATACAAGAGGCCCAAGGGCCTTAACGGTCATCTAACTACCTTGGCAATAATCATGTAGGAAAATTAATTAGATATAGTGTCATGGTAGCCATCTTTGATTTGGATAAACCAGAAATGTAACAACACTTTGTTGGGACAATGTCAGGATAATTTTATGCAAGTTTCAGCCAAATAGCACTGGTAAAACTTGAAAAGAAGTTCAAATAGTGTTTTCAGGATGGCGGCTGTGGCGGCCATCTTGGATTTTGAATCAACCTAAAAAATAACAACACTTTGTTGAGACCATGTCAGGATCATTTCATGCAAGTATCAGCCAAAACGCACCGGTAGAACTTGAGAAGAAGTTCAAAATGTCTTTTTAAGATGGTGGCAGTGACGGCCATCTTGGATTTCGGATCGACCCGAAAAATAACAACACTTTGTCAGGACCATGTCAGGATCATTGCATGCAAGTTTCAGTCAAATAGCACTGGTAAAACTTAAGAAGTTAACAATAAGTTTTCAAGATGGCAGCTGTGGCGGCCATCTTGGATAGAGGATCGACCCGAAAAATTACAACACTTTGTCATGACTATATCAGGATCATTTCATGCAAGTTTCAGCCAAATCGCACTGGTACAACTTGAGAAGAAGTTCAAAAATGTGTTTTTAAGATGGCTGCCACAGCAGCCATCTTGGATTTCGGATCAACCCAAAAAATAACAACACTTTGTCGGGACCATGTCAGGATCATTTCATGTAAGTTTCAGCCAAAACGCACCGATAGAACTTGAGAAGAAGTTCAAAATGTGAAAAGTTAACGCACAGCGCACGGCGGACAACAACGGATGAAACATAACGACTATATAGGTCATCCTGACCCTTCGGGTCAGATGACCTCAAAAGTATGTAGGTAAAACTCTTCTGATAGCATAAGGAACAGGAAAAGATATCTTTGTAATCTACTTTATGCCTATATATAGAATCCAAAATTTGATTGCAAATATTAGAACGAATATACATCCAAGCCTACTACCTTTTCGCAGGGTACCAATTGGTGCCTATTTGTCGTAATGGAACATCACTAGGGCACAATTTTCTGGTTTCCAATTTTTTGAAGAGTATACATGCATTTATTTATTATTTTGTCCAAAACAAACATAACGACTATTCTGAATATCTACTTTACTACTCATAATAGGTCAAATTCACCATTGCCCGACTGCCCGGGGCAGGTCAGACCTCCTGTCGGGCAGGTCAGTTACGTCTGTGACTTGCCCGACTGGGCAGGTGGATATTTTAGTGCCATTGATACTTGTTTAGGCTGATGTAGAGTTGATATCACAGTCCTTAAGATACATTTACGGGTCATGTAACAAAATCTGAGCTATGAAGCTGTCTACACAGATTTATCGGTATAATTAGTCATGGTCAAACAGATGTTTGTACACCCATGTAGTATACACGATGTGATAATTCAAGCGCTTTGATGACACAGTCATAATGTAATTTGACAGAAAGCATGGCAAAGAGCTTTGAGATTGATAACAAATGGTAGGCCTAGCTCAAAAGCAATAGTATGGCAATAGTGGAAATCAAAAGTTTATCATTATATGCAAGAATCAAGATTAATTATACATGACCAGCTTTTGACTGAAAATCAAGAAATTTATAAGTTCTGTTCGCCATGCCGGCTATTCACAACCTAGTCTGCTCAAATCGGTCTTTCCCTATCGGTATTTTACAGTTTTTGCTTGTAGAATATTGTTAGCTAAGACACCTGTTCATCTCGTTAATAATCACCGATATTGTGTGGACTAAGAACTTAAAGAAGAAGATACATCAAAGCAGATTTGAAGTGTCAGTGGAGTTATTAGGTCTGGAAGGTTCCTGATAATTATCACTTGCCCAACTGGTCAGTAGCTAGGAACAATTTATTAGGACAGGACATATTTTGTTATATTTACTACAGTGAATTATTAATTCTTCAATATGCTCATAGAACACAAAAATTAAGAAAATCAAAAGGAATCATAAATTTATCATAAAAATAGAGAAATTGTATCATTTTTCATTAAATTTTATTGGGCAAGTCAAATTTCCAGTCGGGCAGGTAGGTTTTTGTAGTCCCCTGCCCGACAGGGCAAGTCATAACGACTATTCTGAATATCTACTTTACTACTCATAATAGGTCAAATTCATAAATTGTAGACTTGCCGAATAATTTTCCTTGGAAAAGGCCATCATATTTATATGTGAACAAGGACATAGTCATTCAGATCCCCCGCCAATGGAGATATCAAAGCTGAAGTAAGTTTGTTGTGGAGACTTATGTGTATGAAAAAAAAACAGGAAAAAGGAAGTTGAGCTAAAGAAAGATGGAGTATAATTTAAGTAGAGCGGGGCTGCAATTGTTGAATCAGGTATATAGCCTTGACATTTATATTAGACTATAAACACAAAGATGGGTGGAGTTTTGCAAAGTAACATTTACCATGATATTTTCAGCAATGCTTCCATGGTTACAGAAAAAAGCACAAAAAGTGAAAACCTAAAAATAGCAAAAGGCACTACTAGACCATAAGAACAATGTGTCTATGAAGTTTCATGGAAATATCTCTGCTGGTTTTAGAGTTGTGCTCCGGAAACGATTCTTATACAAAAATCTGCCATTTTCAGCAATGTTTCCATGGTTACAGAAAAAAGTACAAAAAGTGAAAACCTTAAAATAGCAAAAGGCACTACTAGACCATAAGACTAATGTGCCTATGGAGTTCTGTGCATATATCTCAACCGGTTTTCCAGTTATGCTGCGGAAACGAACCTGGTAAAAAAATATGATATTTTCAGCAATGTTTCCATGGTTACGGAAAAAGTGCAAAAAATGAAAACCTAAAAATAGCAAAAGGCACTACTAGACCATTAGAACAATGTGTCAATGAAGTTTCATGGAAATATCTCTGCTGGTTTTAGAGTTGTGCTCCGGAAACGATTCTTACACAAAAATCTGCCATTTTCAGCAATATTTCCATGGTTACAGAAAAAAGTACAAAAAGTGAAAACCTTAAAATAGCAAAAGGCACTACTAGACCATAAGACCAATGTGTCAATGAAGTTTCGTGGAAATATCTCTTCTGGTTTTAGAGTTATGCTCCGGAAACGAACCTGGTACAAAATATGATATTTTCAGCAATGTTTCCATGGTTACGGAAAAAATGCAAAAAATGAAAACCTAAAAATAGCAAAAGGCACTACTAGACCATAAGACCAATGTGTGTATGAAGTTTCGTGGAAATATCTCTACTGGTTTTAGAGTTATGCTCCGGAAACCATTCGTACAGACGGACGGACGGACGGAAACCCATTTGTATATCCCCCGCCAACTTCGTTGGGCGGGGGATAAAAAAATAATGTCTTGCTGTGAATTTGATATTTCATATGGTTCAGTTTTATTTCTTATTAGATAAGTGATATAAATCAAGTAGGATAATATGCCTACAGACGTTTTAATAATGATTTGAACATGCAATCATTTCTTTGCTCAATTAGCAGTAATAGGCACCAATTGAAGCTCTAAAGATGACATCATTATCCATCTAAAAGTCTTTTGAGCTACAATATTGTAGCTATGCAAATATATGCATGTATTTACATGCATATTAGCTGTTGTAATTAATATCATCATACACATTCAACATTTTGCCCATTGTACCAACTACAGTCTAGGTATATAGCCACATCATGGAATTCATATTTGACTTCAGTGATGATATACATTATGTACTCCTACAAATGTATGTAATATATATGATATAATCTATTGAGGTTTATGCTGAATGTAATTTTTTCCAATGAATTTAATTTGTTAAAATGTTGGATGTGTATCGTCATAAGGACACACTGTACTATATACCAAGCCTAAGATCATATCCGCCACTTGAGTGGAGGTCAATTTTCAGTGTTAAGGATCTACTGTGACACATCATTAGTACAATATTTTTACAATGTCAGCCTAGTCCCCCAGTGCATTGGCTCCCACACACTTAATCACTCTATCACATGACCATTTTTGATAGTTAGTACATTATGTCAGTGGCCAAATTTACCAAATTATGTTTGTCTCAAGTGATAATGAGAACAATTATTTCCTCTCATTATCTTGGGTGTTTTAAACTGATGATTTTTTCTCACATCTCTAATGCTACAAACTGTATTTTCAAGCATATGGATATAATTTTCTTTTAGATTATATACACAAAAGTAATTACTTATTTTTAAAAAAGTTGCACAAAAACATAATTATGATTATATGGGATATTCCTGTCACTTGATCTTAAACTTTATTAGAAAATTTAACAATATTTATATAGCTTTTTCTGTGTTATAATACTAAGAAATACCGGCAGAAAAGAATGCAAAATGTAGATGGTTTAAACTTCAAAATCAGCCATGGCCATGTATGATATATATAATACACATTACCAAACTGCAGATTTTAAATAACATTATCTTCCTGATATCTTTAATGAGGATAAAATTACTTACGATTCCGTATTTATGAAAATCCACTTACCGAATAACTGTTTGAAGTTGTTGAATTCAGTGAAGTCGTCATCAAATTCCACTTTGGCCTGTTCCCGGCCCAGCAGATGGGGTTTAGCCTCCAGGATGTTCTTTGCTGGTTCCATTTCAAACCAATGGATATAGTTGGGGACGCCAAGGCATACTGAGGCCACGGAGGCCAACAACACAAAAGCGTACATCATCCTTGATAAATTCACTCAAGATTTCTGAAACAGTAGAAAAAAAAATCAAATTAATATAAATAACAATTCAACTTCATTCTGGAAATCAGCAGTAAAAATTATTCGTCACCACCATTTCTGATCATGAATTCACATGATGCGAGTGTATAAATCATAAACTTGTAACACTTGTATTGATGAATTAACGACACATACAGTAAATGTAGTTAATGACATAATTTAATTCTTTAACCACACTGTGCTGGTACTTTATAATGCAAAATCCATGTAGGTTGCAGCTTTATATAATTATCTTACCAGTTAAGAAAGTCTGCTGTGGCCAATGTCGTAACTTACAATACAATGTAAGTATATATACCCACACATGTAAGTACATTCACCACCTAATCACCATATAGAGTGGCTACTCCTTTTAAAACCCCATGACCATGATCAGCTGACTGGGTCATGAGTTAAGACAAAGACACATGCTTTTTAAATTAGCTGTCATAAATTATGCTAATTTCACCAGTTGTAAATTCATCAGAGGTTAATGTAATGGCAATAAACATAGATCTGTACAAGGCACTGAGGGTTGCGAGACCCATCTCTGATATGATACGTACCCTTACCCAATTACTACCTTTATAGATATACGGGTATATACTTCAAGAAATAAAACATCAGCGACATTGTTAAGGATTTAATTTATTGACATATCTGTAAAGTTCTCTAGATCTAGCTACCTCTAATTAACTCATCAGAGCAAAAGGTTTCAACGATGTGCTCCTGAGAACTTATATGGTACAATTGAATTTAACATAACGAAATGTACTTCTATATAAATATATATAAATATGTAGTGTTGAGTATGGGTTTGGAAAAATTATTGAATAAGATGCATGCAATGAGGACAGCCTAGCTAGCTATACATTATGCACTGTACTCGCCCATTACATAATTACTAGTACTATAACCCGATGATATATATCATATCACTATCTGGGTTTTTGTTTTTGTTGGTATTTTGCTATCTTGATAAAAACATTGTAGCTTGTTTTAATCATATTAAAATTTATGCTTAAGTTTGAGTTCTAGAAAGATGAAAAAAATGGCAATTGTTAAGCTAACTAATTAGTCTTTCAGTGTATTTTTTAACATTATCAAAGAGATCTGAAGGTATTTATCTGTATATATATAACACCAGTAATTATATTTATGATAAGCATTATCATAATAAAGTATAACTTTAACAACAAATATTATAACTAATGATATATATTGTATTCTACCCAATAAGCGCCCATGTCCCTATAAGCCCCCATCCCCCTTTTTGAGGCCTCAATTTCAATTGCCCAGGCACAAATAAGGACCAAAACTACATAAAACGGTATAAATTTGCAATAATTTTAACTTATTAACACCTTTTCATTTTTATCAATTTCTTATTGGGTCGAATACAGTATGTGTGTATTCAATGGTGACATTCCCACTGGAGTCAACATACATACAATGTAGCAATAATTATGACAGTTGTGCCAATATAATTCACCAGCCTTGATTACCAACACTCTATAGCTATATTTATAATTCTTCACTAGTACTATATGACCCTTACCATTACATGTATACACTTACCAACACCCTCTCTCTCCCTTCACAAATAAACCTTATACTCTCTTCACAGACCAGAATTGAAAAATATTTACAAAACTACTTGTTTATATACCACTGTTTATAGTATCACACAATTTTTGTGACTCATCAGAGTGTAGGCAAAATCCCGGAACACCTGTCACATTAACTTTGTCACATGATTATGACTGGTGAATAGCAAATCACATGACTGCAGATAAATACAAAACAGATCTAACACTTCCACTGGTGTCTGCTGCTAAAGGCATTAAAAAGCAACAAAGGGCACTGAGATTTGAAACTATTACAACAGGAACAATACAATTACGTACAAAATCATTGCTGCCAGCATTAACAGGCTAAGGCCTGTGTCTGGTACACAAGTAAAACAACAAATTACATATACATGTACTCTGTAATGCTGGTTAACGTTGTATAACTACACTTATGTATGTAACATGGCCGGATTTAAGCCTATTTATGTTATACAAGATCATGCCCAGTTACACTTTTTACAGAAGATTGTTACATAAAAATAGGTACATTGAGAACATTCTCTACCTTATATGTTTATATATCTACATACAGTTTTACATGTATAACATTTCTTTGATACAATATATAATATACAAACATTTTCCATTAATAACACTACAGCTATAAAACTTAAGTCTACTACAATGTAGACATTTGGTGCAGTTAAGAAATTAATTAAACTATATAGCAAATAATTTTTCCTTATAATTTTTTAAACCTATTTATTACAATATATGCGATCACATATGTTATGTGGATTCATTAGCTATACATTCTTATATACTAAACATGGTTTAGCTTTTTATTACTATTATAACTTTAAGATGTTGACCTATCAAAGTGTAGAGATCCCAGCTGATGCGCGATCGGTCAATGTAGCATCTGTGTGGTGAATGACCTAAAGAAAGTGATTCATGATCACAACACATCAGAAGTTGGTGATGAAACCAACAATGAAGTCATCAATCATATCAATTTCCATTTTAAGGGATAGACGATGATCAGCATGTGCTACCCCATTATTTACTTAATAAGCATGCATGGAGATCTAGAATAAATTGGTGCTTGATCAAAATACAGAACTGTACAAAATTTTTGCTAAAAGTAAAAGGAGAAAATTCAGTTTTAGTGGTTTCGAATTTCGTGATCCTACGTTAAGGGTGGATAATATATGATTCAACCAATTTACTGCAAAATTATAAATTTAATTCATGGAATTCCTCTGGGTCCATGATGTTCCAAATGTTAAAATTAATCCAGCTGTTTAAATTTTTTAAAAGTCTTTTCATTTAATTGGATCTTATAATTTGCAACATTTTCAGGTAGCTATAGCTCGTTCAATATTTTAGAATTTGAAAGACAAAAAAATTCTTACGAATTGAATGCTGTAGAAATATACTAACTAGGCCTTATTTAAGTTATTCCTTGTCAGTGTGATTGCATGATTTTTCCACATTTTAATGAAGTCTGATGCATAATTATTATAAGTAATACTTGTAGTTTTAAAAATTTAATTGATCCTATCATCTCCCCTTCTACACTTGTAAAGAAATATTTTAATTAATACCATACCTTAATCTTAATTTCAACTTTCATGTTTAATGTCATGTTGTATGTATATACCTACGTGCAATATATCATAATAAGAATACATAATAATTCAGACTTATAAGCCTAATTAGCACAAGCTACCTGATAGTGGTGTCCCGATTAATCAAGTTCATTGAGTATCATTGGTTTGGGGTGTTTGACCAATCAATCAAGTAAGAGATCTATAATCAAGTTTCGTCAGAATTGTCCAACATAATGATAAACGAAACTGTATAATTAGCCGATCAATAAAACACGCAAGAAATGTCGTAAAAAACTTGTCGTAATCATTCGCTTGTGTGTTTTCGCTCATATCATTTCAAATATCAAGTGTCAAAACGAATTGAAGAGCACATATTTCATGCATATAAAGTAAATTAAGTAATGTATTATTTATGTATATTTTATCCAGTTTAGAAAAAATGAGAAGAACTATCAATATTATATTAATTAATACCAGTATATATAATATACGTCACACAGGAAGAAGTCTTTATAAGTAGAGAAGTTATCCACTAAGGGACAACCATATACAGTCAAACCTGCTCTAACGACTGCCTGTATATAACGACCGCCTCGGGGTCTTTAACGACCGGTTTTGAGACTCCCATGCATTTTTACTATATAATGGCACTGTGCATAACGACTACATTGACCATCAGCATACAGAGAGTAGGATGACTTTCGCCGATTGTTAGTGTAATATGCTTCAGTGATATATAGCACTATAATACCATTTTTGTGTCGCTTGCAACACAAGTGCAACACAGAATCCGTGGGATAGCTTAAGTAAGTATTGTTCGATTTCAACCAAATTTGTTTATTGTTTAATACTGGTCAGAAAATATTTGCGAGAGTTACGGGACTTTAAAATCGTCAAAACAGATAAATCCATGGTTTCCGCTCGATATCCATGAGATCTTGGATTGGTTAGATACTGGTGAAAATCCGTCAATAATCACAGATAAATAACTTGTTTCCGCTCGATAAAATTAGTATTTATTTTTCGATTTCAACCAAATTTGAGTACATGCACAGTATTATATAAAGAAGCTGAATTAACTACGGTTATCGCTAAAATGTCTCTGTTCCTATTGCTATATCATATGTTCTCTGATATTCAAACTATGTCAAATTATCAATCTACGTCAATATTGTATTTCTTCTTGAACTTATAAATATTGAAATTATATCATAAACTATCCCATATATATATTATATGTTCTTTGTATATTACCTAGCTGCTTGTAATTGAAATTGTAGAGTTGTGCATCTGAGATATTTTCAATGTAAATCGATTAACCCTGGCTACACCTCGGCATAGCCAAAAGTGTCAGTTTGGCCAGAGATTTATATACTATTTAAATCTCTGGTTTGGCTATTTCCATATAAACGACATCGCTTCTAAAACTAAGCATTAGATACCACTCATATCAAAAAGCCATTTGTAGCATTTTTAAAAATGAGTATTTAAAAATTGTACAAGTTTTATATTGTTAAAAAAAACTGCAATAATGATTTTAACCCTAGTCATGCTGTGACCGACTAAAGTCGGTTCTTCGGTGTCGTGCGGATACCGACTTTAGTCGGTCTGTGTACTGTACGGCCACTTCGTATTTTGTAATATGAATAGTTCTAAAATAAAACTTATTTCAAAGTTAATTTCGATACTGGCCATTCAATAAATATGTCAGCTTTATGTGTGTAAAATATGTAAACCCAAGGATTTATAAGTCATATACGTCCTTGTAAAAACGAACAAGAATTGAGATTGACCAGACGGTCGTGGGTCCGGTGTCGGGATTTCGCTATGGCGGACGGGAATTTCTTGCTCCGAAATGTTTTGCCGGAAAATCGCGATCTGTTTGAGGAGATATTTCTTAATGAGGACAGCGATGATGCTGAGTTTGAGGGATGGGACGGTGATGATTTTGATGTAGTAGAGGAACACCGGAATGTGTTTGAAGATGACAGCTGGGTGCAAGGCGGTCTACCCCCGTCTGGACAGACTTTCATTGGAAACGCTGGCGTTACAAATCCTCCGGAGGAAGGAGAGACGTTGTCTCATTTGGACATTTTTCAGAGGTTTTTCACCGAAGATGTCATTGGTATGATGGTACTGGAGACCAACAGATATGCAGCCTCCTACTTGGATAACAGGACCCTGTCACAACACTCCAGGTTGAAGAAGTGGGTACCTACAACTGTTGGTGAGATGAAGGCATTCTTGGGGATGGTGATAGCTATGGGGCTTGTCAGACAGACCGATATTCAGGAATATTGGACCACTAACGAGGTAACCAGTACGCCATTTTTTGGGACTGTTATGTCTAGAGATAGGTTTATGAATGTTATGAGTTTTTTCATCTATGTGACAACAATACTGCTGTGCAGCGAGGCCTTGATGGTTATTCCCCTTTACAGAAGTTAGGTCGACCCTACACAGATATTTTGAAGAGTTTTGAAAACTGTTACAACCCTGGAAGGAACATTGCTATTGATGAAGGTATGATACCGTGGCGAGGGAAGTTGAACTTTCGTGTATATAGCCCTGATAAGCCAATCAAGTATGGACTCAAGATGTACATGCTGTGTGATTCTGCGAATTGATACTGTAGTCGGCTTGAGTTATATACTGGTCGCGAGGGAGTACAGCTGGACTGTAGTGGGAATGGTTCGACTTACGACGTAGTGATGCGGTTGATGGAGCCATATTTGAACAAGGGACATCACCTATATACTGACAACTACTACAGTAGCCCTCAGCTATTCTATGATTTGTTTATGAACGCCACACTGGCTTGTGGAACTTTGAGGAGCAACAGGAGAGGAGTTCCAAAGGCAATGAAGGAGGCGCATCCGGCAAAAGGAGAGATATCCGTGTTCAATAATGGAACTCTGGTCGCCCTTAAGTATGCTGACAAGAAGGATGTGTCCTTTCTTACTACAATTCATGAAGGTATGTTTGTGTTGCATGGAGTATCAACATATTACATGTATACATGTACATAATTTCAAGTATAATCTACAGTACAGTATGTTGCTGGATGTGTTATTTTTTAAAATTTGATTTCACAGAAGAAATTTATATACCAGTACATTGTAATAACAACTGAGAACTAGACTCATTTTTTATAAATGTTAAAAACTTACAATATTTTTACCCTGTGCAATTACATGGGTAAGTATTTTTAATTTTAGTTTTAAATTTTGAGTTCTAATTAAAAAAAAAAACCCAGAAAATTCAGATTACTATTTCATTATTACAGGTGTAATGGTTGATACAGGAAAGCGTGACCATGATGGAAACAGAATTGTCCGGCCTGACTGTGTCTTGAGCTACAACAAGTACATGGGAGCAGTAGACAGGTAAGTTAAATAGCCAGACTAAATTGAATTCTTACAGATAAAACACTATTGATAGATTGATAATATGAGAACCATTGAAATTTAATCTGTTGAAAAAGATTTGTTTACATTGTAAAAACTGCATCACTGATGCTAGTTTTTTTTATTGATTTAACATGCCAGGTACTGACGACTGACTGGTGGTTTTTCTCTGGTTACTCTGACTTTCCTCAAACAACAAAACTGGCACGTCATTATATGACCTTGGCTGTTAATAGGGCGTTAAACCAATGAAAAAAAGTCCTATTAACTTGATGCTAGGAGATTTGCATGTCAGCAAATGAGTTTATTTTGCATGTCATATTTCAAAGCATTTTTTTTTTTGAAAAGTTTAAAATCAAAACATCACTCTAAATAAAGGACATTGCTTTAACAGGTGTGACCAGATGGTATCCTACAATGGATTCGACAGACGGACATTGAAATGGTGGAAGAAGGTCTTCTTTCATATCCTTGGCATTGCAGTCCTGAATTCTTATATAATCTACAAAGAAATGAGTCAGCACCCAGTTCTTCAAAGGGCATTCAGGTAATGAAATACAAGTAAAAACACATAACGTCAGTTGATGAAGCAGATGTATTATTGGAAAGAAAACATATCTGTCTTAATTAACTTAAGACAGAATTAACTTAAGACAGAATAGATTAGAAAAAAATGGGTTTTGAAGGTGCATTTTACTGTTAGATATTAATAAAAAAAATCAGGAATCAGGAACTTTGATCATGTACAAAAAGAAAGTATTCAATGGGAGCATAACAATTTTGACATCAAAGGCGTTTTGTGTGAAATCATGAAAATTTACATTCCAATAATCTATTTATTTTACATTTTCAGGAGAGAAGTTGTCCGCCAACTTGTAATGGAGGCTGATGTGACAGGACCAGAGTCTAGAGGTAGGAAGAAGGGAGACAACCTTCAGCGCCTGTCAGCGAGACATTTCATAGGGCACCTTCCACCAACGGGAACCAAATCAGCAGCCAGGAGGAGATGTGTTGTCTGTGGGCCTGGTGAGATGGAGTTGTATAGAGCACAACATCAGGGACTTCCTGCTCCAAGACGTCTTGGAAGGGAAACCACTTTCCAGTGTAAACAGTGTTGTGTTCCATTGTGTGTTGAGCCTTGTTTCGAACTATATCACACTAAAGCAGAGTTTGTGTTGGCTTACAAAAGACTAAGACTTACCACCCAACCTGGACAAGAAGAGTAGACTTTGAATCGATAAATTCAAAATTGTTTATATGATGACATGTTGTGCCAGGCTATGTATATATTTGACAATTACTTAAAACATGATTCATTGAATAAGTTGCGATGTAATTATAATTGATGTCGACCAGGAAATGTACCAGTCTAAATTTTGGAGGAATATTGCATGTAAAGTGAATTGACTATATTGAGTTAAAGAGAGTTATTTCATGCCAAACAACTAGTCAGTCTGATGCATTGAAATAGAAATTAATTCAATAAACATGTTACTATTTTTCACTTTTTTTTAGACAATGCACATGTTTCAAGACCTTAACTCTTCCACTTTGTTAAAAATCCTTTGAATCAGATTATCTCCCTTGATCGATTTCTTATGACAAGTGTACATTTGCCATGATATGACGTTTTTTTTCCTCTTTTTAATTAAAAAATGAATGTAAATAAAATAAATTGATAAAAGATATGGATGAGTTTAATTTTAAAATATGATTGTTTGCTGAAAATTTGACTTTAATATTAATACAAAATATTCATGATTGAAGTTTTATCGTTGTTATGTTGTTGTTTTTGTATTTCCTGTAAGGTGAGAAAATCGCCTTGAATTTGCTCAGGAGGTTTCCCAAAGTTAGACAGCATATTTGAAAATATTTTTGGACCAAAAAAAATTTTTTTTTTTTTTAAATCAACAATTCAGCCCTAGACGTCAGTAGAATATCAAACAATACAGCATGACAATCGGTCGAATCGGTTGTTCCGAATAAACGAAAACGGGCCTGGAGTATCGATGATGACCGTAACCAATGGGGACAACCTACGTCATCGGAAGTGATATCGGGCACACAAAAACAATGAAAAAACGCCCGCTTCAAGATGAAAAATCGGCTGAAATTATGACATAAAAGCAATGCATTTTCTAAACCTATCGCGCGTCAAAGACAGTGTATTGTTAGAGACTCTGTGAAACTATAAGATATCGTCAAACTAGCTCAGATAATGCAAACACCTCGACACAATATTTTTTGACAGCAGGGATATCGGTCACATTTTATTCAATAAAACGTAACAAGTTGTAAAAAAATAAATTTTGCTGCCACAAAACCGTCCCGTTTACTAATATGTAATATATGACTATTGAAAGAAAATATTTCATTCATTATATCTTCTAGTGGAGAAACATAGACGATGCTTAATTAGAAATTATGAAAGTGATATCGGTCACACTTAGAATTTTAGGGGTAACGGTCACATCCAAAATTACGAAAACTGAATAATACAGCATTGTACATGTAGTCGTTATTTACGCATTCATGCAACTCCAGTGGAAAAGTGCCAATACACTTTTATTGAATTAGAGACTCTGTGAAACTATTAGAAATCGTCAAACTAGCTCAAATAATGCAAACACCTCGACACAATATTTTTCGACAGCAGGGATATCGGTCACATTTTTTCACAAACACGTTATAAGTTGTAAATAAACAAATTTTGCTGTCACAAAACTGTCCCGTTTACTAAAGTGTAATATATGAATGTTGAAAGAAAATATTTCAATCGTTATATCTGCTAGTGGAGAAACATAGACGGTGCTTTATTAGAAAATTATAAAAGGGATATTGGTCACACTTAGAACTTTAGGGGTAACGGTCGCATCCAAAGTAACTACTAAAACTGAATATAACAGCATTGTACATGTAGTCGTTATTTAAGCAGCATGCGACTCCAGTGGATACGCCGCAAAAAATACCTTTATTGAATTTATCTGATCTTGAAAGACGACTTTTAACCCACTATCAGCAAATGGTTGGCGAGCAATTGAAATCGCCTTTCGTCCATTGCTCGTCATCCGTTCGTTTTTTGTTTCGACAGCGTGGCTATCGGTCACAATTTATTCACTCAAAATATGTCAGGTGTAAATTTCGTAACTTTATTGTTATTTACTGATATAAATTACCTTATATTTCAAGTAGTAACTATAGTTCATTTTATCCGCTTCAAAAGTGACGTACCTGTATAATTGGCGTTTTGTTGTTTTTGAAAAGAATGTCGTTCACATGGTAACGGTCAAATCCAAAGTTTTTGAAATGGTTTGTCGCTTCGTAAAGATTGCTGAAATATTGCAGTTTTATTTTCCTTATCTAATCATTCAAGAGGAAATACTACCGAGATACATGAAACATCATTAACTATTATCGTAACTATTTTTTGCTGAATACTTTGGTTATTCGTACACTGTATATTGTTTTGTTTCTGTCTATACATGTATTTGTACATACCCATTTGTTCTTGCATTGCCTTTGCGTGGAATGCTTGCTGAAGCAAAGTGGAACTGGGGAAACCCTTACCAAGACAAATTACATCTCCATGTAGTACCATTGTACTATTTTGAAGTACGTTTCTGTGTTAAAGTAATTATAATTTAAAAACTTCGCAGTGACAATATATAAGAAACTACATAAAACTTAAAGATGTAAAGGCATCCGATGTAAACAAAAGGAAAACCACACTGATCTATAAGCAACAGAGATACGTGAATACATGATAGACAGGATCACTGAGGGTTTTTAGCTGATAGCGTTTGTACAATTCTTCATGACAGTTCACTGATAGTTTCTCCAAAGATTTTCAACTCAATAATTTGCTTTATACAAATAAACACACAATAACGATTGAAAAGGTAAATAGAATATATCTTAACAACAATATCACAAATGATCATACGCAAACAAATTATAAAAAAGCAAATCAGTCGATAACAAGAGGCCCAGGAAATATCGTGACGTCTACCATTGGATTTGCAAATAAGTCAATTTGATATGTGGGTCCAATATCTTTAGCGCTTCATGTTGAATTAGCCGATGTCCAGTTGGCATTCATGCTCTCCTAATTTTCAACTGGACGCATTTTCATTTGATAACAATTGTATGATAACATTTAAAGATATTTGCATATCTAAGGAAAAAAGCAATATCGTCAAGGACGAAACAACTATAGTTTATGTGATCGATGGCACACAAATTATGACGTTACATGAAAATAGGCGGATAGCAGATCATGCACCCCTGAATGTCAAATGCACTTGGTAAGTATTAATAGTGGGGTTGCAGTGAAAAAGTAAATATATCTACATGTATATGAATGCTATTAAGCACTGTGGTAGTCAAAAATTTCCAAGATAGCCAAATATTCATTATTTTGTAATATTATCTGTCCCAAAAATGAGCATTAATAAATACAACCCTATGACATAAATGAATATCAAAATATCTATATCAAACAAGATATTTGATAATTGTATGTCTACATGGCAACGAACTTCAAGTTGTCGACTACCGCGCTTTAATTGGTGCATTATGCACAACTATGGTAAAGAGAGAGATAGTACTTAAAAAATTCCAGAAAGGTCCATTAAGTACATAAAATATGGGTAATAACTCCTATATGAAAACCAAAGATGACTACCAGTTGGCCATTGTGTCAATGGATCGGTCCCAAAATGAAATATGCATAACTATGCTCACATGTGGAATTTGAACCATAGCAGCAAGTTCCATTATTAGAATCAAGAAATATGACTTTCTAAACATGGAATTTAAAATAGATCCTTAATACTCTCTGGCAAATACATGTATTTGTATCGAAATAAATATTGTTTTCTTGTTTCACATCTCGATTTCTGATTGATCCCGAAATATTTTATACATAACTGGATCTACATATGAAACCCCTCCAGGACTTTCAGAGAAATAACAGAAACAAAAGACGGATGGATGACAATGGGGGAAAGGTTTTTTTTATAGCTCGCCAACCATTTGCTGATAATCGGTTAAAAAGTCATCTTTCAAGATCAGATAAATTCAATAAAAGTGTATTGGCGCTTTTCCACTGGAGTTGCATGAATGCGTAAATAACGACTACATTGTACAATGCTGTATTATTCAGTTTTCGTAATTTTGGATGTGACCGTTACCCCTAAAATTCTAAGTGTGACCGATATCACTTTCATAATTTCTAATTAAGCACCGTCTATGTTTCTCCACTAGAAGATATAATGAATGAAATATTTTCTTTCTATAGTCATATATTACATATTAGTAAACGGGACGGTTTTGTGGCAGCAAAATTTATTTTTTTACAACTTGTTACGTTTTATTGAATAAATATGTGACCGATATCCCTGCTGTCAAAAAATATTGTGTCGAGGTGTTTGCATTATCTGAGCTAGTTTGACGATATCTTATACGTTTCACAGAATCTCTAACAATACACTGTCTTTGACGCGCGATAGGTTTAGAAAATGCATTGCTTTTATGTCATAATTTCAGCCGATTTTCATCTTGAAGCGGGCGTTTTTTCATTGTTTTTGTGTGCCCGATATCACTTCCGATGACGTAGGTTGTCCCCATTCCCGTATCAGGTATAAAATGATCCCCGTAAACTGTATGGAAAGAATTAGCTTTAACTCTAATATTTAGTTAAAAACAATAAAAAAACTGTATTACTCGAACTAATTCAATACATTTAATAGCAGATATTGTTAGAATGTTAGTTATACTAATGATACGGTAAAGTAATATAGTAAACAGAAATAACGTATCTCGTTTAAATTTGGTAACGTACCTGTCATATTTTGGTAACGGAGACTGTACTTTTGTACGTTTCAACCTTAATTTGAGTGAACTTGGTTTCATTTGCTACAATTTGTTTTTACAGACTAGATATGGTCAGAAAATGTAAGATTTAGGGTTGTTTGTGCAATCAAGTAATCGACGGTGACTGATACGTTTTTTCTCAGGTGAAGAAGGCGAGGACAATACAAAGAATTATTCTTACAGATAAGGACGTTTTCTTTGATGCATTTTGACGAATTTATGAAATAGAAAACATAATATCCTTTCCAGATTTCTACAGTCATATATAAGTATGGATGTAACATATACGTTACTGTTTTAAAGTAGGATTTTAATGTCCTATAGAGTAATTTGTGATTTAAACCAATACAAAATTTCTGACATGGTATCTGGATGCAGATAAAGGCACTTTTGATAATAAGAAAAATATAGAAACCACAATAACATTGTACTATTTAATTTACTATGAAACAATACGAACACACTTATGAATCAATACAAACCAATATTCACAAATGAACATTTCATAACTGCAATTGGATAAAGACAAGTTGCGTTTTGAGACGGACAAATGGCTTTGAATGGAAAGAAAAGTCCAACAAAGCAAAAATTCTTGAATAAGGTTTAAGGATCAAGCTTTTCTTCCCTGCTCCACGGCTGTTGTAAGCGATATTAGTTCGGCTGTTGTTACATTATTTGTGTGTGTGTATTGACTTTTATATAGTGTCCAAAGGCAAGGTGAAACTCGCTAGTTTAACTAATGTGCCTTGGCAATAAAGAAGATCTGTCTAGTATACTTAATTTGCTATTACCAAACGGGTTAAAATACACTTGGAGTATTCAAAGGGTCCAAAAACCTGCGTTATTTCCAAAATAAAGATGCTCACCACATGAGTGAGGCGGGGTTCCGTTTTTCATTCGAAATGACACTAGGGTTGTAAATCTAGTCTCTTCTAATCTCTAAGCCCATCAGCGTCTTGTTTTATATCATTATATGACCTTATATTCCTGTTAATATCGGTGGAGCCCTGCACATTTTTATGGATTCCATACTTTAGGCTAAGTAGCTAGCGTCAAATCTGTGACTGGGTGGTCTACTTATGTATTTTCACGAAAATTAATGTTCAACTAAGTCATGTTGTCATGCTCAAGAAAGAAAGGGGAGAAAAAGGGTTTGAAGCCCGATTTGTTCAAAAGGTTGTAACAAATGTAGCTATTAGATTAAATCATGATCTTAATCAATTCAAGTTTATAAATTGTCGTTAAACTGTAGGCCTAATTTCACAGTGATTAACCCATAACCATCTGTGAAGTATAAATTTATGTTAAAATGTGGCCTTGTTCACGAAAAAGTATACTCGTGGCCTTTTGTGTACTTTCTACGCAAAGAGGACCGACTAAAATTTTGTAGTAGGTTGAATAAATGTACATGCACTCAATGATTTATCTTCGTAATGTAAAATAAATCAGCGATGCCGCATAGCGATATTATCCGAAACATATATATACAGAAATTGGAAACTCCTTCTTTGCCTTTGTTGATAGGCAGAGGGACCTCCGGTTTATAGGCATTTTCCATTGGCTATCTACTTTTAGGTGTATTCTTTAAAACATTATATCTCTGCGTCAATACAAAGTTAAACATTATATTATGGTTTGCTATGACCAAATGACCCAATTATTACGAATTAATTAATGTGACGCTGTTCACAAACATATATACATAGAGCTCTATGTTTCTGATGATAGATAAAGAAAATAACTTATATGAATCTAACATCCAAAATCAACTAATCTACAAAACTCTCAGGACAATTTACAAAAATGTGAGAAGCTCTGGATCCAATGGAGGAAATGACGCTGTTTCCACAAACTTAGCATCGTCATTTTGATTTTCTAAACCTACCAGCCAGCAAGGTGAAAAACACGCACAAAAGAAAAATCACAATGTTTTGCTAAGGAATTATCATTATCTATTTTTTTTTTTTTTTTGATTTTTTTTTGGGGGGGGGGGGGGGGGGGGGGGGAGGGGGGGTTCAAATTGGATGCTGTTTTTATACATTTTTTTTTTTTTACAAAAACAACAGTTGTTTTATTTCAACTGGTCAAATTAAGAAATAATTTTCTTTTTATAGATTTTATATCTATGGAAATAGTAGGAAACGTAACTTACCCTGTTACATGCCTCTTTTATTGCCCATTTCGGAAAAAAATGTTTGTGTTTGTTTGTTTTTTTTTCACTCAAGAGACTTAAAACCAACCAGCACGTGGACGCAAAACAGAAAAAAAACACAACAACAATGGTCTTATGGCACAGTACTGTAGATTGACACTCTAAACTATGTTAGCACAAGAAATGAATGGATTTCAAAACTTAAGATCTTATTTAATTTTTGGTTTATATATCGTTCAAATAATTAATTATTCTTTACGTTTTTAGATCAGTCGATCTTTCCTTTCGGGGCGTAAAGGGGTTTTCCCACGTCTAAAAAAGTGGTGGGTACCAGCGAACGGATATATGTAGATTTGACCAATCAAAAAAAATCATCATTGCGTTACACCGCTACCGTACCTAGTTGAGCGGAGCGCACAGCCTGGGCGGAGGAGTAGAGAACTACCGGGATAGGGAACCTGTCTATACTATTCTGTAGGTGCATTTTTTTATAGGAGGTTACCTCCCTTATCACCCACAGGTGCCGCTTTTGTAACATTACTATTTATTTCTTTTATTGTCTGTCCTTTTTTCCCAAACACTTTTGCAATCATTATCTAAAAGTACCATTCTCTTGAGCACTAATATCATTAAGAAATATAAATAGGAGTTGGTGCTTCGGGAGAGTTAAATTTAAGAAGTTTAGTTTTATGTGGACGTCACTTACAGTTTAAATCACATTGATAACCAATCATATGGACTTATTGTTTGTACAGAAAGGAATTACCTCCGAAAATCACGATAGGAATAAAGATAGGTACCCTAACCTCCTCTTAATTCTTATCTCTAACAGGTGAGATAGAGAGTAACGCTTGCTGAGTCTTTGTAGCTTGCTACAAAAAAACTGCATTTTAGAAGTTTGTTTTGCCTTTTAACCTTAACCCCTCTCTATTTCATTATTACATGTTATGTTTTAATTATCTTATTCCTGTTTTTCCATGATGAATGAATTACAAAGTTTTTTTTGTGTTTCGTAATCAAACGGATCACCTAAAATCAACATGGATGTCCTGGTTCGTGAGCTGGAAATAACAGGTTTACACTATGGTCCATCCTCGTCTATTGGTAATTTAAAATTAACTGATTTTATATCTTCATTAATCAATCATGGAGATGGCCAATCAAATCTTGTAATTGACATCCACCTCTTGTCATAGTAAACGTTCAGTAATTGTAGGCCTACTCCCTTACCAGTTACTTCTGCTTTGGAATCTTAGTGACGTTATCAGGCCTATATTTGATTATAGATTAGCCATACACATGAAAATGAGTTTCTACTAGTTTCAGAATATCTTTTTATTGACAGGTCAAAATATAAAACTTCATAACAGTGAAATTCCTCTACTAGATCTATAACTAAGTTTACTGAACTCATTTAGGCTGAAAGGCATGGCATGACAAAGTTTACATTTTTGGACTGAAACATTTTGGCTGAAAGCTGCATCAAAGGGAAGCTTGTCTTGGCATTGTATAGATGCCTCTCTTGATCTAGCATGGCACGTATGTAGATAGTACAGTCAAAACCAGTCTATAACAGACCACTGGAAGGGGAGACCGAAAATACTGTCACCTATAGACAGGTTGCCCCTTTGATTAACGAAAAGGTTGGGGACTATTTCATGTCAAACCAGCGAAGTCAGTAAATAAAACACAAAGTATATTTATGCAAAACCAACTTGCTATAGGATATTTATTATATAATTACATGCATTATTTAAGAAACATATTGGTGTCAATATATTTCCGTTGCTTTGTGTTACGTTTTTATTTTTTAATGTTAGGATGGCGGCTCTCAAATGCAAGCGGAAAATTTCGCATAAATATACAAAATCAACTCGGTTTCATACACACCTGTGTAGAAAGATTTTTTTCAGCTAGGAAGAAAAATAATCTCCTTATTACTGAAATTGACATTGTCTGGAACTTATATAATGCAAGATTATTTTTTTTTTTTTACGTGAAAATGTGAAGAGTGTTATATTTTGGAACATCGACTTTGTCGCCGCCAAGTAGTATGTATTGTTTTCCCGTGGGGTGTAAACAGTTTAGGACGGATTGAATCCTTGGGGACTGAAAGATCAATATGGGAGGGCATTATTTTTCTCACATATATAACGCGTTCCACTAACTATTTAACAATCACAATGCAAGGTACACTTAATCACACTCGGTTGCATTTCTGCCATGTATTGGGACCGTAGTTTTTTATAAACACATCGATGTATACCCGGCTTACACGTCGGTGCGAATTAATCCGACTGAATCCCAAAATCATGAAGAAATCGAAACGTAAATTTTTTAGGCCTATTTGAAAATAGGTTTTAAGTACAGACCATTTCTTAGTAGTATTACATTGCTAATTATCGACATTGAATAACGGAACACATTAAATTAAAACGGCATTGTTTTATGTTGCCTACCGTATAAATCCTAGTTATTGGTATCAAAATCTCACTTTATTACGTGAGCTTTTCATTGCCACAAGGCACGCTTGCGACCAAAAAAACATATTTTCAGTCTTGGATAGGCTTAAACGGTCGGTTATTAATTTCTTAAATACTTTCCATCATGTCAAGTGGCCTTGCAGATAATATTAGTACATCAAATGTTACGACGCTAGGTTAATGAAAACCATACAGTTCCTGTATAAACAAATCAAAAGCTCGGGCTTCCAGTAAATGGCTGCCAATTTGACTACTAATGAGAGTTAATTACCGTAAGTTAGGTCAAAGGGACGCTACTACCACACACCCACTGTACTCGAATCTCGAAAAAAGTCGAGATGCTCAGCGGACCGGTCGTCTATACAATTTTGTACATGGGGTATAGGTTACAGGGTACTGCAGTACAGGGTGACGTACTGACGAGTACAGGGTAACGGGGTGTCAGTTCGATACCAGGTGTTCAGCAACACAGGGCGACGTGTTACTTGAACAATGAGACAAGGTTTGCCAAAGCACTCGGTGCCGCGGTAAAAGGGTGACTCGGTATTGTAGTCACAGGTGTCTCGGTATAGGTGTCGTGATAATGTGTACTTTGTACACGAGGAACTGACTGTCATAGTGAAGCAGCCTCTTTACTTAGACCTGTGGTATTGAAGATACAGGGTGCTCAAGGTGATTCAGTTGTTGTATTTACCAGGTGTAAATGAATCGGATCATGGTTGTTAACATGTGATTATGAGTCAAGTAGACTAGCCATTTATTTGTATATATTGTTGGCAGTATTTAGTTTGTTGTGTTTAACAAGTGCCTGGGTCCAAGATAGAACTTGGTAACGGACCGTACTACAGTTGTAGTTGCAGTACAGAGTAGCAACAGGCATAGTCGGTCACGCGACCGTTACAGAAATTGGTGGCAGCGTTGTGGGATCCAGTCACTGTTATTAATATATACTTGCGCAGTGTTAGGGTTTGATAGTTTGCAGTGTTCTAGTTTTATTATAGTTTTATTGTGTCTATTGGTTCATTCAGTATATCATGATGTCTGATATTAATCTGACAAAGGAGATTGCAGAGTTAGATGCTAGGTTAGAGGCATTGAGGGAAAACAGCATTAGGTTTATGTCGCAATCAACTCCAGTGTCTAGTAAACAGGGAAAAGGTAGCAGTCCTCAGGATTCTGGATTCACTAGTACACGGTCTTCTGTAAAGGGTGATGGATACCAACATGTGAGCAGTACTAGGGACCGGCGGCCATCTGTGAGGTTTGATGATGACCCTGTTATCACAGGTGGTCATGATGAGGTTAGACTAGAGTCACAGAGGACAAGACGCGATGACAGCGAGAGAAGATATACCAGTATATCTGACACCCTACCGGATGTATACAGTGTCAGCGACAATGTTACAACGCGGATGAAGAAAGCTAGAGATCTAGACCGCAGGATGGATTTACAAGATGAGGCTGTCTGTGTGAAGCAGAGACCCTTGACTAACTACACGAAGCCTGTGACATATGAAGAGACAGTATCCTGGCTGGAATCACGGATGTATGATTTGTAATAGTTAATAGGCAATGCGGGACTCATTGAATCGGAGGCATGGGTAATGAAGCGAATGATTGTAATGTAAGATATTTTGATTAGAGTTATTCCCCTTGATTTCCGGAAGTTTATAATGATTCTTTAATTAATTAATGACTAATCAATGTGCAGGTCTGGAATATTGTAAATAGTTTCTAATTTTACAGTTACATGTAGGAAAGATATATTAGCAAAATAAAAGTTGATTACTGTTGAAATAAATAAGTATTTAATTATTGAAATTCTGTATACCAGGAATAATTTACTGATTCTAAGTTAAGTAGTTCAGCATGATCGTCAATGGGGAGCACGTTGTAAGAGGCGAATCTCTGCTTCGGCAAGATTCTGTCGGTGACCAAGCTGAATAAGTTTGGGCCCAGCTGAGTAAGTTGGGGTTCCACTGTTGCTACCACTATGGGGTATAGGTTACAGAGTACTGCAGTACAGGGTGACGTACTAACGAGTACAGGGTAACGGGGTGTCAGTTCGATACCAGGTGTTCAGGAACACAAAGCGACGTGTTGCTTGAACAATGAGACAAGGTTTGCCAAAGCACTCGGTGCCGCGGTAAAAGGGTGACTCGGTATTGTAGTCACATGTGTCTCGGTATAGGTGTCGTGATACTGTGTACTTTGTACACGAGGAACTGACTGTCATAGTGAAGCAGCCTCTTTACTTAGACCTGTGGTATTGAAGATACAGGGTGCTCAAGGTGATTCAGTTGTTGTATTTACCAGGTGTAAATGAATCGGATCATGGTTGTTAGCATGTGATTATGAGTCAAGTAGACTAGCCATTTATTTGTATATATTGTTGGCAGTATTTAGTTTGTTGTGTTTAACAGTGCCTGGGTCCAAGATAGAACTTGGTAACGGACCGTACTACAGTTGTAGTTGCAGTACAGAGTAGCAACAGGCATAGTCGGTCACGCGACCGTTACAAAACCATTGACAACGTAATAACATAATTTTGCTTTAAAATGCTATTGAAGCTCATTGCTCTTCATTAAGGACATATACAAACCCAACAAACAAAATCACATGAAGTATTTGCATTTTCCAGGCCTAGTTTGATGCGATGGCCAACAAAGCAATGCGTCGGCCTGTGTGGTTTTCTCTGAGAAAGATGATACAAAGAAGACATTTTAATGGGGAATTCAATACATTAGTTTTGTGCCCATCCCAAAATAGTGACATCTCTGTCAACAAGGTCCGCGGGAGACCAGCTATGACCAGATATCTAGCATCACCCGTTGGCTGCCAACAATTACACACTTCTGAAGTTGTACACGCTTGTGTTTACCATGATAACAAAGATACGGGACAAACATACCGATACATTCTCACCTCAGTCCCACATAACCCGGAAGTTCCAAGAACCATCTGGAATGTTGCTAAGTCTGGCTTGTAAATTGTTTCACCCTTCCCCGTAATCTGTTTACAGTGGAATATAAATACAGTCCAATAAAGGGATTAAAGGATTAAAAACTGGAGATGTCGGGCAACCGGCTATCTAGCACGAGATGCAACTTTGGTGTGAGATATGAGAGACGTGTGTGTTTTTTTTATCTCCTGTAAATCAGTTGCTTCGCACCGGAATTTTACATCCTATACTGTTATCGCCCGTGTCAAGACCGGACACCTTCACTTTCAAAAGAAATTGATTCTAAAACAACTAGTTACAATTGGAATGATGGTGTCGAGGGTAACGACAGGGGAGACCTAAGCTAGCCATTTGTCCTATTTATACGCCGACAAAGTGACATATAGGACAGATTGTGCGATTACTGTAAAGTAAAGTTGTATGCACTTGTGTTTTCGATTACTGAATTTTTGGCTGTTACCGAAGCTTAAATAAAATAAAAGAAAAACGTCATGGTAAAATGACACACGAAAAAAAAAATCGAAAACAAAATTTATGTCAATCATACAATCATAGCGAATATACACACAGAGGAATTACTGTGAACATAGTTTACCGCAGTCAAATTTTAGCGCAATATATTAGCGCGGATATGAATTAGCGCAATTCGATGGTTCTAACCGGAAATATAATTTTAGCGCTGTACATAAATTAGCGCGTCGGAGACGGCGCGAAAAGCGCTAAAATAAAATATCTGATGAAATAAGTACGTTTACAATATGTCGACAAAACAACAAAATTTTAACGCTTAAATAAGACCCCAATAAAATAAGAAGCGTGGTCATTTGATTTAACTCACTAAGAATAATCAAAAGTCCATGTAATGTAATACTATTTAAAGGGACAATTCAGTCTAAGAGAACATTAACATTTGTACATATTTCGGAAAAAAACAGTTCTAATGGAATTAGATCAGTCGGTTTTACTGTGATATGCCTGAAAAGCCCATGGTTGTGACATGTGTGTAGATGTTCAAACTCGCTCGCTGTCCGCCATTACACACTGTGGTCAAACTTCTTGTATGCCGAACCCTGTCCCTTGCTCGTAGAGTAATGCAACTTTTGTCTAGAACTGCTCAAATCGCTCTGACAGTAGTGTGTTTACCTTATTAGGTGAATTGTCTTGCCTAAAAATCATTTTATCGCCTTCTCAGTGATTATTTAATTCATTTGTTTAACGTGCGTGACTTTGGCTCGGGATGGGTACAGCGTCCATATTGTGCCTGCTTAATCGTATTGATCAACGATTTGATATTTCAACGATATTAATTAAAATACTTAACAATGTCGTGGAATTTGTCAACGTTTTACGTTATATGTTTCATAAGAAATGTAGAACAATACATTTATGCTATATTTTGCTTCTTGGTTATGTAAAAGAATTAGCCTGAGTGAATTGTCTCTTTAAAGGGAAATACAATGTTCAAAAAAAGTATCCAAACAATTGAATTGATGACATGTTCAAATTGAACGATAAATGATAAGGTTTTCTAAATATAATAATATTGATATTAAAGATAAACTAAAAGATAAAATACTAAGATATATAACGACTACAGCACCAATTACAAACTAAAAGGTGTTCAGATACAATGTAGTAAAATAACTGGTCATGTTGTTAATATCTCGTCTGCAGCAAAACCTTCGAATGTAACGTCAAAATTATGCAGAAAATTTGGTTAAATTGAATTACAAGGAATGTTTTACAAAAACAAAAATATTAATAAAATATTGATTGGAAATGTGTTGTTTAAGTGTTATTCGAATTATACCTTTTTAACAAACGATTCAGCCCACCAACACTCATGATCAAAACTCGACATACGGCATATTGACTATTGTAGCAGTGAAGGTTGGGTATCCGTCATAATAACCATAGGCGTTTCGTAAAACGTTCTTGAAACTTGTCCATGCCGAATGTATCGGTCAAGTATCTTAAACATGTGTGGAAACATATGCCCAACTGGACACACATGGAACTGTTGGAAAAGAAAATTACAAAAGACGCAATTTACCCATTTCTTGAGGAATGTTTGACGTTTTTGTCGAACGTTGGTATGTCATGTCTATTTTATGGTATAAATGTTCGATATTCGATAACATTGTCCTGAGACACTATGTTTCTCCCCGTGATACCAAGTGACAATGGTAATGATGTCATTAGCCCAGACTTTTGATACCCACTACGATGATTGGTTGATCAGGGTTTGTATCCTTTGTGTTACCCTACAGTAGTGTGCCAACGCATCGTTTGTCGAAAAGGATATATTTACCCTAAACAGAGGAAAGTGTCGTGGTTGACGGTGGTTCTGTTTAAATTTTCAAACAATGAAAACATGTTATGTTTTTATCTGGATAATTCCCGATAAAATTTTAAGAATAATAGGACAGACGCACTTAATGCCCAATGCAAACTGCAGGTTCAGGTTATTGACCACCATTGAAGAGTTGGTTGGTTGACCTTTCAACAGCTATATAGTCATTTAGAAGGACAGTTCTTGTTTCTTGCTTATGTCTCATTTGTGATAGTAGAACCCTTGTGTCTCCTTTGTAATAGTATTAGTAGAACCCTTGTGTCTCCTTTGTAATAGTAGAACTCTTGTGTCTCCTTTGTAATAGTAGAACTCTTGTGTCTCCTTTGTAATAGTAGAACTCTTGTGTCTTCTTTGTAATAGTAGAACTCTTGTGTCTCCTTTGTAATAGTAGAACCCTTGTGTCTCCTTTGTAATAGTAGAACTCTTGTGTCTCCTTTGTAATAGTAGAACTCTTGTGTCTCCTTTGTAATAATAGAACTCTTGTGTCTCCTTTGTAATAGTAGAACTCTTGTGTCTCCTTTGTAATAGTAGAACCCTTGTGTGTCTCCTTTGTAATAGTAGAACCCTTGTGTCTCCTTTGTAATAGTAGAACCCTTGTGTCTCCTTTGTAATAGTAGAACTCTTGTGTCTTCCTTTGTAATAGTAGAACTCTTGTGTCTCCTTTGTAATAGTAGAACTCTTGTGTCTCTTTGTAATAATAGAACTCTTGTGTCTCTCCTTTGTAATAGTAGAACCCTTGTGTCTCCTTTGTAATAGTAGAATCTTGTGTCTCCTTTGTGTAACTCGTATTGACCAATCAAAAAAATCATCATGGTTACCCGCTACCGGTCCCTAGTGAGCGGAGCGCAGCCTGGCGGAGAGTAGAGAACTAAGGGAAGGGAACCAGGTCCAATACGTCACAGGGATATCCCGTGGTTGCTAGGGAAAATATATCTCAGCTCACACGCGCTAGACAATAACATGACGTCATCAATACATGCGGCGTAACTGCGGCGCGCATTGTAGATGACATCATCGATTTTGAAGCATAAGGACGTTTCTGCGATAATGGCGCGATGAAAAAGCTAGAAACCAAGTGGAATTTCATCATTTTTTTTCAACAAAGTATTTGAGAAAAAGAATTTTACATTGGTTTGTGAAGTGGACAGTGATATCTCAACCCTCGTGAAAGATTTTGAGCCTCAGGTTGATCGGCCAAAATCTTTCACTCGGGTTGAAATATCCCTGTCCACTTCACAGACCCATGTAAGATTCTATTATTCTCCCATACTTCACAGGGATATCCCGTGGTTGCTAGGGAAAAGATATCTCTATCTTACACAGGGGGGTGTAAGACAGCTCACACGCGCTGGATAATAACATGACGTCGTCAATATATGCGACGTAACTGCGGCGCGCATTGTAGATGGCTTCATCAATCATTTTGACGCATAACGACGTTTCTGCGATAATGACGCGATGAAAAAGCTGGAAACCAAGTGGAATTTTATCATTTTTTCTTCTAAGTATGGGAGAAAAATAATCAAATGAGATACTCTGGTCCTTCCACCAGACTTAGACATTACGACATCTATCTGTCATAATGTCTAAGTCAGGTGTCAGGGCCAGAGTATCTCGGGCTATACTATCACAAACATACAAGTAAGATCATACCGTAGTCTCCCAAAACAAGCACTCACAGACTCACACACACAACATACACGGGAGACCGTCCTTTAATGACATTTGATGTTAATAGGATGTTTATCATGATTATAAGCTACTAACCAACCAACCAACTAAAAATTATTTAGAGACACCATATATAGTGAATATGAGTATTTCATTTTCATTTTTTTTTTATATTTTGTAACACTTTTTATCTTTTATTTGACTGACTTTAATTTCACATTCAAAGCCATTAACATTTCAAAATATAACTCTCGATTATCAACCATTTCGGCCATCAGAATCACTGAGGACTCCTAAAAGCGTTTGAGGGTCATAATTGATATGATGGAGGAAGGTACCCAGCATCTCGTGTAAATTTGAGCACTCCTTTGATCTTAGATCAATGTCTTGTGTTACTTTTGGCCCCCTTCATGGATTGGTCCATACCTTAACAAATTGTTGCATGATGCAGTCCCACTCTCTACCGCATGATGCCTTTATAAATTGAAGCATAAAACTTTTGACCAATTTTTTTTTACAAAATTCAAAATAAACTCCAAGGCTTTATGGCTGTAAAAGGGAGCATGCTATCTGTGAAGCGGGTGATGAAATAGCGCCCAGTTGGGAGTCCTATCACTACTGTCTGACCTTCTCGGGTCAAATAGGGCCCAACATGTTCAAGTACTTGTGGCTAAAACAACACCTCTATTATTGCAATCACACTACACACATTTGATAAGAGAGCTGCTGATAGCAAGCCATCACACTACCCGACATAGGACACTGGAACAGGTGGGTATACCAGGAGCACTTACTTAACGGTAATCATATTGTAATTAAAAAGATGTCATTTTGATTTTTTAGAAGAAAAAAAAAGTTTTTATGCATGCAATTGCATGCAATTACCTCCCATTGTAAAGATTATATTCAAAACATTGTAGTGTTTTACTTCTTCATTTTTTGTAACAACCTTTTGGATTAATGACGTTTTTATTTAATTTTAAAATTATTTTTCGAATTGATATATTTATTATTATTTATTTATTTCAATCTAAATTGATTATTTAAAAAGATTTCACGTTTTCTAGCTAATTGAATACATTTAATTATTACACTATTTTATATATTTGTTCTTGCGTTCAATCCTACGATTTTGTATTTTGCTATTACATTTACTTCTGATATTCTCATTTTTGTTAACCTTACCGAAATGGGTTCCATGGTAATTTCGGACACAATATTACCAAATTCTTATTGATGCAAGTGTTTTAGTCTAATGATGCCTAACGATCTATATTCTGTAAAGTAGTTTAGGTAATTATGTTCCTGCCATCTAAATCCTTTATAATTTTCGATTATCATATGATTATTTTATTAGTAAATATACATTCTTAGAATATTTCTCACGAGGCATTGAAAGACGCGACTAATAAACAAACAGACATCAAACTGTTAAATTTTATTATAATTTTAAATCGCGGACTTTCATGCCATCAGATTGTTTTATTTTTTTCCTAGGAAAACAACACTATAAAATATGCTGAGTCCAAATGCGGAAGCGTTTCAGATAGAAAATTTACTAGGATTAAAGACTACCCCGGGTAGGACGGAAGGGGAGCCGTGTACCGGTAATGGGGAGGATACGGTGAGAAATATCTGTCTGTCGTCCAACACCAGTGGCGGGATACAATGTATACACCCGGCCAGACAGACGGTTCAAGGTAAGCGTTTTACATAAGTAATAACCCAGTAGTTATTGTATTATTCATTTCTGCCATTAGACTGACTACGATGCTCATGATTATTCAACATAGAACTGAAAAAATATATTCTTGATAAGTATATAATGTGTTTAGTCTTCTTGGTAATAAAAAAGAAAAAGAAATTTAAAAAAGAAATGCTAAAAACAAAGCGGTGTAAAATATTTCAAAAAAACAAATATATGACATAAAATCGACGATTACGTGTGGTATTGAAAATAATAAGAACTAATCATTGTTTTTATTGAATTATAACATTTCATACAATTGAATTTTACTATAGAACTGAAGTATAACAGAACAACTTTTAGTATACCACCATATTAAAATACGGTTTTATTAATCAAAACAAACAAGTAGATTTTATTATGTCAACCTCATACCTTGGAAAAAGAAGTCATATTTAAGAAAACATCAAACATTAAATAAGAAAGAGTTTTATAGACTTTATTATAATTATACAATGAAATGATCCCGAGAATTTCTATTTTTAATAGGATTCAAAACTATAAGGGAAATAGAGGACTTTGAAAAAAAATACATCAGCATAGTTCTTATTTTTAAAAATGAAATATTGTCAAAGAAATGATTGTTGGATGTTTATTGAAGACGATTTTTAGTAAAAAATTAAAAGGTCGTATTATTCTGGATATAATTCTTATTATAGTTTTGTTTACTTTCCTCGCCATGCAAATCTATGGCAGGACGGGATGTCGTGTTCTTAAAATTAGAAGGTAAAATATTGACACAATATTATTGAAAGTAAAAAAGAGAATATGGCAGATTTATAAATAAACTGTAAATGAGTAAAGAGGAGATCTTTTTAAGATAAAAAATTAATACCTGACATTTCATTAATTGTATATAAAAGCAATGCTTAACTATATTTCAATCTCGAGGGTTTAAAACATAGGAAAATAAAAAAAAATAAAAGGAGGTAACATTAATTGGATCATGACGATACATTTTCCTAAACACATGAAAATTAATGCATTTTACTTTTCAAAATTATACGCAAAGTATTAATATTGGTAATTGAAAAACTAAGGATTCAAAAAAAAATCATTTAATTATTTAATCTTTGTGACTTTTTTATGTCTTGTATTAAAAATTAAAGAGTAAGTATTAGATGATGGTTATTCATATGGTGAAAAAAGAGACTGCTCTTCGACACTTCACCTATTCCATTTAATGTTATTTACATTTAAAGACACTTTCAGTGTATTAACTAAAAATATTCTATTTTCCAAAATATTTTATTTTTCTATATATTCCAAAATTATTCTATAAACTTTCATATAGATATGCGAAAGCTAAACTGATTATCGATAAGTGATTTGTGTACATGTTTTTGACATTTATTTTACAAACACACACCTATGTTGTACATCTAATTGATGATGATGATGATGATGATAATGATGATGTGTATACCAAAAATGTTAAATTAAGTATTCATGTTTCTGGCGAGACGTCTGTTTGTTATTATGCACAATAAACCTTGTTAAAAACTTTTGAACTGAATGTCATTGATATATCTAACAGCTATATAAACTTTGACAATAAAAGTTTTGAAAGAACTTACTGCATATTGTCAAGTGATCATGATACATTTGCCGTGGAGCATTTGTTTTAAAAATAATCTATATCTATGACCTTTGAATATATCCTTTCTTTGATGGCAGAGTGTATGCATTAATAATATTCCAATATCTACAATGGATGTAAAATGATTAAAAGCATATTTTAATCTATAAAATCAAACCTTGACTTATAATTTGGATGAACATTTGGAACTGAGTGTTAAACACACTGCATCGCTAAAAGATATAAAAGACCTTAAATTATGAACTATTCTGTTGCATTGATGCTATTGAAAATATTAATATTAGTTACTAGACTATTATACTAAATAGATAACTGGATATCAAAAAATATTAAATGTTTATTAAAATTATGATAGAATAAAATAGCAAAAAGCTTTTTAAAACGATTTTTGAAAAGTAAGGATATAATGCACTGACAAAACGTTTCAACTTCTTCAGTCTTATACGTTTCCCTTGTTTGTGCCTTATATTTGGGTGTTCGTGAGGTAAAAAGTTAAAGAAATGATTTTCAAATAAAACTTAATATTTTCTAGTTAAAATTTCGCGATCTGCTTTAAATCTAATGAAGATATTTTTCACGATTATTAAAGTTCTTGCGAAATCGGGAAAGTATCATCCCTCGAAAAAATTACAAGGTATACTAAGTATTGTTGTTGTTTCAATGACCTTTTTGTTGACTGGATGCATCAGAGCAAGATAAGTTGTGAGGTTAACCACGATTTCTATGCTGTACGTGTATTTATGTGAATAACGGGATATTCCCATGGGCTGTAATCTATATTGACTGATGACTATCAGATTGATCTACGGAGAGGATAGGTACCCGCTAACGAGTAAACATATACTCCTTTGATGTATATACTGTGCGTATATCAGCACAGACTATCTACCGTGCGAGGAAATAGATAGCGGGAATCTACATCGAGATAGTCGATTATCATTATGATCACAACAAAGAAGATATAAATCTGATGACATTTGATATGAAATCAATGATAATGTTCGTGAAAAAATAAATGATGAAATGAAACAAAAGGTCAATGCTGGGAATATTGAGTTCATCGTTTAAAGATTGAAATGCATGTAGTTCATATTGAAAATATATTTGATAATGGTAAAATCAAATTTAGAAAAAAATGTATTGAAAGACTTACACATCGTAAGTATATACGGGGAAAAATAAAACGCAATGCTTAATGTAATTTTCTTGTCTCTAGAACATGATAGCAAAACTATATGGACTTAGCTGCTCTAGTCATTTCATGCATTACTGTAAAGGGACTATGCTAATTTAGTCATGCTGAAAGGTCTACTTTCTACAGTATACACGAACAATGTCTCCATGAAAAATAATCTAAGAATCAAACCTTGAAATGTAATTTTAAAAGGGCATAGGACACACAATTGTTTGAAATGTTATGATATAAGATTGGTTTGACCTGCAACCAGTACAAAATGATGCACGCGTGTCATTGCTCTGTCCGTTGGCCCTCTTGACCACTGACCAGTGCTACTATCTATTGTTATCTATCACAAGCTATCAGTGACCAGAATACTACGACTGCTGTCATCTTACAATATTGATATAACAGTACCATGCAATAGACCCATAATGTCACTACCAAGCTGTACATACTACGATACAGCAGGATAAGGTTGATTCTATATCAAAACAAGAGATTATCACGTGTAATTTTTCACTCATTATTCTTACGTTATCTGTTTGTTTTCCTGTGAGAACTGTCATTCAATCGTGTGACAATGGACCATCGACACCAGATAAGGTTGGCCATCTTCACACGAGATAAGCGTTTCCTGGGGATCACGCGATTATAGCCTGACTCGAACATGTGGACTCGTCATTCATAAACTCGTGTTCATATACAAAACAAAATATAGTTTGTACAAAGCTACTTATTTGTATAAGACTAAAACGTTGTAATTTTGAGGAACAATTTGACCTATGGAAATTATTCCTTTATGATCTTTTTTATTTTCTTTTTCTTTATACCAATAAAAGTATTCTACATTAAATGACTTTAGCTGTAACTAAAATGTGTTTTCAAAACACATTATATCAGTTTTCGTATTCAAAGTATTTTGTGGGTAGAAATATTACCCTATGGGACAGCAAATCCAACAACGTATAAATCAAATCATATTCGTGTTTCAACAGCAACGAAATATTCTACACAGGAGACAATTCATGTTATACAAAATAATGTATTTATGCTGTGTGGATACGGTATAAAATAATTTATATTTACTGTATTATGTTTGTTGTGAGTCCATAAAGTATCTTACCTAACACGTTATGGTATACTATTACTAGTATTACAGTGTTGTATAATGAAACTGATAAATACATGGTGATTGTATTGCGCAATGGTTATCTTTATAATCAAATTTGGCCTATATACGAGATAAAATTATCTATATGACCTAGTTAAGAATGAAAATAAATAAAAACATTGACGCGAATGATAATAAACTTAATCAATGATATGTGAATACATGTATAGAAATGTTTTATGTCTGGAGTGTTACGAAAAAGCGTCAGTAAATTATGATATCCCATTTAATCAAGATAAATAAGAGAATACCACAGGCGTTTGGCTCTATAGACATTTCTCTCTATATATATATATATAATACTTACATGATAAATTTGAAGAAAAATCCTTACGAACGAAAATTATAAACAAGAAATAAAAGCAATAACGACTGACTAACGTGAGCGCTTTCGCTCCATCCTCTGAAGAGCTTCCTTGGATGGAGTGAAAGCGCTCACGTTAGTCAATCGTTGTTTTTATTTCTTGTATGTAATACTTACACAGACACACACATATATAGAGAGAGTAAATGCCTGTGACTATACCTAATGAGTTAATATGTGACAAATTTTCCCTCTTCCCCGTTTATTGATGGTCACCATAAAAAATATTGAAAAATACCACGTTCTTCGAATGAGAACAGTGATATAGTAGTAAACATACCGAAGAACAAAGAGGATAGTGCAAAAGGTCACCCACCAATACATTGTAAGTCTCTGTTATTGACCCCAATCTGATGGTGTATCTTAAAGTGTGGTAAATAACATAATCTTTCTATTTTCTTTAATTTCTTTTTACTTTTGACTCCAGACATGTCGGGAAGAAGTCAGATCAGTGTCGAATTGTGTCACAGTGACCTCTGGCACGCCTTCCATAACCTAGGCACGGAGATGATCATCACAAAAACGGGCAGGTAAGTTAGCGCCGGTACGTGTCACGTGGTCTATGATGGGGGTGTGTAGGATACCACCTTTGTAGACCACGTGATCATTCATTGACAAGGGCTGGTCAGTCAATTTTCGTGATGTTCAGGTCTTCCTTTGTACTTTTAACTCTAAAGTAACGATGATTTCATGTTCTTTCATACAATATCTCACGATGGATGAATATCATATGAATCATAATGGCACTCAATTATTAAACAGTTTTTACCATTTTTCCCATTTAACCAGTATGTGTCTTCGCTTTTATGATTTTTCGTTTTCCTTTAATACAGACGAATGTTTCCCGCCATCCGAGTAAGAATCCAGGGACTAGAGACACACAAAAGATACAAAGTGTATATAGATTTTCAGCAACAAGACAAACACAAATATAGATATGTATACCACAGGTAAGCTTAACAATTCAAGTATGCAAACTACTTATCAGATCACGCTTTTGGAAGATATTAATGCGCCTGCGTATATAATCAAAACGAGGAATTTTACGTTAAGTAAATCACTCTGTCAAATCGGTACCTTTGATTGACATTAACTTTTTTTGAAAATGAACCACAAAACAAAAACAAAAAACCAACATATTGCCCGTTTTCAAGTATGGTTTTAACTTAAGTCAGTTATGCAAACAACGGGTTATTAAAACCTGGGTAATCAGTAAGATACTAAGATAGTAGTACATCACATGTTCTACCATCTAGATTGTCAAAACCAAAAGTAAAATCATTGTCTTTTTTATTTTCAATTTACTTCTTTGTTGATGACTACATAATTCAGATATAAAGGTGATACTTGATACGGTTCGTATCATTTTTGTAACAGCAGTAACATTCTACGAATGTCTTCACTTTTAGTTCCAAATGGATGGTATCAGGAACAGGGGAGAAGATGATTCCAAATCAAGTTCATTATCATCCTGACTCTCCATTGGACGCCGCTCACCTGACGTCACAGGTCGTGTCTTTTGAGCGAATCAAATTAACCAACAGCGATAAAACAAGGGCGGGACAGGTAGGTTATATATATATTTGTTACTTACCAAAGTTCTTTATATCCAACGAAAAATTCTCATGACCCAGAAGAAATAATTAAGGTCAAAGGAGGTACTTGACAAACCAAATTACATGTTCTCAAGATTTTCTCCACCACCTATGTATTTTCTTCGTGCCTTATACCAACGAAGGCTTGATTTTGGACCATAATGCCAACATCCTTGATACTACAGGGATTACTATTACTTATATGATATCCACCCCTAAACTATCTCATAGTAAAATTGGTGACAACAGAAGACACAAGTAAAATACTTTAATGTACATGTATATAAAAGGCATTGTATAACGGTACACTGTGGTTGACTGTTGTTTTGATTTTTTTCCTGGACTGCATTCAGTTTTACTATGAGATAGTCCAGGGGTGGATGTTACGGCAGTGACAGTAATCCCTTAAGTATTGAGGATGTGATGCCAATGACTGAATGTACAATAAATGTATTTCTTAAGTTGGAGAACAGAAAGGAATGTGGACGAGTGGATGACGGGTATAAAAGTTTTGATGTGATATGGACATACCTTTAAAATCGATTTGTTTTCCTAAGGCATCTGTCGATGTCATTTTGTCAGAGTCATTATTCAATATGTCTTTCGATACTGCATTCTTGCAGGTATCCTTGGTGTCGATGCAGAAGTTTATTCCAAGAATACACGTGGAGAGTGTGCTGACGGATGAAACAGAGGAATCAGAGAACAGACACTTCATCGCAATCTTTCCGCAGACTTCATTTATAGCAGTGACCGCTTACCAAAATCAGGAGGTAATGTGAGAGCAGATTATTCTTCTTTTACAAAATAAAAAAACCCAGGAAAATCCGAGGGGAGACAGTAGAACAAATACTTATGGTAATTGATACAATGTTAATTAACATGTCATTGAAAATGTTCACAATCGGCATTATTCTCCTACGTTGTGTTACTAACATTTATTTACAAAATCCTTATACTGTAAACCGCCTTTCTTCCGCGGCTTCTTATTTTCGCGATATCCATTCCAAAAGAAGTTTACTTTCGCGAATATAAAGATTGCATTGAAATTTTAACCGATAATGGTCATGAAGATATCAGTTCAACTTAGAGAATTTTCCTAAATCGCGAATGTAAATCGCACACGAAAAAAGAGGTTCACAGTATTCGGATACATATTCATATAAATTTACAAAATCAGATATGGCTCTTGGCCAAGAAGTTATATCACAACCATGCTTATATCAACACAAAATACATTCAAGATAAAACGAAAAGTACGAATGAGTCGGGGCGCTATCGCTGTAGAGATAAACGTAGATAGGTGTTAGACAAACGTCGTCAGTGCCTCCCCGTTATAAATCTCAAGTGCTCTTCTCCTATCGGCTATCCCTTTGTTCTCTCAAAGTTTTTTTCCTGTTCGTCTGCAGAATAGAATAATGCAATGTTATCATTTTGTTGGTACTAGTCCAGTTAGTGTTGTCTGTAATGAAAACGATGCAAAGAACTTTGAGTTTTAACGTTCTTATAATGTTAAAAAAATAGGAAAACTTGTTTAACCATTGAAAATAAATTGTTATTATACTTCATCATCAGAATAACCTGAACATAAACCATGTAAAAAGAGGGAAAACTTTCATTGGAACCGAATGCCAATGTTATCTCATGAAAATATTACCAGGAAATTACATAAGACAACACAATCACCTTTCAGATTACTAGGCTCAAAATTGCAAGAAACCCATTCGCTAAAGGATTTCGAGAAGCCGGTAAAAATAGGTATGTATCATATAAGTACGAATACCGGAAGTCTAGGGAGTAGATTGCTGAGATTTTAATACTTGTTTTCGGTTGCATTAAAGTGTTTGTGGAGAATGAGTTTAGCACTTGCAAGACCAGATAAAAGACTTGTAAATATTTCTGCATTTCGTCACAGCGTTCTGGGTATCACAAAACACGCTAAATTGGGGAATTAGGATTCATTACACTATATAAATATATTTCATCAATAATTTGACTTTTTTCGCAATATATTATTGCTGGATATATATGATGAATTTCTATAATCTTCATACATTAGGGAATATATCACGTTATTTAGAAACGTGTAGCAAGTTACGATAGCCCCCTGCTCAGGGTCCAGGGGCGAAGCCCCGGTAGGGGGTATGGGTGGCGAAGCTCCCCAGAAGCTGACGGGAAATTGTTATAATGTAATAACTATTTCACCTCTTTAAACTTATATATATATGTATATATTTATATGAATGGTTAAATGGAGGTCACGATATTAAGGTTTATAACCATGCGAAAATAATATACAAAATTAGAACAGTGGTGATTTTATATTGTCTACACTGTATAATCGTACTATACTAGACTCCTCTGACCAGTGCTCGAGCAAAAAACACGGATTTTGGCTGTGAAAAATAAAATAGTAAGCAATGGCTGAATTTTGTATTATTTTAACTTAGGAAAAAATTTTGGTGAATATTTTAACAAAATTAAGATTAAGTTCGCGTGTTTGATTTGTTTACGATAGCAAGTCAAAGACCACTGCCAAAATGGTGAAAATTGCGTAAAACCAGCCCCTAAAAATCAACATCAAAAAAATATTTTCTAAATCCACAACCTGAACTTCATATTCGACAAAAAACAAAGCCAACTATTTCGTACCACGGAAATCATTGGTTAATACGCGTTTTAACGGGCTGGAAGTGAACCAAAATGAAAAAAAAACTTCAAAATCTTCATTACTAAGGCGAAAAAACATGTTGTTAGTGCTATTTTAGAGATGTTTTGCTATCATTTAACATAATTATTTGTTTTTTTTTTATTGTTTGTTTTTAATATTTCTAACTTTCATGCGATGTTGTTTATTTTGGTGATCGTAAGTGTTTGCCGATTCAAAATCTACATTTGCTGGAGGGATCTAATATTTTCTTCGACATGATTCAAAGATAATCACATTTAACAACTTGGTAACAGGAAATATATTGACTATGCTAATAAATGTCCTTGATGGCCAATACATTAAGTCTTTCAATGTGCACAAAGTTATGTTAGGTATACAGCCGGTCATATTACGTGTATTTTTACGTCATTTGTATTCTGCAGCGTTACGTGTATACAAATGTTGTATTTTTTTTCTGACTGTACAAAAATGTTAGTCAGATTATTTTTTGCATGCTCGAGCATGCAAGCATGCACTGGCGCTACGCCACTGTTTTTGTTTTTCTCGTAAACCATTGACATAGTCACAAACATTTGATAAGAAAAATAGGTAAGTATAAATTGCACATTATCTTATAGATAAGCATAAAGTAATCATAGAATATCCAAGAGAAAACAGAGAGCATACATTTGCATCGTTTGCATGAGTTGGATCGAGACAAAAGGGCTTGAAATAAGTAAAACTATAGCAGTTAGCTCTTCCATTATTCTTAATGACCCCGAAGGTTAAAAGAAGACGATAAAAATAATATGCAATTCTATACTGACAATAACAAACGTGAAGGACGTTAAGTAAGACAACTTAATCATTTACTCTCCCATTACAGGAGTTCACTAGAAGCTATGATGGAATCGTATGGACTACAGGTAGACGGGCCGGGAGCGTTTGACATGAATTCCTTGCTCGGAAGGAGAATGCTGAAGCGAAGTGCTCACCAGAGAGGCATGTAACTACTTCACCAACTCTGAATTATCCATTTCGTACATGCATTACATTTCTAAGTTTAAGCCCTATTTCCATTATAACAATATTCTCTTGGAAGGGGTTGTTGAGTGAGTTGGTGAAATAGGAGATAAAGTCTATCGGGCGATGTATGGTGGTGGATGCTATCGAAAAATATAGGATGATAGGAGCTATCAAGACATGTAGTATAATGAAGACTCTCGAGAAATGTAGGGGATCTATGGCCATCGTCATCTTATTCCTAGTCCTCATAACCTTTCATATATCGATTGTTCTTATTACCCTTTAAGTATCGATAGTCTGCATAGCTTTACATCTGCCGATATTTATCTCCTTAGCTTTCATAGTCCAAAAGCCTTCATTCCTCCACATCTCCCAAACGTCTTCATTCATAGACATCTCCCGAAAGTCTTCATTCCTTGACATCTCCCAAAAGCCTTCATTCCTCGGCATCTCCCCAAATTCTTCATTCCTCGACATCTCCCGAAATTCTGCATTCCTTGACATCTCCCAAAAGTCTTCATTCCTCGACATCTCCCGAAAGTCTTCATTCCTCGACATCTCCCAAAAGTCTTCATTCCTCGACATCTCCCAAAAGTCTTATTCCTCGACATCTCCCGAAAGTCTTCATTCCTCGACATCTCCCAAAAGTCTTCATTCCTCGACATCTCCCAAATGTCTTCATTCCTCGACATCTCCCGAAAGTCTTCATTCCTCGACATCTCCCGAAAGTCTTCATTCCTCGACATCTCCAGAAAGTCTTCACCACAATGGATTTTTTAATAGTTCTCATCAACAATATCTCCCTATTATCTCCATTTTGCTTCATCTACAGAAGGTCGTCCATCTCTCTATATCATTCGACGGTCTTCGTCTCCCAACATTGTGTTTTACCCAATTGTTTTTTGAATCTCAGAATGGTCTAAAACGTCCTGCATCATCTGAAAGACTTCATCCCGCAGAAGCCTTCATCACCATAAATTTTTCGACAGTAATCATCCCCATATCTCCAGATAATTTACATTTGCCAAAAGTCTTCGTCTTCCTGCATCTCCCGAAAGTCTTCACCACAGCGGATCTCTTGATCACTATAAATATCCCGATATTCTTTGTCTCTCTACATCATTCCACAGTCTCCATCTTCTTGCATCTACCGAAAGACTTTCCTTTTAGGCCGGGATCTAGGGGGGTCCACGTGCACCTCCTCCAAAACTTAACGAACCAATGTTTTTCTGAAGCCTTATGACCCACTGATAACGAAATCGATAGGTAACATTGTATAAACTGGGATGAACTTCCGGTTATGACGTCATCAAGATGGCCGTCATCTCGAATTTCACTAAAGATTGAAAAATAGTCATAACATTGACATTTTTCAACCGAAGAAGACAAATGAGGCATCAAAATGACCACAATAGAACAACAAATACATATCAGGACCATATAATCCAATATATGTAGTTATTTCTACACAGGAAATGAAAAAATCGGATTTTAAGCTCAAAAATGGTCATTTTTAAGCAAATTTTTCATATTTGGCTTGACGCAGCAAAAATGTTTGCCAACAGCAAACTATTATTTCTAATCAGTTATTTGACCTCTTATCAATCAGTAAAAACAACACCAACAAAAAAACCCAATGTTAACATTGTATAAGCTCCGGTTATGACGTCATCAAGATGGCCGCTATCTCGAATTTCACGGAAAAGTTAAAAATAGTCATAGACATTTTTCAACCGAAGTAGACAAATGAGGTTTCAAAATTACCACAATCGAACAACAAATACATATTAGGGACCAAATAATCCTATATAAATAGTGATGTGTACGCAGTAAATGAAAAACAAATAAGATTTTAAGCTCAAAAATGGTAATATTTTAACAAATTGTTCATATTTGGCTTGACGCATCTATAATTGTTTTCCAACAAGAAACTATTATTCGTAATCAGTTATTTGACCTCTTATCAATTAGTAAAAACAACAACAAAAATATATAGAAATGCAAAAGAGAATTATTGTTATACCATCATTTGGTTTACAAAACATCACCGGGTGCGTATACAGGGTATATGATTGCTGTTTTTTTTCCAAACCGCTGACACTACAGTTTCCAGATGTCTTAGAAATTCCTGAAGATAACATTTGCAATTGACGATTCATATCTTAACACATTTGAATTTTAAGTTGGCTTAATATCTAAGTGGGACTTGACAATTTCCTAACATAATCCATTTTCATGTTCGAAAGTAGACTAGTAGCGTCTCAAAATGAATTTTTACAGCACAACGCCAACTAATATAGTATCAAATTAAAACTGAAGAAAGCATTTGTTTCCGCTAATACCACAACACTTTCCGAAATTTGTTTCTTTTAGAAATAACGCATCCACTGTTAACTTTATTTTTCTGTGTATAATGTAAGGAAATGTCAGATGGTTACTGCAGTATCACACATTTCTTTCAATAGTTCTTAATGATAAGCATTATCGTTGTGTGTGCTTTCTCGCCAGAGTGTCGATGAGCTGATGTGACATCACATTACCGGTTTACCATCGTGGTTCTAACTTGTCAACCGTCCATGGCCAGAGGTAACATCAAGAACATCGGGTTCGCGGATGTGGGAGCTCATCCTGTTTTCAACCTAGTGATTCACATATCGTATATGATGTTCCAGACCTCTCCGGTAGGATGGAAAACACACCAGAGCCATATTCTGCGAAGGGTTGAGTTGTTCTCCTTAATTCGTATGAAGCACAATTCCTCATTCTTGTGAACCCTCAGTGACCATAGATGGCACAGGTGAATTCTTTGAGGTCATAAATGAGGTCTACAGTGAAGTTTCTCTCTTTGTCAAGTCTGGAGAGCACTGTAGAAAACTTTTTTCTGGAGAGTCTTCAATGGTGTATCCACGCATACACCAGATGCGACACAACCAGTACCTTCAAGGGACTGGGGAAAGTCTGACAAATGAAAAACATTTAACATTTATGACCTCATTAAAGACCTCAAGGATATCAACTGTGCCATCTATAGTCGCACGAGTGTCCACAAGGTTGATGAATGGTGCTTGAATCATTCCACCATTCGAAGAATCTGGATCTGGTGTGATTTCCTGAGAAGTCTGAAACAGCATATACGATGTGTTAGAATCTGAAGAAGATCCCACATCCCTGAACCTGTTGTTCCTGATATAAACTCTGGCCATGGATGGGTCATGAAAGATGACAGGCTAGAACACTACTGGTAATTTAGTGTCACATCAGCTCATCGACATCGAAGACGACGCTCTGGCTTTCGACGAATTGGATACTGATATGTCGATTACTCTGATTCGGACTGTATGTACCAGCTACCAGACATGCCGAGTCACGTCAGAGGATAGTGCAGTGAGGCGGGAAAGCACGCACAATGATAATGGTTATAATTGAGAACCAGTGAAAGAAATATGTGACATTGTGGTAACCATCTGACATTTTGCTTATACTATGCATAGGAAATAAACGAAACTGTGACTTGTCCTACCTAGATATTCTGTCAACTTTACATTCATGTTTCCTACTTATAAATCGCCAATAGTCAAACGTATTTAAGGAACTTATAATACACCAGGAAACTGTAGTGTCAGCGGTTTGGAGTTAGGAAAATAGCATATACCCAGTATACGCACCCGGTGATGTTTTGTAAACTTAATGATAGTATAACAATAATTTTTTTTTGTATCTCTATATATTTTATTGTTTTACTGAGTGATAAGAGGTCAAATAACTGTTTACGAATAATAGTTTGCTGTTGGTAAACATTTTTGCTGCGTCAAGCCAAGTATGAAAAATTTGCTAAAAAATTTATCATTTTTGAGCTTAAAATCCGATTTTTTTCATTTCCTACCTAGAAATCACTACATATATTGAATTATGTGGTCCCGATATGAATTTGTTATTCTATTATGATCATTTTGGTACCTCATTTGTCTACTTCGGTTGAAAAATGTGTATGTTATGACTATTTTTCAATTGTTAGTGAAATTCGATATGGCGGTCATCTTGATGACGTCATAACCGGAGCTTATACAATGTTAACATTGGTTTTTTTGTTGGTGTTGTTTTTACTGATTGATAAGAGGTCAAATAACTGATTAGAAATAATAGTTTGCTGTTGGCAAACATTTTTGCTGCGTCAAGCCAAATATGAAAAATTTGCTTAAAAATGACCATTTTTGAGCTTAAAATCCGATTTTTTCATTTCCTGTGTAGAAATAACTACATATATTGGATTATATGGTCCTGATATGTATTTGTTGTTCTATTGTGGTCATTTTGATGCCTCATTTGTCTTCTTCGGTTGAAAAATGTCAATGTTATGACTATTTTTCAATCTTTAGTGAAATTCGAGATGGCGGCCATCTTGATGACGTCATAACCGGAAGTTCATCCCAGTTTATACAATGTTACCTCTCGATTTCGTTATCAGTGGGTCATAAGGCTTCAGAAAAACATTGGTTCGTTAAGTTGTGGGGGTGGGGAAGGGGGGTGCACGTGGACCCCCCCTAGATCCCGGCCTATTTCTCAACATCTATCGATAGTCATCTCTCCACTGTTTATCTCTCTATATCATTCGGTCTTCATCTCCCGAGTAATCTCCTTAACCTTCATCTCATCCACCTCCCAAAATTCTTCTTCGTCCTACATCTCCCGAAAGTCTTTTAATTTCAAAGAGTATCACCATACATGTACGTCTTAAGACAGTCTTCATCCACACACATCATTTTATCTCACGATGGCTTTCACAACTTTACCGCACACCTCTTGATAGTTTTCATCTGTAATAGATATCATCACCAATCATCTCTCGATGGTCTCTCAAGAAACTTGTTATAAGGAGAATAACTCTTATATCAGTTTGTTCACATAACTTTTACAAATAGAAGATATTCTATAGTTGGTTCTATATAAAGTGTTATAAATTGCATTTACTTGTCAAGCTGAAAAATATACCAAGTCGAAGCCTTTTCTTGACTCTGTATCTTTCTGTTTTAGATGAAACATACACAGCCAAGTCCGAGGACGAATGCATGTCTTCCGTCCATGGTCTGTATCCGTACACGTCCTATATACAGCGACCAATACCCGTTATGAACATGGAACCATCCATGACGTTGTCGGGCTACATCAAGGTCGAAGCCCCCGACATGTATTCACCAGAGACCTATAGTTGTACACAAACAGACGAATCGTGCGCGTGTCAAACGCATACATTAAGTCTTATGGACCAATGGAAATCAAGTTTTTCTTGATGACTAACCATGCAGTAACCAAGTGGGATTTCGAAAAAGGGCATTGTGCCTTAATAATTAATCACTTGCTTTAATTCGAAATCACGTGTCCCTTGACCGTCACGCGGGGCAGGGCATCATGTGGCCTACTTTTGACAAGATAGTCCTTATCCCCATTCAAAGTGCATAATCTCACCTACGCCGATACTATAGGATGGTTTTGGTGCAAAACATTTAACGAGTGTAATAGGTCCCATTGGCATAGTCGTCCGATGTTAAACCTATATATTGTTTACTGTATCTTATGCTAACTTACATGGCGGAGATGCGTTTGCATATCACACTTTAACAGAACAATTACCGAGATTATAAGCAGTTATGCTTTGCTGCCATACTACATATGTATATCACGCTTACAGTGATTTATCATTCACACATGGACATGAATTTGTATATGGTACATGGTGCTTCAGCTCATGTTTTACAAACTGAACATAACACTAGTTTCATATTTACTAGCTAAAAATGCTTGTTGTTTTTCTATTACTTTGATTATTATTCGAGGGAGTTCTGGAAGAGAAATCACTGCATATTGAATACTGTCTGCGCATAGCGTTGAGGAACATGTTTTTACATGTATTTGTTATGACATTATGTGTGTCCCATGGACATAAAAGATCTTTTTACCTTATCCTAGTGCGTATAAGATTTCTTACCTAATGGCAGCATACTTTATAATCGTATTCGTTCATTTACCTAGTTAAAATGTCAGCTTTTCGGTGATATATTAAGGTAATGTACTGTACACCAAATTATATCGCCATGACTTCATTTCACGTTTTCATATATAACGACTTTTTCATGACGATTTAATTTCACCTCTTTTGTTATACTTTAACTTGTCTGAAGCATTTTCGCGGCAGTATATGTTCACGAATTGTTATCGCCCGTGAAATAAAACTAGGTTTACAGTATTCTCCGATTTTTCCTGTTCATCTTGTAAAGCTTCATTTAATTATTTGTTAGCGATTAATCTGATGACAGAGCATAAATGGCATTCATCATTTGAATAATAATTGGCGTGTAATCGTGTATATATCTGTTTAATTAACACGAAAAATATAATGAAATAATTCATTTTGCCTTTGGTGCATGAGCAATCACTATTTCATTCCATATAGAATAAATAAAGTGACATGGAATTTTTTCGGGATGCAATTAATTATTTTTTATATTTTCAACTTAATGTAAAATTAGGAGCTCAAACTTTTCAATGGTGGTATTGGTCTAAAGTAAGTAACTTTTGTAACTGAAGAAAAATACTAAATCGTCTTCTCCTGTTTTTGATAGTGAAAAAATACTATTTGTCAGCGGTGGAGCATCTTTAAAATAAAGTTTAAAATTCTAGTTAATTGCATATTGTTTTACTAACTTATAACAACTGTTACAGGTATTCATTTTACAGTCTATATACTGTATTACTTTATTTTCTGATCTAACCGGCATTGCTAACGTGGTTAAGTTTTGACATGTTTAACCTTCCTAACCTGGCTATACTTTAAACTTACGAGTAACGATTAATATTTCCATCGACGTTTGCTATCGTATTTATGTTACAGCTTGTTGTATAGAACCGTTTGTTTATCGTTTGATATACTGAACAAGTTAAAATGGACAACAAAATGTGTCGTAAAGGATTTATACTCGTTTAATGAAATAAAGCAATATTCTTTCTGTGTTCATTGTATTATCTTTTATTATGTTGAAGTTCATATCCTATACTACAATAGTAATGTTATATACTTAGTGTAGAATCGAACCAAGCAAAACGTTCGATACAGCGAGAAATTCTATTCAACAGAGTTTGAATCTTTATGTAGAAGCAGTACAATACCAAGACTGATGCAGATTTTGAAATTAAAGGTTCGACGTCTGTTGAACCCTCCATGGAAGTTAAAGGGACAATTCACTCATGCTAATTCTTTTATATAACCAAGCAGCAAAATATGGCATAAATGTATTGTTCTACATTTCTTATGAAACATTTAACTCAATATATTGACAAATTCTACGTTATTTTTAAGTATTTTAATTGATACCGTTGTAACTAAGCAGGTACAGTATGTACTCTGTACCCATTCCCGAGCCAAAGTCACGCACGTTAAACAAATGAACTACACCACTGAGGATGTAATAAAATGATTCTTAGGCAAGACAATTCATCTAATAAGGTAAACCACTACTGTCAGAGCGATTTGAGCAGTTCTAGACAAAAGTTGCATTACTCTACGAGCAAGAGACAGGGTTCGGCATACAAGATGTTCGACCACAATGTGTAATGGCGGACAGCGAGCGAGTTTGAAAGTTTCACACACATTTCACCACCATGGGTTTTTCGAGCTTATCACAGTAAAACCGACTGATCTAATTTCCATTAGAACCGTTTTTTTCTCCGATATATGTACAAATTTTCATGTTGTCTTAGACTGAATTGTCCCTTTAACAATTTATATGTATATGTATGGAGATCAGGATTTTCGATCAATCATGATTAGAGCGTCTGTAACTATAATTAGCTTCCTACATGTATCTATACACAAGTCAAAACTAGCTCAATGTTACGCACATTCCTAACACACCTAACGATTTTTCCCCTCGAAATTTCCCTCTAAATAGCAGAAAGATGTTCAAATGTACGTTGACTAGAGGAGGTCTCGTCATGATTTTGACATTTTCAGTCAGTAGCATTTCTGGTAAAATTGAAGACTAACAAATGAAATCTGAAGGAGACCTTTTAAATGATTTCTGAGATAAAATGGTAATAAACTTCAATTGGCAAAACTTAAGATGGCCGCTTAACGTTCGTGTTTTTTTATCAGTACTAAAGCAACAGATTCAAGAAGGATCTCGGCGCCCACCAATGAATGATCTACAGTATGTCTGACGATGTAAAAAGGGCTCTTTTCTCTGCTTTACTCATCTGTTCCCTTTCCATTTCAAATATTGAATGCACATGGGGAAACTCCACATTACGTTGCCCACATTAAGTTGTTAGGCAGGATCAGTCACTTCAGTTATCAAATTGAATATGGTTACTGCCTGCCATATTGTGTTTTGATTTGTTCCAAAATGGATATGCAGACCATGAAGACCCTACTTTAATTTGAGGAAGTCAGACTTCTTCAGTACTTACTGAGAAAGTGACAAAATCAAACCTATTTTAAAAACCCAAGATGTCTATGCTACCTTCTGGCTATCTTGATGTGCGATTGTTTCAAAATTGCAACATACTAACAACACAAGGACCTGGCACAATTTTTTTAACTAACAGTATACATCTATATATTATAGTATCAAGATACTATAATATACATATGTATACTGTTGGTTAAAATATTCGTACCATGTCCCTGTGCACCACCAGGGTTCAAAAGGAACCAATATATTAGATTTGAGGTAGACCCCTTCAATACTTTCTGAGAATGAGCACTAACAAACATATTGTTAACGGATCTGCCCTAAATGCAATATGAAAAAGAGACAGATCCCGTCATTTACTTTCGGAGAAATGGCGTAACAAGAATTGTTTATGGACGGACAGTCCAAGGACGAAAGGCGATTTATATATCTGATCATCTGATGATGGTGGGCTAATAAAATGCATGTACATAATTTAGAGGGATTCTTGCAATGCTTTCTGAGAAACAGATAACAAGAAAGGATTATGAACTGATGGAGGTTTGAAAGTAAAACTGGGTAGATGGACAGACAAGTGGACCATTCTGATCTATCCAAGTTAATTCCCTTTATTTCACCCAATCAGTACTGGCAGTGAAACAAAGGGAAGTAACTGTGATAGATCACAATGTTTAATAGTCACATTTGGTGTGGGACTTAGATTTTACACTGTACTAAAATTTTTATTCCCAGTTCCTAGAATCTGTAAATGTATCCCTTATTACACCTTTGCTAACCAAGACTTAAGATTCAGTACCTTCCTCTAGAAGAGCATCGCATTGAAACACTTGACAAGCAAAGATGGCCTTATCACTAATATATATACATTAACAAACATCCATTATTACTAGTTTATATAGACTTAACTCACTTATTTAGCTTAAAACCTTTAATGATTATCTAACATGTATCTGTTTTCAAAACTCACATTTCTTCTAATCAATTTACAAAAGATGGTAACTACAATGATTATCAGGTTACAACATACCCATTTAGTAGTTGCTTATAAATTGTTACTATTTCAGAAATGTACAAACCAATGCTTAAAGTTACTCATTTATTACTTAGAAATTAAGAATCATAATTTAAAGTGTTATACATGTCATTGTTAGATATTTCTAAAATCAGTAGCTACACATAGCAATACAATACCTGGTAAATGTAGAATTTCAGACTGTAAGCTAGGGCTCAAACAGAAAGAAAACATCTGGTTGATGAAGTATCATTTTGAATGACTTGTATAAAACCTATATAATGATTGTTAACTACATGTATATACTCATACACATGTAACGTATTCGACCCAATAAGCGCCCAGGGCGTTTAAAAAATTGAAAAAAAGGAAAAGGTGCTAATAAGACGAAATTATTGCATATATAGAAAGTTCTGTGTAGTTTTGGTCTTTATTCATGTGTAGACAATTGAAATCAAGGCCTCAGAAAGGGGGAGGGGCGCTTATAGGGACATGGGAGCTTTTTGGGTCGAATACAGTAGTTCTACTATATAGTTCTTCATATATTCATACTTTCTTCCGTCAGAACCAAATAGTGTACATCTACAAATTTTGTGTCAGGTGTAAATACCCTTAAATCTCTCCCTGTTTCTTGTTTGGACTTCAGATCAAAGTTTGTAATACAACCAATATGCATTTGACTTTGTGTTCTAGCTATCAGTAGACTGGAATCTTGTTTCACCATCCCTAAGCTGTGTCTACTTGGGTCCCTTGTATCCATCAGTATAGGAATAGCACCAACAACTTCAATATTTGTTGTTGAATCCGGGTCAAACTTGAGGACATGTAATGAGGAGGCATCGTCTTTACAGGTAATGTATATGGAACCGTCAGTCTGACAACTACAGGCACATCCCAAAGATATCACACCCCTGATGAGACTGGAGTGACATATAACTGAACAGGACTGAGTTGTTGTATTAATACACTGCACAATGTCGTCCCCAATTCTTGGTCCACAAGCGCGAGATCCAGACGACATGCCTCCAAAAATATAAATCTTATCACCCAGGCATCCCTTAACAAATTTCGTAACGGGTGTCTGGAGGTGACAGACTGAATTTGAGTCCCATTGATTATTTGTGACATTATACATATCCACACTAGACAGCAATGACCCCTCCTCATCCTCACCCCCAAATAGATACACACGGTCTCCAACAGCAACAATTTGAGCCCCGACCCTACAGACCCCAATAGGACCTGGGTGAAGACACTGCCACTTGTCTGTTAAGGCTGAGTAGTAAAAGAAGGCATTGGCTTGTTGTCGGTACCCATACAGGTATACATAGCTCTCGGCATAAGTACAGGTAGCATAGTACCCTGGTCTGAAACTGTATGGGAGCACTGTCAACATTCCATCAAACTCATACATCCAATTGGAAGAATGACGGATAAATGTGATGGAAGGGTAACATATATCCTCATTTGATGGATCATGGGTTTCTTTTTCTTCATTAATGAGGATAAGAGCCTTCTCCTTACCCATATTTGGCCTGTATTGACTCTGTGCTGTAGTGAAACGCATCTGTCCACCATAGTCCTCCTGGTACTGTTCTGCCATACTTAAATGATCTAGTACAGACTTTTCTACATCCTCTCTGAGGATACCCTTCAGCTTCTGAAGGCTATTCCTCTGGCAAAGAGGTAGATGTATCACCTGTACCAGCTTAGGGAGGTCCAATTTCCTTGCTTCTTCATCATGGCTTAGCCATTTGAGGACTGAATGGAGCACAGTATCTTCATTCTTCACCTTTAATTTTTTACTACTCAGTATAGAAAAAAGGTTTTCAGAAGTGATGTTCTCTTCAAATCCCTGTGTCGTGTAAACCTGTTCAAAGTTGGTTAACATGAAGTCATTCAAAGGATCTTTTAAGAAAGCACAATCATGATGGCTGTCTGCCAAGCACCACAAATCCCAGAAATTGTCCATGTGTACATATTTGTGAATGGTTATGTGTTGAGACACCCAGGTGAGGAAGCCATCCATTTGGAGGAAAGTTGCTGTCCATAGTACTTTGACAATATTATGTTGGCTCAGGTCAATTGTACCAGTGTACATGTACTGTATCAGTAATCTTAAAGGGCTTGCTTCCACCATCCCCAACTCTATTAACTTTTCCCGACACTCTTGCATTCCAGATTGGAACATGCATCCAAAGTACAATGAAAACACACACAAAATGTTTTTATGACATTCAAATTTCTCATTTTCCGCTTTTAAAATCACATCTGAACAAAGTTTCTCTTGGAACAATCTTTTAAGCCCATTTTGTATTTGGAAGTGCCAATGTCCAGTAACATTATTATCTACATCAAGTTCCATCATGCTCTCAATAGTAGGTCAATGTCAGTCCATCTGAAACAGATGTATACCCAATGTTATAACATGATATCATCAGCAAATTCATAAAGTACCTTACTATAAATTGTCCTAACTAAATAAGCACCAATATTATTTTTAAATCATTGAGGTCAGCAATGACAATTTGCAAGCAACTCAGTAGATTTGGTAAAAATATATAAGGATGGGTTTTGTACTGATTGCTACATCATTAATCTGCACAAGAAAATCATGTTACATTCACATATATATTACAAAGCCGACTGTCCTGTCAAATTCTGCTTCATAATTCATCCTTCCTTTCTTTAAGTCTTCACCCCTGAAAAGATAACAATCAGTGAACAACTCACAAGATAGCATACCCTCTTGCCCAATTCTTGAAACAGTGGTTGGCAAGCTCGCCAAACTTGTAACATGGGAGGAGAAAATGTAGCCACCAGAACAGGGTTAAAACCCAGTACCTCATGAACACCAATCAGATGCTCTACCGATTAAACTACCTGTTTGTCGCCGATAGGATCAATATTTTCCTATTCTGCTACATTTTAAAGTGTACACGGAACGGAAAATTATATTTTGATATGTTATTCTCTTTGATCTCCTGACAAGAATGTTGAAAACCGCATCAAAATCGGCCGCTTCAGTACCGAGATACCGCCCTCAAAAGTACTCGATTTTTACCTGTATATTGACTGCTAATTAGGGAATTGGCCGCTCACGCTGATTTGGTGAATAACTGGATGTGACGTCACGAGGACAACGGCAGTGAGGTGTTAGTAGTGGGTTTATAATTTGATTTAAGAAGGACTTATATCAAGCAGTATTATTACCGACATCCAAGTGTTCACAAGCTTATAGAATTGCATTCATGTAAAAGTGTAAAATTTTTTAATAAATTGAGTAAATATTTGTTTCATGCTTCGAAAAATAAGGAAAAATCTCCTCTCTGTGTAACTTTATAACAAATGTTGAATTAACTGTACATTTATTTAACACCTAGCTATTTAATCATTGATGAATGATTATTTATTTATTTTTTGAAGTGTACTTTTATGATGTCACATATGTGGTGACGTCGCAAATACATTAATTATTTTTTGTATCGTTCCTCCTTTATTAAGATGTTTGTTACGAACTTACATGTCAAAGGATTCTTTACATATTTATGTGTATGGGATTTCCTCCGCCATCTTGTATATTATATGTGAATTTTGATTTAATATAATTATTTATATTGTGCCTATATGCTGTATCGCATTTGGTTATAATAAAACATGAAAAAAAAATTGCACAAAGGTGGACATACATATATATATATATGTATTTCTGAAATGGGGTTACGAGAATTTTACAAATAATATATACAGTATACAATTATGGTGAGGATTTAATTATATACTAGGAAATATTGCAACTAAAATCAGGCTAAATGCATCAGCAGAAACATCTATGAAATATACATGTTTCTGGTAGGCATCACCGTGTGTACCTTGTGTAAAAACTTTAACCAGCGATCTTATCTTTGTTTTGACAGCTTACTAAATAATTAAACCTCGGGAATATTCAATTTTCATTATGTGGTCTAAAGGAACAAATTCGGAAAATGATGGTCTTGAAATTATCATTTTGAAACTGTTTCTGTGTAGATAAAAATTCACTAGCCCTATGGATTTCAAGAACCAGCATAACGAAAAGAATTTGTTAAATGTATTTTATAGCTCAATGCACGTAGATACCACAGAAATAAATTGGAATAAAAACTTGAGAGTTTGATTTCATGGTATATAATTCATTTATAGCTGTAATGAGTATCTCTTCCTTTAATTGCTACATGTACTTGTATGTCGACATGTGTTCTTAAACAATCATCAACAGTACATTTATTGGTCATATAGAATATCATTATTGGTATTACATACCGATCGATATTGACCAAAATTCACAGTGAATTGGATATCCGAAATCTAGCAACAATCAGAAATATCAAAATTCTGACATTGTGCATTATATTTGCATTGTTCTTTCCCTATATGTCATTTGAAAATAATTTTGTAGTTTTTGTTATAAAAATACATTTACATGTAACCAGAAACATATGTACAAATATATACATAAGTGTTTCTGAAGTATATGATACACTTGTTATATGAAATGTTCGAACGGTATATTTTACTGTAAACCAAGACTTGAAAAGTGAAAACAAATATCACCACATTATATAACAATTACATGATGGTCCATCGCTAACTTACCTGTGAACTGATATTTTGACACCTGACGTGAGCTAATCAACAAAGCGTGACAGATCACTAAACACCTTTATTACGTAATCTGGTTAGCCCACAGCTCATTAGTCTCGGTTGACCACACGTTTTCAGTAACTGCAGTATACAGGTAAAGCAGCACGACATTGGCTATTCGGTAGTATTCTAATTTTGATACCTCATATCTGCTGTTTGGATTAGAAATAGACATCTTCAGTCTCATTTTTTGAGCCGTTTGACCTGTGCATGATTTATTTTTCAATTAAAGACACCAATGAATGAACATGAGCGAAATATTAACAAGTCGTCGGATGTACTGTATTATTTGAAAGCTGAATGTATTTCGTCAAAAATAAATGGATCAAAAATATCACTCCTGCTAAATTATAAATATTTGTGATATTACGGTTCTCAAAACTTGGTATATAGAATCAGAAATATATGTTTCTGATAGAATTAAATCTGCCAAATCACAGTAGAATTAAATGACAAACAATTATGTACTTATATACTGATAATTAAGTATTAAATGTGTATTAATTAAGTCACCTGATCGATTTCAGACAACGCAATTTTGGATAACATAATCAAGAACATATACGTCCTTGATATAATATTCATGCATACAACATAAGTCTATAGTTAGATATATTTTATTGTGTGTAATTATGCAGTAATCGCTCGGAGATGTTCATTTATCTACGACAGATACATCATAATTATATGCATGGTATAAGTCCCTATTTTCAAGCATATTCCAAACTCATATCTGTGATCGAGGATAATATTAAATAGGTATTGGACATGTACAAAGGTATTTGTGTCTTAAAAATCGATATTTACAAACAGATAGCTTGTTTTAGATGGCAGACTCCGAAAATCGCCACTCTAACTTATGCGAGTAGAGTCGATCCCGTTGTCCTCGTGACGTCACAGGTCAGGGGTCCCGAATCGGGGTCAATGGCTTCGGGCTTCAGGTGTGTTCTAAAGAAAAGTCGCATTATCTCTAATACCGTAATCACTATGAAACTCCTACTTTTTCCATTCTAAATTTTATCTAATGACGCATTTATCAAGCCTTATATACCAAACCATTCCGTGTACACTTTAAACACCTGTAATCAGCGATTTAGTCTATTCTGTGAATACATTTTTGGTTATTCTAGTCTACATGTAGATCTATACAGCGTATGTTTGGCATCTGTATCTAATGACTCAGTTATAGGGGGGACGGATGGATGGGGACAGAAAAATGGTCAATACATGTGTAGCATTTTTAATTGTAAGTGATAAGGTCACCTTTTAGTTTTGCGCTAGGGGGAATTTCCCTATAGGTCAGTCGGTAGAGCAATTGACTAGTAAGTCTACTCTCACCCTGTTACATTTGGTAACATAGACCACTCCAAATGCAAGCAATTGGTGATAAAGAGGCTCCTTTGGAGATAGAACCAGGGTTGGTTTGATTATGTTCTGGGGCAAACACATTTCTAAGTGGGGAATAGTGTAGCACTAGCAGGTTTTAATTTTACATAGCGATACGGTCACCTTCAAGCTTCACACTAGGGGGAATTCCCCTTTAGATTAGTCGGTAGAATAGCGGACCAGTAAGCCAGGGTCATGGGTTCGAGTCCACCTTGCAGGAGAGCTTCGCCCTGATACACATGTATCAGAAATATATTTGTGCTAGAGCAGGTTGTCTTTATAGATACCGCCCCATCCTCGATACTCTAGGGGTTATGTTGTGACATCTGTAAGGCAGATTGTCTTTATAGATAGCCGCATCCTAGATGCTCCAGGTGTTAATTACTATCACCAACGTACACCTCCATCCCGTGGTAAAACTAGAGGCAACATAAACATGAGTAATTTAATTTTCCACAAAGGAATTGGTACATTAGTTCAATTTGGAACCCTATTTACAGAAAGGACATTATTTCACTAGAAAATGTACAATGAAGGGCTACTAAATTAGTGAAATCATTGCAAAATAAATCTAACCACGAACGACTTGTAGAACTAGGCCTACCGTCACTACAATGCAGACGAAAGAGAAGCCATATGGTTCAAGTCTACAGATTCTACTATCGTACAATCACTACTGTTGTCATAAATGTATAAGTAATGATCCAGTCAAGGTTGATAGTTTGATAAATTGCGGTGTAAAAACTTATTGAGAGAAGCACTAACAGGACTCTAAAGATGTAAGCTAGTTTCGCTGCTTACCAGAAATTGCTTCTTTTAAACCTTTTAAAACTTTTAAAACAAGAAGAGGATCAAGGAAAAAAACCAAATATATATTGGCCTTACAAGTCCACGACTTACAACGGCTGGAAAACATTGTGAACAGTGTGAATAAAAGGAATTGTATAACAGTTAGATCTCAATAGAAGTCTCTGCAGGACTGTTATTACCATGGTCAGTTTTTTTCTCTCATGAATGACTGTCACTCCAATTTTACAATGAGATAATCCAGGGGTGTATATTACGTCGGTAAAGGTAACCCCTTGAGTATCGAGGATGTGAGGCTAGCCCTGGCCGATCGAGTCAGGAAGAGGGTTCCTATAAAGAAATGTCATTGGAATGCATGGCCTCGCTTCAAGATAACCTATCAGTGATAAAAAATAGGCCTTTTGTGCAGATAGGCCTAGCGAAAATGAAACTGCTCTGACTAAGATAAAGCTATTTAGTATTACCTTTAGTTTAACATTTACAGTGATCATCAATGCAACATTCTAGTTTCTGTTCCATGATTGTTCACAATGGACAATGATTGATTCACGCATTTTAATCAATTTGCTGCATGGCATGACTGCCATCAACGACTTAAATTATCAAGGTTCATTCTCTTGGTGCATTCGCTTTGTATTTGTTGTAATATTTCCATATGAAATGATAAGAAAATAATTGAACCGAAAACCACATAATTAAAACTCATCAGAATCAGTAATATTCTTGTTACATTTATTATCTCATAGGCTACAGTAAGCTTCATCTTAATATTGTTGTCTAGCTTGCCTTCAGTGCTCAAATCGAACGCGTACTATAAATGCAGACGGCATTTAGTTTCGTATATAATTATCAATGTATATATTAAGGGGAAAAAAGATGTGTAGCATTTGGTAAAGCATATAGATTTATCATTCAAAGTATTATGACAAACAGTAATTGTTATTTAATATAAAATTATATAGAACAATATAGTGACGTCAAAATACGTAACTATCGCGGGAAAAATATCGTGCGAAATCGCCATGTTTCTGGTTATCACGGGCCCCGACTGATCGTTGGTCCGGGAAATAAGTTTTATCGGCGACTGAATGGTGTCATTTCAATAAATGACCTTAACAGCATTACAATCAGGTAGGCTGGGTCCTATGGTTTTAGTTTGAACCGTGCCTCAACAATTTTTAAGACAATATTCAGACACAGGCATAGGACACAGAATCAAACTCGAGGGATGAGTTTATCGCTTTAGTTTTGGTCTAAATGAAAATTAACGGAATAGCGAAAACGAGTTAATCTTATTATATAACGTAATATACATATGAAGGTTCATAAAAATATACGTTTAAAGATGCGTTGCTTATGGGTATTTTCCGTTTGTTGAACTTTGTTTTGTGTTTAGGTCGTTCTACCTGACTGAACACTCCTGTCCTGATTGGACTGAGGTCATGGTCCGATCACACTGACTATCGTTTTAATTAGTGCTGTATGGCTAAAACTGCTACTACCCAAAACTTATTCGGAGCTACCAGACACATATAATATGTGTATATGTTCCTGGATCTACTAAATTGACCTGCATCTTGGCACAAATCCGCTAAAACACGTACACCTCATCCCAATTTGGACAATTCCTACTCTAACAACATTAATGTGTATTTACTGCGACGAGACACTTTTGAAATATTACGAAATATTACACTGATGACTACATAAAAAAATGCAAATTGGAAAGCCATCGACCTTGCAATCCTCGGAAGTAGACAAGCATACTACCTGGTTATTACATAATTATATATCCATTAAAAAATGCCTACATGCATCTACAGTTACTTACATTTTAATTGCCCAAATTTTGGGCATATCTATCCCATCCATCCTTTTATTAATGAGCTTAATACTCGTACAATAGACCTATACAAGTTCATACAAATTACTTCAAAGATATACTTTTATCACATAATCTGTCTGATATCCTGTGATTTCGCCTTTGTAATATTTTTGCGTATGTCACAAGTGTAATATGTAACCTGGAGCGATTTTCATTGGCTAGAAATTTAAATTATTTTGATGTCAGACACAGAAAAAATAAAATGATGTCAGGATTACGAGAACAGCGAAACAAAATGGCATCCTCTGTTGGATTTTCTCAATACATTTTGGCATTAAATATTTTGTATTATAGGTTTTTGTAGTTATGTGATAAAAAGTATCTTAAATTTGTGTTAATTTCATATGAAATTTTGTGAAATGAACACTGTAAGATCGTATATGTATTGACAACTGAACATAAACACCCATATATATATTTGATATGACTTCTGTTTTCCCATTGAATAAAGCTGAAGCCATTTCATAAATTTCATTTATTTTGACACACATGTAATTTAATGTATCTGCATTGTTGTTGGATGATTCCAATTAATGAATGGCCATATATTTCTGTGCATGAGAAACAACCTTTTTTACAAAGTTTTACTACGAAACGACGGAAAATGTTCCGTATAACAATATATATATTATTAATCTAATAATAGAAACTATTAACAATATTAACTATAATTGGTGCCATGGGGACCGAGTGGTTAAGATGTCTCGACATATTACCACAACCAGTGACAAGCCCTCCACCTCTCGGTCTCGAGTTCAAATTCCATATGGGGCAGTTCCCAGCTGGTACTGACCACTGGTCAATGGTTTTTCTCCTGGTACTCCGGCTTTCCTCCACCATCAAACCTGGCATGACCTTGCATGACCCTGGCTGTTAATAGGACGTAAAACTAACAAAACCCAAACCTATTAACAATTTATAGATATTCAGGAAATATGTTTTATAGAATAATATATATAGAATTATCCGTAATCTTTTAAAAACAAAATTAATGTGAAACGTAAAATTGGCTGAGACATATGTAACTATCACCCTCTTATGTCAGTTTGAACATGGTAATGGACGAAGACTTCCTTTATGTACATTATTTTGGAAGATCATGATTATTTATAATATGTCTTATGAATTTTGCAATTTTCTTTTGTCATTGCAGGTTTTATTTGACCCAACAGACTAAATGAGAGTGCTTGAGACTGAAGCGACACAGTCGTACAACATGGGAAAGAATCGCAAACATAAGATGCGAAAGGCAAAGGAAGCCTCAGAGTCTTCAGATGATGGGTGTGCTTCAGGTAGTTATATATGATGTTCTAGCATGTACCATTTGAATCTTCCAACTTTTTTTGTTAATTCCGTGATAACAAATGAACATACAGGTTCATTCACCATCTGTCAAGAAATTACGGAAGGAAAAGTTACAATTGTTGTACCGCTATATATATACGTAACTTCAGTAGTTATATATTGCTATCATTTGTAGACAATTTTAGTAGACAGATTTTGCAGTAGCTGGTGACTTCCATATTTTAGGCTGTTCTTGAACATTGCTGAAAGGTCCATAGATTGTCATTCAGAACAAAATGCATAAAAAACCAATTCAAAAGTGAATTCCAAATTGATATATTAAAGCAATGAGCTAATGATATGTTTATAGATGACATTATGCCTTATTTTTGTCAACTTTCAGTACCAGTGTGTAATCACATCAACATGGCAGTCAATTTTGCTTCCATGAAGAAAGGATTGGCCAAACAAGTATTTGGGGAGTGTGCGGTAGGTTTCAGTCCACATTTCAACAGTTGTTTTGATTTCCATGTCAACTATTACATATATCATAACATCTATTAACCTTTCCATTTCTTTTTAATTTATGTCAATATCTTGTATGTCATCATGCAGATGTTATGCAGACTAGCTAGAATACTGAATAGAAGACTGATGAGTATTTTAGTTTTTGAAAGAAAATATTTTTTGAAGAATATGTTAATAATTAGTTACATGTTTTGGCAGTCCTGTTCTAAGGAAAGTTCATCTGGACGTAAGTCAGGACAGGGGGAGACAAATGACCAGGCCAGTGCATCGCATATAGAAGAAAGTTTACTAGGTGACCTTGAGCCTACTCTGTGGGTGTGCCTGCAGTGTGGACACCAGGTAATACCAACATAAAATTATACAAAATGACATGAATTCGTTTATAAGAACCCTTTTATAGACTATTTTTTAAAGCAATTTTGTGTACTGTCTGTTGCTAGCCACATCTTTGCGAAAAGAAGATCTACCTCAATTGTCTATTCTCGAACTTCAGTCTGCATGTTTTATGTTACTATATAATTTTTTGTTTCACTCATAATCCAACCAGAAAATCAATTTAAATAACAAAGAAATACTATCAGAAAAGTTATTTATATAATGATTATTTTAGGGCTGTGACAGGAACTCGCGTGACAAGCATGGACTCAAGCATTATGAGACGCCACGGTCAAGTTGTCATTGTTTGGTGATAAACTCGTCCACCTGGACGTGCTGGTAAGAACGACTTCCATCTATATCTATTTTACTTGTAGAAAAACGAAGAAAACTTGGGATTGTAATCAAATAGGATAAAGAATACTATACGGTGGTTAAATTTGCTGGTGGTTTATTTCCGGATTTAACTGATATCTACAAATTCTAAATACCAGTGAAATATTTTAAAATCCATTGATGTATGTAATAAGAATATTATAATTCATACAAATTACATGAACCGTACCGTTAAATCTCAGTGAATATATCGATCCCATATAGGTAATTAGTGAAATAGTGTAATTTAGTGTTTCACATACTTTTCTTGTTTATCAAACATGACATTATAATATTGTCATTGCTAGGTGCTATAAATGTGACGATGATATTCCACTGGAGCGTAGCAGACGCCTACAGGAATGTATGGAGTATCTAAGAAAGCAGGCAGGTCTACCACAACCTGAACCAGGTGAAGTAAAAAAGCCCTCTTTTTCAACTGTTCTAATTAAAATTAACCTATTCAATGTAGTACTGTGCCTTCTGTGTCTCATATAAACTTTTATGTACATAAAACTCAGATTTTTTGCTCTTTATCCTTTCATTGTGTTTTATAGATTATGTTGTACATTTTACATGTGCAATGTTTTATGAAGCTGTTGGCTATAATGTTTTTGTATTTCATTGTTGCATGATATATTTCTTCTCTACTAAATGATAGATTTGTTAATCAGTTATCCGAAACGTTTTTATTTTACAACATTTTATTGTTCAGGTGGTAATACAATGAAGGAAGAGTTGGCTGAAGTGCACACAAATCATTCTCCCAAATCAGATATTAAGTCTTCCCTAAACTTCTGTTTCAATCAGTGTACATGTTTTGATATTTTGTAGTGAAGCGTGTCAGCCATGAGGCTTCTGCTGCTGTAGATGGAACAGAACAAGTAAAGGATACAAATACCCGCCCCCTTACACCAAAGTCTTCCACACCTGGATTATGTAATAAAATCAAGGTACACAATTCAATTATGAAGCATTCTTTCTTCAACATGTTTGAATATAATTTGGAATTTTTAGGACACCTGAGACAAAGTCTCAAGTGACCTATTCTAATTGCCTTTTATCCGTCTTCGTGCGTCATGTGTCCGTAAACAATTTACATTTTCGACTTCTTCTCCAAAACCGCTGAAGCAATTTCAATGAAATTTTGCACAAACCCTCTAAGTCATAAGGCCAATCAAAATTGTGAATTATATGACCCCTACCCCCCAGGGGGCTGTGGGAGGAGCCAAAAGGGGTAAAATTGGCTAAAATTTCAAAAATTTTCTTCTCCACTCACATATGTGGTAGAATCAAATACAGAGGATTCCGCTTATTTGCATAGGTCATTTTCCAGAAGGAAATATGCAAATAACCGGAGTATTCGAATAGGCGGAGATGACATTTTGCACCTCCGTTTGACCCCACACATATGTATGTGAATAGGCAAATAAATATCGTTTCGTTTACTTGATAAATACGTAAATTATTTACACTTAAAACGAACCACAAGTAATTACTTTCGAAGTTGTAAATCGATTTTAATTGTTTAATAACAAAAAATATTCCAATATTAGATTCTTGTTTGCGTTAGATCGACACGTGAATATTTGAGAAACAGCTAAACGATCGATATCAAATGCAATTAGATTCTACTAAACAGGATTGGATTTGTGTCTACAATTCTAAACCTAAATAATAAACAAATTTACGTACATTTGCCTGGCAAAGTGAACTTACGATCGTGATTAAACTTCAAAGTGCCGATCAACTAGTAGTGTTGCTTTTACACATGTGCATATGAATTCGAAAATGGCGGCAGGTGATGAAGCCATGCGTTCACTCGACCTAAATGTCTTTTGAGAATTCTCCCTGTATTGTTGATCTATACGGCGAATAGCTTGATAACATTTCAGAAATTAATTCATATCCAAGTAGCAATGAAACAATTAACGTAGCAAGTATCTTTTGTATCCTAAGCTTACATACTGTACGAAACTTGCGGTAGTCATTGTACTCCGACTTTGCATGCTTTTATGTCTCGTTCAACGAGACGCTTGATACGCACATGTCTGTCGTATTTAACAAGACTCAGGTTGAACGAGACTACTCATGAATGGCGATTGTTGTAAGGAAGCATGGTTTCTCCAATCGATCGCGAACTAAGGTACGTTACGTTAATAAATAAACATATTTGAAAGTGCAAATGCTTTAATTAGATGTTTGAGTCGGTGATAATACTAAATTTATGATCAACCGCTGCTGATGTAAATCGTAACAGCGTCGAATACCTTTGCAGATTCATGCATAAAATAACAAGCCATACTATAATGTTAATCTGTTACCAGGATGATTTCTAGTAAAAGTGAAGTATCTTGAAACATATATCGGCGAATTTCGCTAAAAATATATTGCAAAATTGAAAAATATTCTATTTTATTTTTAGAATTTCCCAAATATTTTATTCAAATAACCGGAGGTCATGTAAAAGTCTATGCAAATACACGGAGTTGAAAAACAAAGATAAAGAAGGGAAAAATCGGGACCGCAGAATTTTATGCAAATAACCGAAATATTCGAATAACCGTTATTCGATTATGTGGAGTCCTCTGTACTCTTCATAGATAGAAAGGTCTCAAGGTCCTCTACAAAAATTGTGAATTATATGACCCTGGGGTCTCAGGTTTCCCCCTGGAGAGGGGGTTAAGTTTACTATAGTTTATATAGGAAAAACACATTTATGAACATTATTTGCTTATTTTTATGGTAAATTAGTCAAACTTGGTTAGATTTATTAGCCTGAAATAGCATTTTAACACCATTTCCATATTGGTCCTGGCCCACCTCCAGGGGCCAAAAGTGGTCAAAATGGATAACATTGCAAAAATCTTTCTTCTGAATTCACAGATTTGATGGAACCAAATACTCTTCATAGGTTAAAAAGTCAAATTTATAAAATTACAAACTGACTTCAAGGGCCTGATGGGCCAATATATAGTGTTTATATGTCTTTGTTTTAATCTGTATCAGAACTAAGATGACCGCTAAGGCCCATGGGCCTCTTGTTTTCAAAAGTTACTTTACTTTTAAGGTGCACAATTTAATCACCATATACCACTGTAATATTTTGTTCAGCATTTTGATAATAGTCTGACATTTTTTTCCAACTTTATTGATGTTTGCATTATTCATTATTATTTTTGCTTTGTTCAGGGCCTAAGTAACCTTGGAAATACCTGCTTCTTCAATGCTGTCTTACAGGTTAGTAATTCCTTGACTGCAATACACTATTCCCTGACAGCAATGGTATATTAAATTTTCTAAATCAAAACATTAAAGTTTTACGTGCCATAATTCTCATGCTCACGAATCAAGAAGAGCTTTTCATATGTTATTCACCATCAAAAGCTACCATGATTTTGAGAATTACCATACTTACAATACATAGGTTTTAATTTTACAAAGTCAAATAAGAGCTCAAAATGAATCTACGCTAAAGTGCAATGAAATGAGTATGTATGGTCACGTCCTGGAGTCAAGTTCTGGTCTACAATTTTATCTCACATTTTCACAGTGTTATTAGTAATTATAAAGTGACTTATGAAGATATGTTTTCATCTAAAAATACATAATGCATAAAAACAAGGACTTTTACAGTGCAAATAAGGCATCATACATGTTTATCCATGCCTTTGAATGATTTCCAAAGTTTAAGTTATCAAATCTTATCGCATCCAATAAATTGCAGAAAAAAATAGCATGTCAAAGTGTTCACCTAGTGACAGCAGATATAACTTAAAAGCAGTTTTGTTATAATGGAGTACTTGGTGTTTCTTTTAAAATTTGATGTGTTTTTATCTATATATCAAATATTCTATCCATACCAATTGTTTTATCGTTGCCTATACCAACCAACTCAACTTCTTAGACTGCCAGGGAAGGGCAATCAAACCTTTCTTCTATGGAAGACCTTACTAGTAGCAGTTCTGCATCTTTACATGCCAATGTTTTAGTTATCTCCCGCTTTTTCCGAAACGGGGATATTAACTTGGGTTTGTCCGTCTGTCTGTAAAGCAGGGGATGGAAATTCCACAAATTTGCTCGGATGGAAATTCCACAAATTTGCTTGTTTGTCTACAGCTCAAAGAAGGTCAATTACATCATAGAATGTTGAAGTGTTAAAGTTCATGTTTTTATGTGATACCTATCCTGTTGCTTTGCTTAAATAACTATTTTATCTCTCTGCATGCTGCTATGATGTAAAATGTTTGCTCTTCAGAATGTGACACAGACGCACTGCTTTGAAAGCTGCCTGTTAGAGCGTGGAAAGAAAGGTCGGTCACTGTCAATCTCTGGTAAAAGTGATACAGACGATAGCTCTACAGGAGAGGAGAGTGATGGAGAGCCACCGCCAGTAAAGGAGCTGCCATGCATAGCTGTATCTCTGGGCGAAGCTGGGCCTCTCACTCAATCTCTCATTCACTTTCTCATGGAAATGAACAACAACACATCTAACCGCAGTTCTACAGTCAACCCAAATGCTCTCTTCACTCAGGTCTGCAAAAAGTAAGTTGTATCTCCAGTATATTACAATCCTTTTCATAGAGCTCTGAAAATGAATATATGTAGTTAAACCAATTTATATACAAGTTTGAACTCAATTAACCTCATTAATTTGAAGTGATTTGTTTTTCTTACCAAAACTATTTCTATATATTCAATAATAGTATAGTTGAATATTTAGATTATTGCAGTTTTACCATGGCCCCACCTACCTAGAGCTAATTAGATTGAGCTGTAATATCTACCTATAAAATATTTGATACAGTATATTCAGTGCAGCGTTGACTACTTTTATTACAGAGCTCAGAGGTTCCGTGGCTATCATCAACAGGACAGTCATGAACTTCTACGTTATTTGTTAGACAATATGAAAATGGAGGAGATAAAGGTGAGTATGAAGTAAGATTAAATCAATTTTATCCTCTTAAAGAGTGAGAAGTATAATAAAAACACTTAGAATTATGTGACAATGATATATGGTCACCAAAAAGAGTGTTGTACCGAGTATAAAGAGAAATTTGAATGGAAATTTTTTATATATTTCGGCTGCAATAAGCCCTTGACAGATTTAAGTTTAAAATGTTGCTTTGTTATATTCATAACAGATTTCGGCCTTTATGTTAAATTGTTGTATGTCTGATGCAATGTTTTAAAATTCATTTAAATCCTACAATATTTAGGATTTCGTCAGATTTTGTGATCTGACAGTTGTACATCATTAATTCACTTATTGATTTTTTAGAGACGGCAAGCTGCTATTTTAAAATTTTTTAAATTGCCTGAAAATGTGAATCCAAAGAAAGTAGATGAAGAAACTCGATATAGGGTGCGAGGTAAGATGATTGGTGTTAAAACAAAACAAATGTTTTCCAATTACATTTGAAATTTGTTTCAACCAAAACAATACTGTTTTAATACACAGTTTTCTATTACACTAATTTGTTTATATCAGTTGGCTATCCCTTTCTTATAAAAAAATGACATAACTACTTTCATTACTTCAAGTAATTGGTTTTATGAAAAACAATCAATATGCAAACTTCAATTTAAAGCAGTTTTTCCTTGGTCTATCTGAGTTTTATTTGATAAATGATTTCCCTTTTTCTGCTACAGAATATGGGCGGCAAGGCAAGCACACATTTGTAGACTCTGTGTTTGGAGGAAACCTGATCAGTACAGTTATATGTGAAGAATGTTCCTTTGTAAGTCATTCTTCTTTTATAAAAAAAATAGATTAGGTCGCTTCTGTTTAATATTGTTATATTTGTAGACATATGTATTTCCAAGCATTTTAATTGACAGTCATCATTGAGTACATGATTAACACGGTAATTTGATTTATTTGATTTTAGAATTAAGGGTTCCATTCAAATAATAAAGTTAACCCTTGTTAATCTGATCTCTTGTTTCCCCCTTGTGTCAGGATTGTAAATTTTCTGGACTGAAGGCTCTTGATTATCGCGAGTCCACTGTATCATTGCTGGTATTGTGTTTTGTACACCTCACAGACATTTGTTATTTATTGTCGCTTTAGATATCACAGATCTTCGAGCCATTTCTGGATATTTCTATCCCTATCACTGAAGAAAAGGTAAGACCTAAACAGTCATGATGATATCGATGATAAAAGATGTATGTATGTCAATAATTGTAAATTCATAGATATTCTAGACCTAAACAGTCTTGATATCGATGATATCGTCAATTAAATTCTTCTAACATAGATATTTATAAGACCTAAACAGTCATGATGATATTAATGATAAAAGATGTATTGTAGATAATTCTGTTTCCATGTGTATCAACCAAACCATTTAACATATGTAGCAGGGGTTTAAATATAAGGCGGTACCCAGTACCATGACCCCAGGTGTAGTCATTGTTCCTATACATGTATATTAATTTTATGTTTCCATCATTTCAGCCTCAGAGACCTAACCAGGTGCCAGGAGGGAGGAAGAAGGAAGCGGTAGATGTGGAGTCGGTGGAGGAATCTCCTGCAATTGGTATCGATGGCTTCGCTTTAAAGGGAGATAAAAATAGTAAACACGTCAGTAAGAAGGAGAAACGCCAAGCAAAGAAGGATGCTAAGGTATTGATTTCTCATTCTTTAGTATTAACCTTATCATTACACTTCACTTCCATGATAAAATGTCCTAAAATAAAAATGTTAAAGTGCTTGTTTGCATTCACTTCCAAATTAAAAATTAATTAATTTCCCCTGAAAATAACTTTTAAATCCCATAAACCTATTAAAACACCATTATATCTTAAACAGTAAGCATTATTATTAAAATTACTTTATTGATTTTTAGCACTTCAATGATCAAAGTCATCTGATTTTTTTTTTTATAATTTTTATTTTTTTCCAATTTCATTGATACATAATATCTCATTCACACATCATCGTCCTCATCCTCATCAATTAATTCCCATCATTCTCATCATCAATCATCCTTACAAAACAATAATTATCCTCACAAATAGATATCTACATCAATATTGAACACAAACAATACATGGTATCATCATCATCATCATCATGATATCATCATCATCCTCCCATCATCAATCATCATCATCATCCATCATCATCATCATCATCATCATCATCATCATCACAATCATCATCATCATCATCAATCATCAACAGAATCATTATCACAATCATCATCATCATCATCACCATCATATAATCAGTCATCATCATCTTCATCTTGATATCATCATAAATCATCATCATACCATCATGTTGTCGTAGATCATGATTCATTATCATCATCATCATCATCTGTAACATCGTGGTAAAGATTCATCATCATAAAATACTTAGCTATGACCATTCTCATTCTTTAGTATTAACCTTATCATTACACTTCACTTCCATGATAAAATGTCCTAAAATAAAAATGTTAAAGTGCTTGTTTGCATTCACTTCCAAATTAAAAATTAATTAATTTCCCCTGAAAATAACTTTTAAATCCCATAAACCTATTAAAACACCATTATTTCTTAAACAGTAAGCATTATTATTAAAATTACTTTATTGATTTTTAGCACTTCAATGATCAAAGTCATCTGATTTTGATCCTTTTTCATATGAAAATAATTGGGTAAAAATCACAGTTATTTCATCAGCAATTAATGACCACATCAATGGTAGTGAGTTTGAGTTTTGGATTTTAGCAGGCCTAGTATTGGTAATACGATTAGATAGCTTTATCAAGCTCTGGAATCCTGACTATGGCTGTTGTGGCTGAGTGGTTAAGAAATTCCAACATATTACCTCTAGCCCTCCACCTAATGGGTAGCAAAACCCACTTGGTCCATTTGCCAGGCACAGGCCATGGATTGGTAGGTTTTTAGCTCGCCTATTCGAAGAATAGGGGGAGCTAATGTTGTCACCCCGGCGTCGGCGTCAGCGTTGGCGTCCCATTTCACGTTAAAGTTTTGAGCAAGTTTCTGTTTCCTCAATTTTTTAAGCTTAAGTCATCATAAATGTTTATGATTTTATATTCCTAATGTGTATGGATGCTGAACGTGATAATACAACCAATTTGGGGCCCTTTAGGGGGTTTTTGAGTCTGTTAATTTGTCATATTTCCATGTTAAAGTTTTTGAGCAAGTTTCTATTTTGTCAATTGTTTAAGCATAAGTCATCATAAATGTTTATGATTTTATTTTCCTAATGTGTATGGACGCTGAACATGATAATACAACCAATTTGGGGTCCTTTAGAGGGTTTTTGAGTCTGTTAATTTGTCATATTTCCATGTTTAAATAATAAATACTTGAACATCAACTTCTTCTGAATAGGCGAGCTTTGCTGTTCTCCAACAGCTCTTGTTCTCTAGGCACTTAGATTTTCTTCCACCTCCTTTTTCTAACCCAGCACATCCTTAAATTACCTATTAATTTAATGTTAATCAAAATAAACCTGGCAGAATTCTGAATGTGTGTTTGTTGTTACAGAGGCGTGCTAAAGTGTCCAAGAACCAAGTGTTACCTATGGCTGGAGAAAACACTCCTGCTGTAGAGGAAGGTGATGGACAGGGGGAGGAAGCCGAGTCAACAGAGACACAGCCGGGTAAAGATGGAGGACAGAAGGAAGCACTTGACGAAGAGGGTAACTCCAGTAATAGGGATGATCCATCAGGTATGAAGACCCAATCCAATGGCAAAAAAATCACATAAGTCTTGTTAAAAGTTTTCAAAGTTTAAACACAACTTGAAAAACTATTAATTTGATTAATTAATTGATAAAAGCTGAGCTTTAAATCCCCCTGAAATGTCATAATGAACCTTTACCTTCTTAGATTTATAAGTGTTCAAATATGTTTACAGAGTTAAAGGTTCAGACAGACAACAGAAGTTTAATTATAGTGGTTTTTTTGTATTACTCAATGTTTTTATAACAGATGCTGATGTGGAGGACAATTTGGAGAGTGACGTGAACCGTTTCGCAAGCCTGTCTGCCTCATTTCGAGAGAAACCGGTGACTGAGGAAGAACAAGGAGCGGTTGGTGGGAATGAAAATACGGAAGCCTTCCCGACAGGCTGTGAGTCAGTCATGCAGGACTCGTGCGGGGCTGGCAGTCTGTCAGAGTCTAGTGGTACATTTAAAGGAGCAGAAAGCAGCACTGGTCCAGGTTCCCTGAGTGGAAGTACGAGTACTATTAAACAGGGCCAAGATAGCCCAGAGGAGGGACCAGATCAGGCAAGGTCAAGTAATGGTCACATGTGTAATGGTGAAGAAGCTGGACATTGTAATGACCACAAGGAGGAAAGCCAATGTGATAATAGGACTGGAGGTCAAAATGGAGTAAGTCAGATCTCGGATATTAATGGCAAGACAGAAAACAGAAATGGAGTCTGTCAGGTCTTGGATAATAATGGTGAGGGTCAAAACAGGAACGTTGAAGGGAAACTTAGTGCTAGTCTATGTAATGGGGAACTAGAAAACAGAACTTATGATAGTTGTGATGTTGAAATTGTGAAGAAAAGTCTTTCAGATACGCATATTGTAAATGGACATGCAAGTAGTTGTGGCATGCCGCAGTGTTCCATGAATAAAGAGGAAAATAACCTCTGTAATGGTATCTCCACTGATTCCTCTGTACTGGCTGATAAACTGGACAAGTTACAGTTACAAGATGGAGAGGACACAACAGACAACACTACCTCAAAGTATGATCACTTGCCAAAATCTCGCTCAGCGGAGTGTGTCGGCCCCACTTTGGAAGGTGGGCGTAATTCACCCAAGCCTTTAAATTCCTCCAGCGTTTTGGATAGTGTTAATAAGAAAACAAGTCCTGCTCTGTGTCGACAGACCTCTAATCACTCTAAGCGGAAGGAGGCCAAGTTCAAGTCGACCTTGACACTGGGTCAAAGATACCAACCATCATCTCGCGAATGCTCCATCATGTCTTGTCTACACCAGTTCACATCAGCAGAGTTACTCACCGGTAACAACAGGTTTGGCTGTGCTCAGTGTACCAAGATCAAAAGCAAACACAACCCCAATAAAGGTCAGTCACTACAAAATTCCAAACATAAGGAGTTTTATCATGGAGATTGAGTACAGTAAACATACTTATTTTGTCACAACCAATTTTTTGTGCAAAATTGATTAAATATATACTATATATATAGTTATATACCAACTACAGACAATACAATTTGCATAATTTTGTTATAGAGCAAAATTTTCTAGCACAAAAAGCACTAAAACATAATTATCATTAAAATATGTACATACACATTTTACACCATGTAATTATATGCTAGCATATATTATTCGTTATAATTATTGTTAAAAAAATATTGTTTATCTCCTGTCTGAACATTGGAGCTCTTTTACAGTTATTTGAAACATTTGCTGTCAATTTAACTTGGAAAATCATTTGTATAGAATTACAGAAATACAGCAAAATTATTCTGCGCATGCATTGTTAATGATAAACAGTTTTTAGCCCACCATCATCAGATGGTGGGCTATTCAAATCGCCTTTCGTCCGTGGTCCGTCGTCCGTCCGTCCTTCCGTCCGTCCGTCCGTCCGTCCTTCCGTCCGTCCGTCCGTCCGTTAACAATTCTTGTTACCACTATTTCTCAGAAAGTACAGAAGGGAGCTTCCTCAAATTTCACATGTAGGTTCCCCTAGGGCCCTAGTTGTGCATATTGCATTTTGGGACCAATCGGTCAACAAGATGGCCGACTGGCGGCCATCTTGGATTTTGATAGTTAAAGTTTAAAACCGCTATTTCTCAGAAAGTTTTGAAGGGATCTTTCTCAAATTTCACATGTAGGTTCCCCTAGGGCCCTAGTTGTGCATATTGCATTTTGGGACCAATCGGTCAACAAGATGGCCGACTGGCGGCCATCTTGGATTTTGATAGTTAAAGTTTGTTACCGCTATTTCTCAGAAAAGTACTTAAGGGATCTGTCTCAAATTTCACATGTAGGTTCCCCTAGGGCCCTAGTTGTGCATATTGCATTTTGGGACCAATCGGTCAACAAGATGGCCGACTGGCGGCCATCTTGGATTTTGATAGTTAAAGTTTGTTACCGCTATTTCTCAGAAAGTCATGAAGGGATCTTTCTCAAATTTCATATGTTGGTTCTCCTAGGGCCCTAGTTGTGCATATTGCATTTTGGGACCAATCGGTCAACAAGATGGCCGACTGGCGGCCATCTTGGATTTTGATAGTTAAAGTTTGTTACCGCTATTTCTCAGAAAGTTTTGAAGGGATCTTTCTCAAATTTCATATGTTGGTTCTCCTAGGGCCCTAGTTGTGCATATTGCATTTTGGGACCAATCGGTCAACAAGATGGCCGACTGGCGGCCATCTTGGATTTTGATAGTTAAAGTTTGTTACCGCTATTTCTCAGAAAGTTTTGAAGGGATCTTTCTCAAATTTCATATGTTGGTTCTCCTAGGGCCCTAGTTGTGCATATTGCATTTTGGGACAGATCGGTCAACAAGATGGCCGACTGGCGGCCATCTTGGATTTTGATAGTTAAAGTTTGTTACCGCTATTTCTCAGAAAGTACTTAAGGGATCTTTCTCAAATATCATATGTTGGTTCTCTTAGGGCCCTAGTTGTGCATATTGCATTTTGGGACCAATCGGTCAACAATGATGGCCGACCGGCGGCCATCTTGGATTTTGATAGTTAAAGTTTGTTACCGCTATTTCCCAGAAAGTACTGAAGGGATCTTTCTCAAATTTCATATATAGGTTCCCCTAGGGCCCTAGTTGTGCATATTGCATTTTGGGACCAATCAGTCAACAAGATGGCCGACCGACTGACGGCCATCTTGGATTTTGATAGTTAAAGTTTGTTACCGCTATTTCTCAGAAAGTACTGAAGGGATCTCTCTCAAATTTCATATGCATGTTCCCCTTGAACCCTTGTTGTGCATATTGCATTTTGGGAGTGATCGGTCAACAAGATAGCCGACTGGCGGCCATCTTGGATTTTGATAGTTAAAGTTTGTTAACACTATTTCCCAGAAAGTACTGAAGGAATCTTTCTCAAATTTCATATGTAGGTTCCCCTACGACCCTAGTTGTGCATATTGCATTTTGGGACAGATCGGTCAGCAAGATGATCGACAGGTAGCCATCTTGAATTTTGATAATTGAAGTTTGTTACTGCTACATATCTCAGAAAGTACTGAAAAGATCTTTCTCAAGGTTCATATATAGTATGTAGTAAAAGTTTGAAAAGCAGGGAAAAGATCCCTCTTTCTGTTGTCAGACATAGATCATTCTTTGGTGGGCGCCAAGATCCCTCTGGGATCTCTTGTTATATAAAGAACTGAAATGAAACTTGATCTTGTATGATCATGTTTTCTATTGTCTTTGCCAATAGAGAAGAAAGAAAAGCAGTACTCCATTGCCTCGAAGCAGTATCTGATATTTACACCTCCGCCTATTCTCACATTGCATCTAAAACGGTTTGAACAGGTAAGTGGTAACTTGGATTTTGCCAGTCAAACTTCATTGGAAAGGGTCACAAATGTCGTCAGGTTATTATATTAAGTGTACATAAAGAATCTGTAATCTATTTTGACCTTCAATATTTCAGTTTAATTTAATAAAGTACACAGTTACAAAGTCTACATTGTTATTAATAGCTTTGATAATGTGTAACATGTTATTATAATGATTTGTTTCTTCTAGGTCGGCTACAGTTCCAGGAAAGTAAACCGTCATGTAGACTTCCCGTTTGTATTAGACTTGGCACCCTACTGTAGTTCCCTATGTCAGGTAGGAGGATCAGAGAGTTTTACATTCAATGTTGATTTATATCTTTAAAACTTAATGATAAAAGTGATGCTGACAATTAAATTGTGAAATTTCGATATGTGTATATAGTTATTTTATTGCAACACAATTTAGTGCAAAATGTAGTGCAATCTTTGATTCGCCAGCTTGCTAAAATTTCTATACAAAAATGTATTTAAATATAAAGATAGCAAATGCAATCATATTATGTAATAGCAAATAAGTGCTAAAATAAGATTACTGGTAAAATATAAAATAAAGTATTCTGTGTGCAGTACTAGTTATCGTGATTGAAAGAGTTGCCTCTCTTGGCACAATCATGCAGATAAATTTGATGGATTTTATTGGTAGAATTGTACACTGTATTCTCTAGATCTATCTACAAGTAAGTATACAGTTTGCTTATCCGTCTGACGAGCCTGTTATGTTATTACAGGGTATAAAGCCTGGACAACAGAAGATCCTCTATGCGTTGTATGGTGTAGTAGAACACAGCGGTCGGCTCAACGCAGGCCATTACACAGCTTACGTAAAGGTACGCCCCAATGTCGGACTAACTAACACATTCTTGGCGTCAGGCTTCCCAAGCAAACGCGAATACATCCAGCGCTACATGGAAAACCTGGCTAGTAATGTGTCACTGGAACGTGAGGAATCCATAGATGTACTAGAAGAGAAACTTGTACCACCTGGTCGTTGGTACCACATCAGTGATAGTCGGGTTTCGGAGGCAACCGAGTCTACGGTACAGAGAGCTCAAGCCTATCTTCTGTTTTATGAACGTATATATTAGACACCACACCAGGACTGTAGGAACAGTCTTTGCTTCAATGATCAGTGAGATTTCAGGATGATTATTGCCTATCATTTCCTAGTTGAACAATGAAGGAATTTTATTATGTAGCTATGATATGTAACTTACATTGTACTGCTCTATTAACTTGTTCATCCCTTGAATCACATTTGAACTCTTCAATTTCCATATTTGGATTAGTTGATATTGAAGTTTAAGTGGTAAATGGTATGGAGTTTGTTGTTGTGGCTAGCTTAACTCCAACCTGATGTGATAATTTATAGAGGCTAGCATTTGTTAAGTGATCATGTTTTTAGTCAGAATAATTTCTGATTCCATGGTTAGTTAATGTCAATTTATTATTGACATGACTTCATCCTTGGTTCAAGAGCTTTGAACTTTGTTAAGATGTAAAGAAGGGATGTTTTGTTATGTACACGATATATTCAAGTGTAATACCAATAATGTTAAAACTTAGTGATTTTTTAATGATATCTTAAACTACAAAAATTACAAAACTTCTACAAAAGCAGTATAGTGATGACTATTACAAATTGGTGCTCCTAATAAAAGTGATTATCAGTAGCAAAATGGAACAGTAAACTTCCCCATGTGTCAATATTATTATCAACCTAACCAAATAGTTATACTATTGTACTAGCTGCGACTTGTACTCTAGTGTGGCTTATTTGTGAACAAAACCAGGAAAAAAAATGTTAAAATAGGCCTTTGTAGCTTTCACTGTAATGTTCCATTATAAATATATGAAAGAGTGATAAACTTTGTTTTACCGTATTTGTATGATTTTGATTATTATGAAAATTGTCATTTAAAACACAAAATTGAGAAATAATTGAGATCCAAAAATTACAAAAAAAATTTAATAAATTTGAATCCATATTCCAGAGTCTTTTCAGTAACCAAGATACATTACACATGAAATTTTACGTTTACATGTACTTGAATGTTGGTTGGCTGCAAGTGAACCCCTCTTTAGCTAGTAATCTCTTTATAAAATGTGTACATTTACAAAGATGTATGTGTGTTGGAGCTTTTTTTGCACATGATTTACAGCCTTGATCTGTTCCAATAACCTAATTAAACCTCTAAGTCTTTCACTGGGATGAACTAAGGACAGTTATACAATGCTGTTAGCATGAATTACAAAACTCCATTTTAGGTCACCTGAGAAGAAGTCGCCTTTTGTCTGGTGTCGTGCATTATCTCTCATCCATCATAAACATTTTGGACTTCTCAGTATTAAGCCATAAGACCTAGATACACGATACATTTGTATTGTGTCTTAATTTTATTATTAGCATGCTGGGATGAATTGCTATTAAGTTAGTTTAAATCAAAGGTTTTGACCTCCATTCAAGGTTGCAGATACCGATACATGTATGTTAAAATCATTCTATTACTTGGAAGAAACTTCTTGCATAGCATGCTATATAGTAATAGTTCACCAAGTTTGTTGAAATGAAAAACCGTAACTTGTATTAAAGGTAATATAATAGCATTCATTGCCTTAATCTCCAAACCATGGCCACCTCTCATGCATTCATTCAAGAGACATGATATCAGAGGGTACCATGTTTATGTGTAAACATGTTCACTAGATGAGTAAGGTGGCAGATAAATGGAGCAAAAATAAGTCTTCTTGTTAAGTCAGTTTATTTGTAAATTTGGTACATAAATATGATAACAAACTATGGAATCTTAGATAACTTAATGTATGGTGATGTATTACCTTCATTTGGTATACCTCTAGATTTAACAGGTATTGACTAGATACATAGTGTTTCGCACACAAAAAATCATGTATCATTAACATGTAAATAATTCATAATTAGTGAAATTATTAATTGCATTGTTTATCCATTATAATCAATTAATTAAGGCTGATTTTTTTTTTCTGTGTTTGTTTGTCATCCTCGAAAGAGCACAGTTGTAAAGTCATTGATCTGCTAGGAATGGCAGCAGAACATGTATATGTATAAAGAATTTTTAATTTTCTTGCAATTTTTGTGCCATTTAGAAATTTTAATTTTAATTCTTCCATGCATTGATATACTGTGTTTCATTAATAATACTAAGTTATGCTGGTAATGACACTTCCTGCAGCAAAACAAAAATACAATCCTGCATACAGTGATTGTAGTGAATACCATAAAATTTACTTCTTCATTAGACTCTCTTGGAAGTTTGCTATTGCATGATATACATCTTTTTACTGCTTGATCTTTTCACTTCATATTTAATTTTTAACCATTTTCTAAAAAGGATTGTCTTATGACTGAGATACTGTATATCTAGTTCAAAGTGGTTTTTTTAATTTTGTGTTGGTACTGTTGTACATAAAATTGTTGATAGTTTTGATACATGCTAATCACATGATTAACATAGTATTTACTTATTTCAGTGAAATTTCTCTTGACTTCATTTCTGCCGTGCATTATCAAAAAAGTGAAGTTTTTGAATGCTGGGTTGAGGTTACAGAATTGTTTAATGCTCAGTGAAGTGTTATGGTAATACTAAACAGTATAAGACAGACTTTGTAGAAGAGTGAGTTGAGGATTGGTTACAAATTAGGATGAGTAATATGTACCATCACGATAACGACGACTATCAGACCAGTGGGCCTGCTTCTGTGTGCGCAGGTCTGTGGCCGTAAATCAAATGCCTACTGTTGCGTTTAGGGATGTTTAATTCATAGGGTGACAGGACTAATCAGGTCCTGTACAACAGGAAGCAGGACGGAGCTTGAACTATGTTCGTTCTTCCTGATTCATTCATACGAATGTTCAATTTTAGAAAATTGAATTAATTGTCCACTTTTAACAAGGATAATCACTTCTTATTGAACTAAAACTTTATCAAGTTGTTCTTACCAGGCATCATCAGTCATTTCATATGGATAAAGAAAAAGATGAAAAAAATATATGTATAGATCTACCTAGTTCTCAATTAAAATTTCAGAGTTGTTTAGGATCAGGAGAATTTGCTTTAAAGTCTGCTATTTGACAAACTTTATGAATTTATTGGAATTTTCCCTATTTGTAATACTAAGAAAGTTCCTCCTAATTCAAAGTCTTCGCGCTATTAGTTTAGATAATTTTGTATTTTATATCAATCATGTTCAGTGTTCAGCTGTAGTTTTGACATCCTATTCGTTGATTATGATAAAAGATTTCTAGTGCTGTTTACAATCCGTTATTAATTGTTTAGAATTACGTACAATTCTAATAGTGACTACCTGTGACTTCCGTTTACCAGTCACTTGACAATGGTGTCTCCCCATAGGTATTAGGTATTCATATAGATTATGTGTATCACATGCTGGTGGGTAATTTTTGGGAGTAATTACTGTTGATTATTGTTAAGAGACATTTTCATATACTTGTTATAAGATGTACACACAATAGGTATCTTATAATAAAACAATTGATAAAATGTATTGTCTAGATCTCTACTGTTAATGTCCGGTCATTAATTCCAATGAACGGAAACCAGTGCCAGTAATATTAATATGTTTCTTGTTCTTAACCAATTTTGTCCAGTCTATTACTTTTAAACCTTTGTAAACGTACTGTTTTTGACACAATCAAGCTTGATCTTAAAATTGATTTCGAACAGGTTAAGGCGGCGAAGAATTCACACATCTGAAGTAATTGCTACAGAGAGGACATATGTAGAATGCAATTAGCAGAATCATATTATAGTATAAAATGTCTGGCTCTGTTATGATTACGCTAAATTATATACAGCACCTTGGTGGCTGACATCAAATCAGTGTGTGGTGTACTGCTTTGAGGATTATAAAAAACCGGTTTTTTGTTTGTTTGTTTTTTTAAATCGTAGACAAATTATATTATACGAACAACGGTAATAAAGCTTACATTGTCTGGTTACAACCTTATCTATGCTGAATGGCATATTTTCATATTTTTAGTTAAAAAATGACCTGCATGAATCAAGAAGTACAAGAAAAAAGTGAAGCAGTTGAGGAATAGAATCAATTAAAACATTAGAACGAACCAGGACTTGATAAAACAACCGATAATGCGAGGACAAAGTGAGAAAAATCGTGATCAAATCTATAATAAAGCATGAATCAATTTGGATTTAAGAACAAACTTAGATCAGTTGGTATAGGCAAATCAAGTTTGAACCATTTAGAATAAGAGAGTTAAACTTGCTCTATCGGCATATGAGAACAAAGCTTGAACCAGTTGGGACATTAGAACAAAGCTCGATATAATCGGGACATGAGAACAAAGCATGAACCAATCGGGACATTAGAACAATATAGATATGAGAACAAAGCTTGAAACAATCGAGGCTCGAGAACAAGCTTGAACCAATAGAGATATGAGACAAAAGCTTCGACCAATGAAGACATGAGAACAAAGCTTGAACCAATGAAGAGATGAGAACAAAGCTTGGACCTATCGAGACTCGAGAACAAAGCTTAAACAAAAGGTGATATAAGTACAAAACTGGAACCAATGGAGACATGAAAACAAAGCTTGGACCAACGGAGATATATATGAGAACAAAGCTTGGACCAATCGAGACTTGAGAACTAAGATTAAACAAAATTAGGACGTGTTAACAATGTTTGAACCAAGCGGGGAAATCGGAACCAAGCCTAAATCATTCGGGAAATCAGAAGAAAAATTGAAGCAGTCGGGACACGAGAAAAACATAGAATAAATTTGGATAATAGAACAAAACGTTAATGAACCAATTGCTACCAGATATATTGTCATTGTAGTTAAAGGCCCAATAACTTTTTGAAACGGCTTTTGAATTTTGAAATGATTACTGTAAAACGAGTTTAGTAATTATGTAGAGTCGCAAAAGTTATTAGTTTACCGTTAATACTAACCTTATCATCACATAGTTAACAGTTTATTTTAAGTAAATTAGATGTTATTTTCGTAACGCGAGTCATATATCTCCCGCCGTCAACCTAATCACCGCGCGTTAGTTGACTTTCACACCGCTAGACGGCCAAATAGCTAAATGAATCTTCACTGATCTTACGCAAGCGATATACTTTTCTGATGTTATGAATTGTTTTTAAGAGTTTTTATGTTATTGTTTTGTTTCGGGAAGGTAGTGAGCCTTTAGATACGATACGACATATGTATTATCTATGTTGGGTTCTTTACATTATCTCTGGGTATACCCTTCCAGATCCGATCCACGTTCCTGGGAACGCTTTCGTATCCACTTAGCTTAATTTGCATATATATCAAATCTGGAGATTAAATCAATGGTTTCTTTTGACATAACATTCCGCTTGTGAAGGTTTCCGGGACGTTTGTGCTTGAAATACAACACTCACCTGTAGCATGGCTAGTTATTTGTACAAACTTATCGTCTCGATGGCCCTGGCCAGTCAATGAAAACTAAGCCCTTTTATGATCGAGTGTGGGTACTTTTCAATAAAGGGGCTTTCCTCAAGGACCTATTGGGGGCCCAGAAAGCCGATCCCGGGGCTGTATATCATAAGGTACTTTGTCGTGAGGATCAGCGACGATCCCAATGGCCAGATCAGGATGATCGTCCGACAGGCACTAGGATTAGAAGTGATCTGCCATGATGGAGTAATTCTGTCTTGGCCTGTGAAGAGTAAGCCCTGCTATATTTCTGACGGACTCATTTTCTTCTTACGGTACAAGTAAATCATACAGACGGACATTCGAATACCAACTTTTCAAATATATGATCAGGCAAGATAGAATGAATCACTTAGACTTGTGAACTCTGTGGAAAGAGGCTTGTCGTGTAAGTCGACGACATGATGTAAACTGTTTGACAAGAACATTACATGTAATTTCAATGATAAGAAAGGGTAGCCCAGACATGACATGGACTCCAATGACAAATGTTTGACAAGAGAGACTTGGGCGGCATAGCACCAAATAAGAACGGACCAACTTTATGACAAAAGAGCTTGAACATTCATGACCTGTTTTCAAAAGTTTAGGAAAATAGTGTGAAAATTGTTTCGGTATGTTCTTTATCATTTTCATTTACGAAGGTAACATTGGTGTTGATAAATAAATTAGGAAATAACTCAGTATTGTCTATGTTTAAAATACCATAGTTCTCCTGAAATGTAACCTAACGTGAATTAGCCGCCAACAAGTTGAGCTATAACGAAGCCGCCTAGCTAGCCGACCGTATATGAATTAACTGACAATTCCTTAAGGGTATAGTGTTTCTTCTTCATAAATGTATTAGTTTCGTCCAATTAAATTGACATTATCAGTCTATAACAGAAATCTGTAATTCTAATCCTAATACGAGTAGATTCTTAGCAGCTCTGGGAAATTTGATCCTAAGTCACTATTTGACATTCCAATTAATATTTGGCTTCGTTTCCCAATAAAGCGGTTCCTTTCACTAAGAACGCGTGCGTTCAGTTTATATCTTCGCACGCGACCCCAAAAACACTTACAGGATCAAGATTGAGTCCATATTGGGATTTGATGAACTATTGCTAGCTCAATGTCTATCAATTTTCAAAATGTGGTCCAAGTTTGCTTTTAATTAAAACCAAGCTTTATCAATCGGTTGAGATAGGGTCGTACTGTTTTATCGTTAAGTGGCACTGTGGGGATTATTTGCTTCAAAATAATAACAATCGATCCGAATAACGGCCCGATCACCCCGCTATCATAGTCAATAAGACAAGAATGCACAAGGGACCAGATATTACTGTAAATAGTGGGTCTGAACTACACCGGCCTCTACATAAAGTTCGTTTACACAGAAATGTCGACCATGCGTCTGATTACTCAAACATTTACTTCTAACACGGTGAAACATCATCTAGTTACAATTCAGCCTTGATTACACAATGCATTGTGTTATGTAATGTTATATTGTTTAACCAGATTTGCATGTCTGGCATTGTTCCTTATTTGGCTCCATCGATAATGTCGGATTTATCATTCATCATTTCAGATTTAAGATACCATGTACCGATACTGTTCACATTTCACTACAGCAAGATTTGACAAAAGTGTTCCCTCCAAAATACAGGAAAACTAATATCAATTTTATAAATCTGTCCAAAAAAATATGATTACACATACCTGGCACAAAACAAAATTGTGACTGAAAAACTCATTAAATCAATAAATATTCTACAAAATATATCATAACATCATAAGTCTGCCTTCACTCAATCAATGCAATAGGTTGGCAGGTAGTAATGCGCGAGGTACTTGCTCGTGTTTTTTGGGGGACTGCTGTATGTGTAGTGGGACTCTTCATTTCAAAATGCTTTATCACGGTAGTATGCTAACAAACATAGCGAACAGCACACCCAAGCGAGCCTTTTATACTGACAACGGACAAGCCAGTCGTCCCGTTCCAGGTATGCTGAACGTTAAGCAGGAGCAGAGACAACAATAGGATACGTCTTCATAGACATTGATAATTGTAAGTATCTACTGTAAACCAGAACTGTGGTAGATACTGAGATACTGATCGTAGGTCGATTTTGATTTTCGGATACTCCTATTTTTATCATATACTAAAATCTGACATGTTCATAAATTAATCTAGGATACATTTTCACAAAGCTTCGTAACTTCTTCGTATGTCAGAATTACGAATTACATGAATACGCTAATAAGATAAACTTAACATAATTAAATATTTTAATTCATATTAGTTTTGCAATAAATACTTGTTACAAAGAGAATTTGATAAATTTGGTGATGGTACATCGGCCACGTAGTGTCACAATTTTTATCATATCTCTATAATCAAAAGTACTGACGTCAGTGTACAAATGGTAAACACCAGTTCGTGACGTCAGTTTCGCGCGATTACCAGTACTACCTACGATCAGAAAACGCTGTTGTTTTACCTTTATAATGAGCAACAGATATCACATTTCAAGATAACGTCCGAGTGGAAAAATAGGTCTCGAATACACACAACAATAGACATAACACTAAATACGTTTCCAATGTTGATGCTTCAGCATCATATCTTATTTAAAAGAAGTTCCTTTGATGTTATGTAAATGTTCGTTGATAGTTTATTTGATGATACAATCTTAATTTTGTCAACATGCCGAATAAGTTATATAACCAAAGATGGAAATGTGCTTCATTTTGTGTAAATGAATATTAAAGTTAATTTCACACTCGATCCATAACGTCATCATTCTAGTGACGCATGAATATTGACACCAACCTTTTCGTTTTTGAAATTGGTTATCCTATTCATTTTCACGACAGTAGACAAGTTTTTCTATCTCAAAACTGCTAGACGACTCCATGCCACATTATAGCAAGCAGTTGCAGTAAGGTTTGATATTAGACTCTAAGCAGATACTTGTATTGTTATTCTGAAATTCTACCTTAACGATAAAATTGTGTTTAAAGAGTCCTGTTAAACACCCTTCTGAAATGGTAGGAATTCTGGGAATGCAACAACAACCACACAAAAATAAACATTTTAATACTTGTTTATTAATTGTAAGATATGACCACATTTGATTGTACTTTCTGTTTAGAGATGTCCATACATATCTCCCTGATTATGGCACGCCTAAAACATCTATCTCTCACACATAGGGTACACGTACCATCACATATGCCACCACACACATAAACATACACACACTTACTAACAAATTATAAATTATCCACCAACATTCTACCTGCATATCAACAAAGCATTCAGTTCTGTATTAAAATGTGGTCAATTTCCAAATGTTTTTGACAGTTGTTTTGAAGACTAGTTGCCTTGGGTTACCATCAGATTCCATGCGAAGATGCTCCACCGCCGACAGAGCATAAATGATATTCATCATTTGAACATTAATTGGTGTTTAATCGTGTATATATATGTCTAATTAGCACTAATAAAATTTAATGAAATAATTTATTTTGCCTTTGGTGCATGCGCAATCAGTATTATATTCCATATAGGATAATGTGACATGGAATATTTTCGGGATGCAATAAATTGTTGTTTTTTTATATTTTTAACTTTAAGCAAAAATAGAAGCTCAAACTTTTCAATGGCGTTAATGGTGTAAAGTAAGTAAATTTTTAACTGAAGAAAAATACTAAATCGTGTGCTCATGTTTTTGATAGTGAAAAAATACCGTTTGTCAGCAGTGGAGCATCTTTAAGAAATATACCTATATGAATCGAGACTGCCAGAATAAAGATTGTAAAATTCCCTATCCAATATTTCTGTGGAAATCAACTTTAAATGGCCAATTATCAATGATAAAATTATATTACAAGCGTTGACGTCATAGTTAATGACATCAAGGTCGATAACTCTATTTCAAAAGAATGAAAAACGCGCTCTGGCTGCTCGTATTAATTCCATCAAAGGCCTGTGAGATATCACTCACACTTTTTTGTTTGTCAAAGCCATTTCAGTTTACCTCGAGTAAGAAACAAACTAATTAGTCCGAGAAAGTAATCTATATTTATTAAAATATATTTGATTTATATTTTATATACTAAATGACTTTAAATTTAGTTATCCACCTAAAGATATCAATTAAATAATGCAGAAAAAAAACCAGATCACTCATTCAATGGAATAAAATACATCATTCATACAATGTCACAAAATTCACCATTTAAATACAATTTGTAATGTAACAAAAATGTATTTGTAATACAGTGTAACAAAATACATCACTCAAAAAGTACAGTGTAGCGAAATAACATGTATACTGTAACTAATCAGATGTATAGCTACACATTGACTAATTTACGTTTCCAAACAGAACCATTGGTAACGGACTTCGTGGATAGTACTATTATACCATAAAATAAACACTTGTCATTCATAATAAATATTTATTAAACATTTCCTTCACTGTTTATGCCAATATAGAAGTTGTATTTTCATATCTTATTTCGATCATCCAAGCGCCATTGAATGTATAATGTCTATTTAACATTGCTAATTACCACAAAATCAAAAAAAAAAAAAAAAAAAAAAAAAAATTAAAAAAAAACCAGCTTAATCCTGCGACAAACACATAAAGCACCAAATTCTAATGCAGATGCGAAATAACAGTAGAATATACCTCGTATGAATTCTCAATCATCTAAATGAGGCTGCTGCAATACATCGCAAACTGATTAAGGACCCATAATAAAGTTATAGCTAATATTTTTCATACTAATACTTTAAAAGCAATTAAAATGGTTCAACAATTTAAGATTCAAATGTTGTCTCAACAGGGAGAGGCAAAATATTCCTCATTACAAAACGACTGAACACCTTCGACAAATTAGTATATGCAATTTCAAGAGTTTACACGAAAGGTTATTAAGATCTAGCTTTGGAATCAACTTATATTCCATTAATACTGATTGGGACAAGGACGCTTTCGTATACCAAGCAGTAGAACATATCTGAGTTATAAGGGGATGAAGCATAATGGCAAAGACAGATTAAGCATAACTATGGTACTGCAGTGATTTATATACTTAAAACAGGTTCGCATATGCTATCAATGGATATGATATTTATGCATGTATGAAACGAACAACTTTAAAAACCGAGAATTATTCATTTAAGCGAAGTCATAAAATATCCGGTTAATATCAAGAAAAAGACCATGGAAATGTTAATTGATTATTAGGTTCTGCCGTCTTAACGTATGCCATTTTTTACCAGAGGTTAATTCATTTTTTCATACAACGCGGGATTTTATTACAAATTGGAAAACAATGCTCACTGAACTTCTGTCCATTATATTGTTTATGAAAAATTCTAGAACATTTCCCGTCAAATTGAATGTCAGTTTTGTGCCATTCAAAAATGGAATATTCTGTAGATGTATAAAAGTAGTACATTTTGTTTGATAAAATAATTTTAGGATAATTTTTAATCAATATCATCAACCATTGAAGATAAAAATTCCAATAAACGCGTTCAGGTACGATTACTTTACTTTGACTAGTGATTGTATTACACTAGAGTTTAGTGAGCACACACCTTCGCCAGCAGATGTTCAGAACTTACTGATAATAGATTTTTGGTCAGTTGTACCAAACCTTACATAGCTATTGACCAGTAATTGTACATAAGAACTGGTCAGTAGGTTTACGTTAAAACTGTGGGCATTACATCTAACTGAGCATAAACAATCGCATTGGTCAGTATTGGTACACAAGAACATAGTGTGTGTGACCATTTGTCAGCTGGTGAACCCAAACCTTAGTGTACATAGCCATTGGCTAGGTGATACTGCTGAGTGTCCACTATAACACTGGTATACCCGGGCTGAGCACCAACAGTGTAAGGCCTGGGACTGGATGCCGTCGCTGTTTGGTGCACGCTATTTTGATTGTAATTGTCATAAACACATGCCGCACGAAGACATTGCGTATAAAAGTTTTTCTCTTGCATCATTCGAACGTCCATTAATTTGTCATTTTCCACAGTACCGTCCGGTACATATACGTCGTCGGCGGGGGTGGATTCTGTAGCACATTTCGTGAAGTCTGTTTGCGCAGACAGTTTATCAGCACTTGGAGAACGTTCCATCACGGCCTGACAACAATCCTCGGAACTCCTTACAGACAGCGGGTCTGAGGGGTACATTGGCCTGGACGGCCGTAACATAATCACTGATTGCTGAAGATTTTCACGTAAAGGAGACACAATTTTCGTCTGTTCTACCAACCTTGTTGGCGACTTATACGACTCCTCTTTTATATTCAAGCTGTTTGATTCTAGAATATTGTCAAATTTTACCTGGAGGGTGTCCGTTCGAGGCTGATGCTGTTTATCATACTCGTCACTTACAACGTCAACATCAGATGCTGACGATTCAGACCTATTGCTGAACGGACATGAATACCCCTGAGGTGTTCCGAAGGTTGTGTCACGAGAACTACTACGAGAACATGGACCGGAAGTTCTATAATCAAATTGTGGCGATACTGTCTGTCGGTCGTGGTGGTCCATATGTGTGAGTCGAGGGCTGCAATGTCCATTATGAGTAGGGATATATCCAGGATATGCCTCTAAGTTCCTCATTGGATAGAACTTTTCCTCTTCATTCTCTCGGTATTGTAATCTTTCGTCCAGGTAGCGCTGCTGCGCCTGGAACTGGTAAATATCAGATATAATTCCCTGTGGGTACTGAGTTGAGTACATATTGACTAACTTATCTCCACAGTCTACTAGGGCTGTCTGTGGCGTGCTGGTGGCACACATCAGTTCCTGGGTAGCAGGATCCGACATAAAGTCTAACTGGGGCCTCTCGACGGTCATATCGCCATGATTATATTCGGGATTCTCTGCGATATGAGGATACGGTGAACGTCTTGACTTTGGTTTCGAGGAGCGAATCTTGCTAGCAGATCTGTTTGATATATTGGAGAAAGGTGATGGCTCTTTGGCGATGGTTTGCTCCAACTGTATCTGCAGTCCTCGTGCTTCTAAATCACTGTAATAGACAATGCAAACTATTTGTACTAGTTGAATGATGATGGTCATGAATGCTGATATAAGGATGAATTCATTTGTATTTTGTCTTGCGGAACATATACACTGCATGACCAATACCAAAAATTATCAACACCTTTCATTTGCACCTACCTAAGGACATAGTTGACACTGACGATGCAATGTGGACGAGAAGACCGACTGTTATGGACGATTGTAGCATGGCTCTGTATCCAAATCCACCCTCCATCTTTGGTCAGAAACCGGTAGTACTTGGTGGTCACCTGGCCTTTCAGCAATACTACAACATACGAAAGCATTGGTAGAAATCCTAACTTTGTAACTCATGTGTTATCAAATAAATATGACTTTAGCAACATTTCACAATTGCTCTATAACAAAAAGAACAAAAGGTATACACGTAAGTATCACATTGTCTATGGATGTGTGTGCGTGTTTATTTGGACCAAATGCTTATTCGGTATCATGAAAAAAATTCTGTTCACTATCTAAGATATACCCAACAACACTCTATAACAGTGCATCTGTTTCACCCTTCTTCGCTCTTCTGGTAGTCATTGGCGATTCAACAAGCAAAAAGTATATATGTGCAAACATGCCATAGGTGTAGATGGACGATGTTAAAAACCAATAATACGAAGAAGATAATTAGTTTGTATAATTAATCGTAAAAGTACGATTGCATTCGTTTGTAAATATCGTCATGTAAACACATGTATTTACTAAATAGAGACACTTGGCATAAAATATCGTTGTTTTCGATAGCATGTCTACAAGATATAACGGTATCATCACGTTAAATTGGTCTTCAACAAGTACATTTGACTATGGTTAATTTGCCAATAATGTAGATATTGTTCTTATTACTTATACAACAAATTGCCCTTCCGTGTCTGAATGTTTCGTCCTTTCAGTTTCCTCTGGATTGACAATCGTGCAACATGCACACCAAACTAAATTGATAAATAGATCTTAATGTAATCGTGTTGTGAGTTGATGCTGGTTTGTTCCAGTAAGTGTATCACCAAGTGATCCCTGTTGCCCCTATAAGCCCGCCGACTACCACACACCTCGGCACCCTTATGTAACGTCCCTGTGTCGTATTCACAGCACAGATGTGAACTTCACTCTGTGGTTTGTCAAGTAAACTCGACGTAATCCGGATTATCTAACAGACTTCTGAATACCACAGACGAAAACCTTCCTATCGCCAACCTCTGGAGTGACAGCTGAACATTTATTGACGGGATAGAAAGTGTTGCTCTATGCAGAATTTAAGTGGATATGTCAAATGACAAGTCGCTATAACTGGTCTCATATTATAAGTGATTAAGATTTAACCCAAAACTATGGTAACATACTCTTTTTGTCCGTTATATAATCATTAAAGAGACAAAGTTGTTTTGGAATAAAGAGATTCATTTTTCCTGTTTACTTGAAGACTCGTTAATACCGGAAACATATGTTAAGGTTTGAATGAAGAACGAAGACAGCACTAGTGCTATAATAGTAAATAAATGACAGAGGTTATGCCACATGTAGCTTATATGTTTCGCATTTGCAAGAGGACGCTTGAATGTAATCTAAGTAAAATGGGTTGATGATAAATACAGCTATTGTCGGAGAAATCTCAAAATGGTCCCCCACGATAGTCGTTGCGAAGAATGCGCTCGGGTGACAGTGCAACACTCTTGTGTCTGAACAAGGCATAATCCGATCTTTATAGCGCGATGATAAAGTTGTCCATGTTGCACCAAGATCCCGACACGTTTGTGGGATCAACGTATATGATAAATCGTCTTAAAGCGGTCCGAGACGATTAGTTGGACAGTTAAAGGAAATTTAGACGAAATGGGCGATCTCTTTGATTGTTGAGGTATTTACAACCGTTCTGCTGTCGATGGACAAGGTTGCACATCTCGTGCATAGGTGGTGTAACCTAGGCCGGTACAGGGTATGTCGATCGGGGAGAGAATAGACGGGTGGTCGTGAATCATTAGGTTGGAACTGCAAAGGATTATCCCCGGGTAGATAGAAACAAAGGACACACGACAAACTCCACCAGGAAATTAGGAAACTATCACGAAATACTGCATATTTCTGCAGGAAGATTAACTCCACTTTTGATGTGATGACAGGTCTGACAGAGAAGTTAAGTGTAACGTATTTAACACTGAGAAGCAAATCTGTGGTGCAGGGGTGATAAACGTAAACATTGCATTCCTCAACTAACATGTTACCACACAACATAAGCTTCCATATTGATCAGTCTCTTAATCGTCTTTATAATGATGACAAGGGAATATAGACTAAAACAAAGAGTACAGTCTTGAGTTATCAAAAAAGAATTCCAATTTATATGGTATCCTTATAAATCGAAGACACAAGATACATTCTGTATAGAAGAAACAATAAAACATTATACTTACGGGTGGTGTGAGCAAATCTCATTGGCATAATATCACAGGCATGGATATAGTGATACAGGGTGCGTTCTATTAGGTCCTGCGGTTCGTACCCAGTCAGTTGTCCTACTCTGTTATTATGAAAGGAGAAGATTTTAAAATCAGAACAGAACTTGTGACATGTTTACTATTTTGAAAAGAATATAGCCCGTAAGCTTTCAAGTCTGAATTTATAAGCATAATATTTTAATTGAATATTGATGCGATACCAATTAAATTTTCGAGGTTTTTTTTTCAAATTTCGAATATCTATTAAACCTCAATGAAACAGAATTTGACATAAATTCTCAAAATAACGTACCTCGCATCAAGGAAAATGAGTTTGAGATCGAGGCTGGCTCTGAACATGAACATGTTACTAAACATTTTGATTTCTGTTATAGCACTTGGTGGAAGCGAGTGTCCTACAGCTACCAAACCCATGTTCTGGAAACAACCGTCATACGGCGCCATATCCATAGTGTATTGCTTTATCTTCATATACCCGCTACAATGTATTACCTGGAACATCATAATATACACAACCTTTAATGGGTAATATCAGACCAGTAGAATACATTTATTAAATGTTTCTTTTTAACGACATAACTAACAAAAATGCCCTCTTTACAACAATAACCAAATGATAATGCATTTATAAAGGATTTCGATACATTGGGGTATGATAAATGGATAGTAAATAATGAAGAAAAGAATATTGAAATATGTTCTACTTTGTTTAACCAAGTACGTTAATTAATAGGATGCTAAACCATTTTGTCCGAATATTCCAATGACTAATTAGTTATCACATGGATTAATGCTAGGAAAATAATAATGTATTATGATGAGTCGAATAGTGGCACAGATACTACACAGACCTTTACAGATTTTTATATATTATTTCCTTCAAAATATAAAAAAAATAAGATAAAACAACAACAAAAACCAAAAAACAAACAAACAGACAAAAAAACACCAAAAACAAACAAACAAATGAAATGCGTAAGTTAATACGGGTAGTAGTTTATGTCATTTATTCTCAAATGGGACAGACGGATGCTTTTCTTGTCTTCAGTCTAAACTGAAATATCTTCTTGTATAAAGAAAGATGGTGGCTATGTTTTGAGGACGGACACATGTGTCAGTGCATCAAATCCTCTCTTACACAACATTAGTGAATGCATACATATATGTATGTAGTAACTATTTAAGGATTAACTTGAATAGATTTTTTATGTTATGGAGATATAACAGAAAAATCTGAGTGTACTCTAAATAAACCGCGAAGCGGTTTATAATGAGAGTACACCTAGATTTTTGTGTTATCTCTCCATAACTTAAAAATCTATTCATATTAATCCTTATAATTCAATTTACTAAAGATAATCTCTTCAATATTCAAAATTCTTTTTGGGACTCTTTTGTCTATAAAATCATTTCGCCGCCATCTCAGCCAACGTTACAAACGGCGACGCCTTTTTTTCCTTTATGGGCTGATAAAAGTAAATTTTTAAGCCAATAAAAATGCTCTTAACTAGCAAAATTGAATTATAAAGAGTTAGTTGTAAGGACAAAACATACCTTATATCCGCCATTTGTCAGACCCGAATTCCGTTTAGCTAGAACACATTTCATGCGTATAAAGAAAACTCTTTCAATATCAATATCTGAAAAAAATAAGTAAAGTATGAAATATTTGATTCATTGCTCTGCAACCTATACAATATATACACCTATATTTTTTTGCAGTCATAATACCTTTCCCAAAAAATATTCAAAGAAGATAAGGAGCATGTAATGCATGCCATAAAATTTTAGTCAATGTATCGAAAAAAAGTATAGTAAATGTATCAAGGGTTTACTAACATTTAATGTTATAAGCGTTATAATAATGGGTGAAAGTAAATTGTATTGCTGGCATATGAACGTTATCGAAAACATAATTACTGCATAGATAATAACTAAAATTGCTTGTGTGCCTTGTTGAAGATGTGTATTTACCTTGTATAAGATGTGAATGGTACGGGTTATGGAGGGATAGGACTGCCGTCATTTCATCGTGGTCAGATGGGTGGATATACTCAAATACACTACTCCCAGTTAACTCTACCTAAATAAACAGAAATCTTTAAATTAATTATCCATTTTTTCGTGATATATGGGATTAAAGATTCTCAATGACATAAATAAAATAAATAATTTTTTGTGATTACATATATGTATAAGTAATTCAAAGCAAAAATTAAAACATGTCTGCGATCTCTAGCGCTTTCGCAGCTTCGCTGCTCATTAAGCTTGACTTGTTTTAATTTTTGTTTTTTTGATATTCTAATTCCATCACAAGGATATTCTTTATATTATTTATTCAAGTAATTCAATATATATTTACCTGTGATAATCCCAGATGAACTGATGCAGTCTCTGATATATACAGAATTTTACCATCAGGGGCAACAACGAATATAAAGCCGTCTAGAGTCTGAAAAACCAATAGATCGATTTCCAATAGACAGATTCATATTACTAATATATCAGTTAAATACATGCCCGAGCATTTTGTTCTTTGGCAAAACTATGGCACAATAAGGCGTAATAATATAAAGAAGAGAAAACTAAAGCCGTCGCGTAATTCTAGGATTTACTGAATATCGATATCATTTTGTATGTTATATTCTAAAGTTTCAATGACGCCATTATTTCGCAATTCTTGAATTCAAGCTTATTTATTTATGTTGACAGATGATTAAAGAAACTGACCTTCAATAAAGAAAAAATGCTCTGAACGATAATTGATATAATCATTTCACGTATTTTCAATAAATACGATGCATCATGTTTTCAACTTTGTGTTTGAAAAACAAACTTTAGTTCCCAAATACATTTTTCCAGTATGAAAAATTATTATTATTTCTCAGATATTATCTAATACTAAAACACAGCGTATCATATGCTTTATGTGTTGTTGATCTGGATATTTATTTTTAATTTTCTATCGAAAATGAGCTCCGTTGAAGATTGAAAACACTATTTATATATTTGGTAAAATAGACCAATATTTTCTACATTAAATCAAAAATACATTTCCTAACATCGGCTTGCACGATCTGGTTTATTGGATAAAATATGTCATTATAAAGCTCGACTTTGTTGAAATCTACTTATTTTTCAGTTATTTTATCATCAACAATGATTTTACTAATCGTCTGAGTAGAAGGGACACAATCCGCCTAGGCAAGCCCACGCCATTAATTAGAGGACAGAGGATAAGAAACTCTCCTCGCCAGTCAGTCAACCGCTTCTCGGGCAAATCAATTAAAACGATCAAAATGGGTTTTACAAATGGCAGAGGAGGACTGAATGTTAATAAGGAGGTTTAATGACGGGACAAGGAAAGCTACTTTATGTTGGATATCGGCGTGCCGAGAAAAACGCTCTGATAAGCATGTAATTGGATGTAGCTCTTACGCTTAAAAGTCTAATAGAAGACAAATTCTCTCTGCCAAACCCGATTACAATTAACTTCGGAGGAACAACTAAGGAAAGGAAATGAAAAAAGGAGCAGTTATTCCGGATGATTTTTCAGGCAATATCGGGCGAAATATCGGACTAATCATTTGATGTGATGTTCGTGTTATCAGAAACACGTTAAGTGGCGATAAGGGACCGGTATTGTCGTCTGATGCAATCAAGATGAAGGGTTGGAACATAAAAGGGGAGGACCGGAGCTTTCTCTCCCAGTCCTTGGTACCAAGAAATGCTGTTAAATGTCTTGACCTCATATCAACGGCGATTTCTTTCACACTTGATCCCTTGATAAGCATTGTTATTACTTCTGTGGATGTTAATTTCATGGTGACTGGCTGTAATTCGTTTACGGCCTTTCATTATGATAACACACTAATATAAGAACTAGTGCATTAAGTTCTTATGTAAATCATACTCAAGCAGATGTTACATGTGACCTTTACAAATATATATCAAATTTTGTGTTTTCCTTTGAGTAAAAATTAAACGTTCGAACCCATTATTTAATCATTTATTAATGCGTTGCGATTGCATGTCATGCAAAACCGCCAAAGAGAATTTTTTGCCAGTTTACGATGTGCTGTAAAATGTTTAGTAACGGTGAGGATTATAAAATAAGTTACTAAATTCCATTATATACATTTTTTGTATAGGACATAGGACAATTTTGAAAATATTATTAAGACTACAGGTAGTTATTAAATTTGTATCGTCAAATTGTTCACAGAAGGTTACATGATGTAAAGTGTTATCCTTACGGTTTGTTTGTGGGATATTCAAATAGTAAATATTGGTCAAAGAAATAGTCCTATAGGTGTGGACAATTTTTTTTTCGAATTATTAGACACTATTGTTGATAAAACATTACTTCATAATAATCTCTCTTTTTTTTCTTTTATTTTATGTAAGTTATTTGTCTCTGGCTATCCTTTAAATATATATCAATTTGTTAAATGAATTAAAATATAGTCAATTGAAATAATTGTTATATGATTGCTCTTGCAAATTTACTAGGATGAGATATGTGTTTGTGCTTTTGAAATGAAATTAAATTGATGATGGATGCATCAATAATAACGTCAATGAAACTCTCGCCATATCTATTGCATTTATTTTTGAAGTTGAAATGATTTCTTGTATCCTTGCGTCTGATTTGCCTTGACTTCTGTCTGTAAATACTGAAAGCGCTAAATCACTTTGATTTTTGTCGTTTAGTTGTATGATTTGGACACAAAACTTGTAGTATATCTTTTTTTTCTTGGCTACAAATATATTGTATCTTTTTTATCATTATTTATAAAGGAATATATTCTTGTGTCGCATTGATTTCTTACATTTTGTAATTATTGTTTGATACGAACTTCAACTGGTAATATTTTGATCTAAAATTTTGCATATGATTTTTTTTCATTCCAGCTTAACTGATTACCAAAATGTTTAAACTGAAATAATGTTGTGGTCACAGATATTCTTATTTAATATCGCATTTTTTATATTTTCATACTATCCATATGGTGAATGGCTTGTTACACTTGCAATGTTGGTGAGTCATGTTTTACGAATACGGTTTCATTCTAAACTCATTTTTGTTCAATAATTATGTCGATCAACAAATTATAACTCATTTGATTTAGACAATACATCTTAGATATACCATAGAAGTAAGTCCAATATTCCGAAGAAGGCATTGGAGTATTGATAGATCAAACAGAAAAGGTTTTATCTAAACATTTTTTATTATTGCCAACGCACTTATTTGAACGGTAGTGTTATTTCAGCGCTTATTGCGCTGTCTTTGGAAGGCTACTTCATGTACAACGCTAAACTTTGTAAAAGGCCATTTCTAGTTGTGAACCACCGAATTACGCAAATTCATATCCGCGCTTATAAATCACGGTTTACAGTTTTCCAAAAATTAGAACATTTACATTATTGTGTTTTCTATTTTCTACTTCAATAGTAGAAGTAGTATACCATTGAATTTTCACTATTTCAAATTTGATTAGTCTTAATTGCTTTCGGTCACAATTACTATATTATATACAACTCTGATTCGTTGATTTGTTAAAACAAAAATTAATGCTATAATATCGTTTATCAAAATGAATATGAAATTTTCCATTATCATCGCTTTTGAATACATTAAAAGCAATGCTCTGATTCTGAAACATTAATTTTGATACTTCTCTTTTTATTTGTAATGACATACTTTAGTCTTATGATGTTTTGTTAAGAACATTAAGTGTATTCTTTAATACGCTGCAGTACTTTTTTATAGTTTATTAAGGTGTTTCAACGTTTAAAAACGAACAAATTGTTTTCAGCGATGAAACCTATATTTATTTCTTATATATGATTATCCTAAAAATGATTTTACATGAACAAACATAGATACCTCACGTTTGCCAATTTCTTATGCATGATTTTGTCACTTCTTAAGGCTGCAATACAATGTTTAAAGTTTGATATTATTTATCAAATATATGATGATGTTCTGAAATTAAGCATGAACAGTCGATCCTCGAATGCAAATTTTGTAATTCTAGAAACAGATAGATTACATACTTTTTTTAATTGACTCGGTTTTATTTATGTAATTTATAATTATGGTTTTACACTTTTGTTTTGGTTTCTTTGTGTTTTCAAACTAAAACTTTGTTCAATACAGAAAATTCAATTTATTACCGTGACAATTCATTCCGATTGTGGATTAAATTTGTGCTACAAAGTTATAAAAAGGGTTGTTCTTTAGAAGGAAATTGTCTTTTTATGTTCAATGATTGAGATAAAAAAATCCCATTTCGTTGTATTGTTTAAATTTATTTATTGTTAAAAAATTGTGTCGACAGTGTCTATCACGACCCATCTAGGATCATATCCGGATCTCCTTTCCGAATTCCTACAATATCATCATGATTGACGTGTTTTAGGTCTGAGAAGAAATTAATTATTTTTATCACCTACATGCCAAAACAATTAACAAATTTTTCTCGACGGTAACTTATGGAGAACGTCATTAAACACAAATTATTCTGCCACCCATTAGGTTAAAGGAACTTTTAGGTCAATGATCGTAAAAAATCACCATTAATTATCACATATTTCGGCAGCCATCAACAAATTACACAGTAGCTGAAACTGACATGCTCTTCGCGCTCTCAGTCTCCCGCCACGAGTTATGTCATGAATGCGCAGGCACGTACTCGAGGCCTCTGCGGGGTGAAGATAAACCACTAATCGGACCTCCGTTACAGGAGAGTTCTGACCTCCATATCTGGAGAGTTCTGTACGGATTTTACATTAGTTATGCATGGACTACATATCCTGTGACATTGTATACGACGGACAGAATCACAGAGTGATCTTCACCAAACAGAAATAAACACTTTTCTACTCCAAGCTCTCCCGCCTCAAAGGACGTTTCCTCTTTGATAACAACCTCAGAATGAAACAAGATACCGGTAACAGCAAACCCAAGACATTTCTTACCTGATTGTTTAATGTAAACTTGAAAATTAACGATCATTTAAAGCTGATTCAACTACAAATGACGCTGTCAAACCTTTTTGATTTCCTCGTAAATACACGTTTTGTACGAATTATCAACATCCACAAACATTTTAGATTTGTAAAACTATATGTATATTTATTAATGTTTATGTATTAATGTAAAGAGTTAAGAAAAACGTTCTTACCTGCAATAGATGTGAGCCTAATTCCTTGTCGAGCCTCGTTCTGTGGCCCATCTGTCTTTGACCCCAGCCGTCACCAAGACCTGTAAACAATCATATATAACTTTGAGATCATTAACCATGCATAATATGTTTTCTGGTTTGGTATATTCTTGATTTCGATATTTTCGCAAAAATTCATTTATATTAAAAAATATGTTATTCTTTATTCAATTAAATTCAGCATTCATACAAAGTTATACAAGTACTACGTCTCCTTCATGGAATTTATAGTTCTAGATATCATTGACGAATGCTAGAAGGAGCAAACAACTGTATGGTGGATCTGACATAAAGCAAATTATTAATGTGTCTTGTAATCCGTCCTTTTATGGAAAAAGGTTACATAAAATCAGGTTTCCAGGAAATATTGGACAGAAATTGTATGTTTACTTAAACATATCATATATAAAAATCATAATGTATTTTTTCATGTTTTAATGTTTCTAGGGGTGTGTAAGCTACTATGACATTAGACTTGCTACCTTTAACTGTGTTAATACTGTGACAATGTTTCCAGGGTGTACCATTTGTTTCGACCATATTGTTCTCGTAGCCAGTTCATATGGCTTTAAGGTGCAAGATGGTGGAAAATAATGGCCGATATGACATTTCCAACCGAATAAATTCATTCATTTGAGATACTATTAAAGTAGAACTGGTTAAACAAACGGATACTAGAGAGTCGTGCTGTGCAAGCTCCGCCCTGCACGGTATTCTCTTACAATCACTGTGTTATTCGCGTGTAATGGTGTAGGGGCGAAACGACCAACTTACAAAGACCCCTTAATTATGGAGTTTTCTTTAGCTCTCTAAATAGCGTATTATAGGAACAAAGCACAACGGGAAATCCGCTTAATGAGATTTTAATCAATTAGGGGGAAATGTTCGATACTGGTTTCAATTCTGACCGTATAATGGAATCCGGATTTTTACCAGTTCCGTGCCAGTAATTAATATTGACGTTCTTTTGGCCTACAGCAAAAAAGCAATGGCAAGCCGTTTGTCGACAGGAGGGGGCTTGTTGGTGAATAGCGTTTGGTTTCAATGTTGCGACAAGAGGACTGCTCATAAACACCCAATTTGTCCATCAATCCGAATGATGCATTATAAGGGGGTCGCCGGGGGTGTTAGCAGGCGCAATGTAAGTGGTGGTGTTGATGGTAACAATATGATTTGGTTATGGGGCAACATTGGGGGAATTATCAGGAATATCGGGATAAATCATTAGGAAATAAACAGACTGAAGCAAATGAAAAGTAGTTTCATATTACAATGCCACTCAAAACCTCTCTAGTTATCATTACAGTCAGTAGCAGAGGTAAGACAGGAGTTCCCCTGTTAAAATCGGGTTTAACCAACACTACCATTATGAAGTCTGAACGTGTATTACATTTCTACATGTGTAATATCTTCAATAAAACCATACGGGAAAAATACCCATAAACTCCTAAGAAACTAGTAAAAGATGTTGTATTCATTATTTATATCTGACAACCAGGATGTGGACAAATATGTATTTGTTTAATATCGCGGGAGAACAATTCGCGATTTCCTCTTTGAAAATAATCCCGGTGGAAAGTGTTCGCGCATTTGTTAATTTTCTAACATGTTATTATACATGGCGTTCTTATCATTTTATTCGCGGATATTAAAGTGTAAGGAAATGACCTTTAACGTGAATATAGCGAATTGTAACAATCCGGGAATATAAGTAACTATACAGTAGTAATGAGGGGATAAACATTCGCGAATTTTAACCTGGATAGCGTAATAGCCGAAAATAAATCCCACACGAAATAAAGTTGAGTTACAGTACCAAGGAAGTGGATTTTATATCAATTGAACGTGAAACATAATAATAATCTTCCTGCCTTTGGTAAATTTTGTTCTCAGTTTCTTTGCTATGTAAGCTTTGTTGCTTTTACAACTACAGTATGCTATGATAAATGAAAACTATTGGGGTATATACATGGAAGATTTTTGACAAGTCATGTAAATAGATATAAAAAATGATCGTAATTTAACTTTTTTTTTTAATTTTACAAAACTATTTTTATTGAAGAATAGGGAATGACTTTATGGAATATGAGAGTTAAAATTAATTAATTTTTACGATTTTGGACTCTGGTTATGTTATCTTATAATTTTGTTATATCGGGTACATTATCTGGGCTCAAACCTGTAACGGAGTACGTTAATTACTTATCCAACCGTATAAAGACATTTGACAACAAATGTTTATAAATACAAAATTAAAACAAAATTCTTCATTTATTTTCATGGTTTGAATGTTGAGGGTAAGATGGGTCCTTTCGTTCCCAGGTAAATCAAAACTTTGTAGGATAAAACTACAATACCGGTATTAAACCAAATAAAGTTATATTCTATGATATTCGTTATTTGAATATCAATTCCTTATCTAACATCTTAATTTTAAAAAAAATACCTTATTCACATGCAATGGATCGGATCAGGTTCTTTCATTCCATTCAATAAGATATGTGATTTGTTTAACATGAAAATATATCTGAATATGAATACTGAAGTAGTGTATCTACAGTAGTTCAACAACTACTAGAAATATCATTTAAAACATTGGAATTTTGCTCGTCTTTATTATCTAGTGAAATTATTTCTCTCTTGTTCGTTGATCAGGCGATATCAAGGAAGGTAAAAGGTTAACAGTTGGTGTCAGGAGGTCAACACACACGTGTTCAGAGGTAAACATGGCACCGTCGACGATAGCTATTGTCGAAGTTTCAGGTAGCAAGTCGGAGACAGATGTTGCCTCGCTCTTTGACGTATTTTATTAATTTGTAAAGTAAACAAACAGTTCTTGTAAGGTGATAACAGTGTTATCAGGGTATTTCTCCTTTGTTTTCTTTCCATCACTTGTCAAGATGGCCTGTGTACGTATATCTTTTACACCTCGATGATGTATATCACTTTTGTGGGACCATGTTCGGACCAATTATTTCTGGTTCTGGATAATCAGATATCGAATGGACATGATACAAGCATAAGTGCCGGCCAGATATGTCCATACGTGGTCTAATATTGTTAGCTTGTCGTGTCGTCCAGTTCCGCTTATCTATAATTAGGGATAACTCTTTAGACATATAAAACTGGTACCAGGTAATAGATCACAGTTCAGTTGGTAGATCTAACCATTGCTTGTTACATTGAACTCCAGAATACTGTAATGTTAAGTAGTCTGTTTTACTTCCTTGCTCTGGTTATTAGCATAAACGATCCAGGTTTGTCGTTTGTCAATGTATATTAACATAAGTAAATAGTGTATAGTCACACAAATGTAATATACAGATGGACTTTATTTGTCATTAATAATCGACAAACTTGACTATACAATGTACATATATTTTTTCTGGTCTCTTATCACCGATGAACGGGTTTTATATAATATTAAACTTTAAGATGTAGAAGTTTTAATTAATTCAATAAATTGAATGTACAAACATTATAAATAATATTTCTATGATAAATGTCCCGTGGCAGAAATCGAATTATCAAACAGGGGATACCAAATAAATCCCCGTGCGAATAGCTTTATAAAGCAAGTGAATGGTATTGGATATTGAAGAATACTTTTTTCCATCTTCTTGTGGGGTTTATGCTAAAATTTTAATTGCATTATAAATTGCTTCCATCAAATATTTGGAGTCGTATTGAATTAAACGAAGCCAGTGTTGTGTTATTTACCTCGTATAGATTTCACTTTCTTCATTAATATTCTCTCTGCTCATTAACATGAGCGCCCCAACCATTTCTATTCTTTACCAGGGTATTATACCAATCCGAGGCGGAATTCCGGTCCGCCTCCGAGTCATCAACAATAATTAGCATACCTGCGACAGATCGGGGTATGTTTGCTTTTCCACCCAAGTACCGTGCCGGTGTGACAAAGTCTATTGAGACGTCTAATTTGACATTTCCCTGACGGAAGTCAGCGGATGTTCTCAAACATACAATGAGATGAAAACGATTCAGTGTCGTTTAAATTGGTGATTAAATTGTTTTAATGGAATGCATGTTAGTATACTTTTCGAACTGTTAACGTTTGGGTAGACGCGGTAGATGATCCTGGGTACCGGTGATATCATGATAATTCAAATTTAAACTGTGCCAGGAATAAACTAGCTGCGATGACGTAGCTCTGAACGACGGACGGAAGATTTCTGACAGATGGTCGTCGTCAGAGCTACGATTCCGTCCCATTGCCCGTAGTGTTGCAAAACATCCAGCGGTGAAAATGTTGCATTTCATGTGTGTCATGTAATTTTTTAATTAAATTCAACAATATCAAACATTTTTAACATAAAATGATTATTTATTTACCCACCTCCTTGTCAAAATTATGTTTTGAAGCACTTTTGAATGGCTCGCATCTCCGACACGGCTCACTTGGCCGCCATGATGCTTCTCGTTAGAAAGTCTCGCGCTCCAAATATGGCACCTAGTACCATATATGGAATGACCTACAAATTTTCACTACGAAAGAAATAAATGTTACAAAGTTTTTAACATGAACTTTAAAAATTCTTTTTTGCTTAATTCTTAATAATACTTACATTTGTTCAGTTTCACCATATTTATTCTTAGTTTGTTGGCTTTTTAAAACTTTTAAACATATTTGTTTCATTTCGTCACGGTTTCCGGTAAATCAAACATGGCGGCGTATTTGAACAGAATTATACATGTGTTGTGTTTGCCGTCGATTTTACCACTAATAGTTGATGAAAGATTATAATCGAAAGGTTTGTGAATTGAATATTGATCATAGTTGTCAGAACAATACAGTTACATAAGGATAATACCCGAAAAATATATTTTTATCAGTCTCAAAGTGCCCGATGTGGATCACATCGGGGCTTGCAACACTAGCGGCAACGGGGTGGAATTCATACCCTGCCGGGAACGGAGTGGAGGCAGGGTATGATTATTCGTTCTAGGAATAAACAAACACAGATGTGCTTGTAAGATATGTCGCAAAACTGGTCGATGAATGTCACCATGTCGTAGCCGATTTCAGTGAGGAAACATATGATAATCTATTTTACATCTATTTATACCAACAATTTTACTGATTAAATTTAACAAATTAATAATATACGGAATTGACTGATGTAGTTGACTCTTATGATAGGTCAGTTTGGTCGTTATATAAGTTTACATCAACCCATATAAATACTTTACGCCAATGATAAGTTATAACATTTTGCTCCTTTTAGTTCTTGTCCTGTTTTCTGACCCCGTCAGGTTTCCGTAGTATCAGACTGTGTGAGAATCGTTAAAGCACAGAGCAAGACAAATACACACGTGGTATGGTCAAACAGACTTTCCTCTCCATACGGGTATCCATTGCACCCGGGGAGGACACAGACACCCGCCGTATTGATCCAGCAGTCCATTCCCCCGACACATCAAACTTAATTAGAAACCTAGAGTTTAACACCACACAACTTACTACAGAAATAGTCTCCGTAGGCTCGATCATCAACCTCCACCGAACGAAAAATGATAAACCAATTTTAGACTCTGTGTTTTTCACAAGCAACATTTTTTTATTGATTTTGTCTGTGTAAATATTATCTTAAGGTAAAATCATTGTAATCAAAGTTTGACTGTTCATTACATAAGTTATTTTTACTGAGTTTTTTTTTTTAATTAATCCGTCGTTCTCTCAGCTCTTTAAATTGTCCTTGAGCTATCTGTCGTCTCAGGACCGATATACCAGAAAGAAGAAAATATACTGATTACATTTGTATTTTTGTATAAGGGCTCTCTAAGATATCTATTCAACTCAAAGTGATCGTTCTCTATGGTCTGTGTTTTGTTTTGTTTTATGCCTTCTGTTAATAACCAAATTATTCCAAACTCGGTTCTTTTTGCTTCTTTATTATATGCTGAAATGAAGATGTTTAATTATTACATTTTATCTTTTATCATATGGTTCCCTGGACAACGAGTATACCTTTGGTAACTGAGATTTATCATGCAAAATATCTGCTGATTTGAACAAAAACAATCAATATTTTTAAGCGAATGACATTTAGTTTTTTATTTGTTGGAAGAATCAATTGAGAATACATGTACGTGATATTACTTTTAAAGATATTAGTAATGAACGTCAAAATGCTTAAATCTCTTCGAGATAATTTAGCATTAATTCCATATAATATATATCATAATTCCATAACTTAATGTTACACGTAAAAACTATAAAGAAAATGCATAACGGATCTCTTTTTCCCAGAGAGAGCTTTCTAAGTTAACGTAACTGATATGCCAGATATGCATTAATAACAAGTAAGCTGTAAAGAACGGGTACATGTATTTGTTATTTGAAGGGGGGTGGAAATCAAATAAAAATACTCACTGTACCGCTGTATAGATATATTCATATCATTTTTTGAAAATTTTGTTCGACTCCTAAAAATTCAGTTTTACGCATAATTTCTACTATATTGGTAAATTACAAATAAGTTTTTATTATTCAACAACGAAAATTTATATTACATATCAAGGGAAATAGCTCGCGAATTATTTAAAAATATTAAATCGAAAGTATTTATAAAATATTCCGTCTTCTATGATAACAATTTATCCCTGCAAATATTTCCTATATAAACGAAAGAGAAAGTATTCAGTGAATTAAATGTGTTATTTGTAGATTTAATAGGGGAACGCACGTGTCCGATAAAGCAGGTGAGATTAGATAGGATGTATATGTAGAGATTACTACAGGGACATTACACACCTGTACTGCCCTTACATAGGTAAACGTTCATCTATTCTATTTATTTTTTATTTCCACATCCAATCTGTTCACAGCAGTATGCTAATTCCTCGCTCTGTCCGACTTTGGCGGGGCACCAAATTAAGGCACAAATGTTCCCGTCTTAACAGCCAGACTAAAGATAAGAAAACAATCTTTTCAAATGAAATTGTCCGAAGCCCTGGACTCAATTGATTGTGATTCGCAGGTGTGAATTTCTATCCCCCAAGTGACAACTTTAATATGACTTAGGGTCGTAATCACTGCTCTTTCTGCTAAATACATAAGGTAAAATAAAGGCCCTTATCGCCAGCTCCCACTATTGGGCAATTTATCACTTTGTGGTATGAATGGCCCTCCCGACCCTGCTCTATCCTAGGACTTGCCTTGTTAGAATTAAAGGGCCAACCCGGTGATGATGACCATCGCTATGTTCAACATTTATATAATTGTATAAGCTATAATAGTAATACAATGAATAAGAATATCCATTGACTAGCTATAATACAAATATGAAATGTAAATGAAATAATGATATAACATAAGTGGAAATTACATCTAAAAGAAATTATATCAATAGTGACTATAATGTTTTTTTCTCGTCGATGACTCAATGTGTTAAAGGTGTGTTTATAAAGCTTGTGAATTCAACAAGCGTATGGTAACGTCTGTACGAATCTTTCAGTGTTTGATTAAAGTCATGGAATCAGTATGGCCTACTTATGCATGGCGTTATTTAACTATTATTGTACAGTTTACCATGTTGGACTTCTTCAAAATTACCCATTGGAATATTTTTTGGTCCCCGATCAAAAACCAACTCAAAAGTAGATAAAACATTAATTTTTTGTCATATTACCTAACAAAATCTAACCAATCAAAATGCTTAGGCTATAATACACAAATCATATTTTCTTTGTCTTCTCAAAAGGTATTAAATTATTATGTAATCGATTGCAGCAGGCTTATAGCATGCTTAATATTGATTTTAAAAACATCTTACACTATGTGGTCATTCCTTTCCAATAATATAAATATACCGAACGGTGTCATTAAAACCCATCAAAACATAAGGGTTGCAAAATACGTAAAAATAAAACGAGATTTGTATCTTAAAAATTCTTATTGGTAAAGTTCTATAGGAAAATTTCATATTCAATTTACATAAAATGAAATAAACTATAAATATAAATTTAGCGCTATAGTATGATATCATGTTCATCCTTAAAACATGAAATTTAAAGCATAATAACACTATTTTAGAATACGATTTTCGTGAAACTCTTTGACAATATTTGTATGACCAAATGCACATATTGACCTAACACTAAACATATTTTAAATCTTACTGCGCATTTAAAGTTAGGTGGATTTTTTTTAAAGTTTTAAAATGTTAACTCAAATCTAATGATTATTTGATGGATATAGACTAGAATCAAATAAATGCGTACCATATAATAAGCGTAATATATTTTGTCTACCTAAACAATAGCTTTCCTAAAGCATAACACATTTTATTATATGTACCTTACTGGTCCCGGCCGAATATCATCTTATTCTTACCAGAATTACATTATCAAACACAGCTTTAATTCTACATACACTTAGTCTAGTTTCATATCAGCAAAATTGTTTTTCTATAATACATTAAAAAGGATTGAAAGACAGGTATGTCTATGTAAGTTCTCTCCAAGTCTAGTCTAACTCATAACTATAAAGCAAACTGACAAACATACATGTAAAAAGGCCAACATTGAAATTCAGATATCGGCTGTTTGCACTGAATGACAAATGTTGATATCACAGCAAAGAATTATTACTAGATGCTAAATGCAATACACATCAGTGATCAATCGAGTCTGTTTCACACTGTTATCTTCTGACGGAAATTTACTTTTTTCTACGTCGTAAGACAGAAAATTGATACCACTTCAATTTCCAACAATGTTAAACATTTAGTTACAATCGTATTCGCGGATTACCACACGGTAAAGTCCGAATAAAGATATCTTCAGCCAGAAGAAGGAATTCAACTAAAACCTCATCAATCTATCCATTATCCCCGAATATTGGACCGTCACGGATCATGAGTAGAGGGTAGAGAGGCGAGGACAGATGTCCAATTAGAGTACCGACCTCCAGGATTTACTGTGGGGAGGGCGTTACTGTAGGGGAGGGTATCAGTGAACGTCCCCTTCATCAAGTCGTTAGGATTAAATTACGTGTTAATTAATCCAACAGAAAACAAATGACTGGGTCGGTCGGGATCAGACCAAGGGCAGCCATGATAGTTGTTGGGGAGGAGTGTCGGAGCCATTTAAAGTTAAATAATGATGTTATTAAGCTGTTATTAGCCTATATTTAGATGTGGTCATGCATTATTATGTGTTATATTATTACACAAGTAAATGCAATTGCAATAGAACAGCGTTCAACAGTGTTTAGGTTATCGGTATGTTAATGCAGTGTTTGAACGAAGATTATTACACTGTAAAATAAAGATATCATATAGAATGTTTAATTGTAAATTCAGGCAGTAATTCATTACAGTATTGCAGGGTGTATATTATTACACAATTAAATGTAATCATTATAGAAAAGCGTTCAATGGTGTTTCAGGCATGTTAATACAATATTTGGACGAAGATTATTTCATAGTTATAAAACTATTGTATAAGATATTAATGCATTTTGGAGTATATTGTAAGTATTAAAACACGGAGAGATACAGAACAGAGTTTAGTAAAAGTATTACATAAAAAGTATTACATTGGAATTGTTATAGAAGGTTGTTCAACAATGTTTCATGTATGTTAAATACAATATTTGGATAAATATTATTACACAGTAAAATAAGATAAAATATAGGATCTTGAATTCATATTAGGTATTTTAATGCATTTTAGTGTAGAATAAATACTAAAATTTACAATACGAAAGGATACAGAGCGAAGTTTAGGTATTAACATTAACGAAGTATGTCAGTATGTCAATTCACTCTTGTGTTTATTGATGCACTATTCGCAATATATTATCATAATAAAACAAAAAGATAGATTAACGTTAGACAACTATAAAACAGAATCTAGATAATTAGGTTATCATATATAACTATTAACTTAATGCCTGGGAGGAGTTTACCACAATTATGCTGCATGACGATGTTATATGATGGGGTATTAATGTGTCTGTTAGGAAGCGATTCAAAATAGAGTACTAAATTATCATATTTTTTTTCTGAAGAACCGTAACATATACTTAAATTAGTTAATTGCGCTGATACTTTTATCTTCTGTAATAAATAATTTAAAGAAATAATCACCAAGCTATGACAACTAAAATTTAGTAATCAGCGGAATCACTTTCGGTTTTGTTTAAATCCGACAAAGTCACTCCATTCCACCGTCCAAATCTGTTCAACCAAACATTTCATTTGGACACCTCTCGTCGTACCGTTGATAGATGGTACACCCCAGATGTAACAATCATTGGACGCTGGGTATCAAACGATTTGCTAGCTCCCCTAGTCCTACTCTATCTGGTACAATCATGGCTGAAGCACGTTCTCTTTGTAGAGTGACAGATCTCTGGGTTGTTTGTACCCTTCACAGAGTCAACAAATAACGGTTTACATCTGTAGATAGGATACGTGTTGGGGGATAAAAACAAAAATAAGTTTAATCTTGTTTTGTAAACTCGTGACCGAATTTTCCAAGAGTTTCATTGCTGTTTATTGACTTCTTACAGTAATTTGAATCAATGCTTATTAATTTCTATTTCATAAAAAATCATGTAAACAACGGTTTAAAATCCCTTAACGCCTTGCTAAATTGATGTTATGTTAAAGGTGATTTACTTATTTAAACAAGTGCTATAATCTTTCTCTACTGTTAACGCAGTTGCGTTTTGGTGAAGTTGTTTTTCTTTTAATATCTCTATTGAAAGGAGCAGCATGATATGAAACAACAGTGATTAATATCAAATAAATAAGATCGTGCAACGACATTTGTTTATTTAATCATATGAATTGTTTGATTTTTTTTCATGAATTCGAACCATGAAAGAAAACACACAGTAAAATTTACCAGAATATAATTTCATAGTTCCAATAAAAAAGCAACCAAAAATGAATTGTATATTCATTGTATATGATTTCGTTTCCATTACATTAGAAATACATTTAACTAAACTGTAGTAAACTATACTTCTTCCTATCTGTCCTTCTCTAATATCGTTATTTATCGATTCAATTATTAACTTGCTGATTTAAGGGTATAATGAAAGTCCTCTGTATCCATTCAAATATAATTATTATCTTTTTGTACTGCATTGTAGACAGTTGGCAATGTATAAGAGGATATCGAAATAACTGGAATTCCGAAAACTTAAATCAATTCGCAATTCACTGTGAACTCGTGCAGTAAATGTAGCGAATTAATTTAAACGTCTGTTTTATAGAACGCATATAACATGCTTGACTTTTCAATCATTCTTTTCATAAATATTTAATTAGACTATCGCCACATTCTTGGGCCTAGCCGGCGGTATTGGCTGGAGAACTCCGTCAATAAATACGCCGGCAGCTTTACACGGTAAAACACAGCTAAATCCCCTATACCCCATCAGGGCCTCTCTCTACCTCTCACAGGTGTTACTGATAAATTGAGGGATGGCCCTTTTTCAATAAAATGACTTTTTATTTAGAACTCAAGAACGTAAATAGTGACAACCCGAATTGAGTAAAGTGAGGTGTGAATACATTAGCCCGCCTCTAGAATCCAACTATTCAACAGTCGACACCGAGCTGTACTCGTGGAATTCCTTCGCAAAGAAAAGGGGTAGTTTATGAAATGTACAAGCTTGAAAGTTTCATGGTGTTAATTTCAATTGCTGACATTCTTTCAATTATAGCGATACACACTCGAATCTGATTTCCATAGAGTGTAAACAGTGTGGTGGCGGTCTAGTGTTTGGTACCCAGTCATCAAAAACCCTCGGCAATATTGTATACCCCCAACTCTCAAATATTACACCTCGTTCACGAAAAACCACCCGGGAATAAAGAATATCTCTAACTCTCAAATATTAAACAAAAAAAATCCGGGAATCTCGTCCACAAGAAAAACCCACCCTGAAATAGATGAAAGTCTTCGTTCATCTCGAACATAAGAAAACCATCCTGGAAAATTACATATCGTCCACGAAAAACCACTCTCAAATATCATACCTTGTTTACAAATTCATACGGCAATATTATCGACTTTAAATCCCCAAATATCTCACCTTTTAAACAAATGTACGTGAGAATATCATAGTGTCCCACATTGTATGCAGATTTTATGCTTCTAATTTGCCATTATTACACCTTGAAAACAAATCTAAGTTGGAATTATGCGAAGAGCTAATTCCCCGAAGAGCATTACTTCACGTTTACTGAACTATTAAAATGTACTTATATAACACTCAGCTATTTGTTAGTTTCAGATAAAGATATCGATAAAAGAATCAAAACACTCTCCAAACTTTATCTTCATTGATTTAAAATTCAACAATGAAATGACGTTGGAAAATTTTGGTGTGAAACATGGTAGTCATGCAGTATATTATAAAAGTCGCTGAAACAAAGAATAAGCGTTATAATGGTAAAAATTCCCAGTGAAGGCTTCCAAAGCATTGATAATAACGTTGTCTTCGTGTATTGTAAATTAAAATACAATGCCGGCTATTAACAGTTAAAAATAACAAATTGTTTTTTCTTTTTTGGTAAAGTTCTTTCATGAATAATTTGCCTTATTTTAACATAACACCTCATTCTTATTTAATTTCAGCAAATTTCAAATTGTATGTATACACCTCATCTTTTTTCTTCTCTTTCTTCCATTTGATATTTTTCCCAATTGTAGTAGGGAATATACAGAATAGTGATTTTATTTTTAACGTGTATCAGAGACTCCTTACTTCCTACATGTACTTTACAATCATGTTGTTTATGGTTGATAAGGCAATAAAGGATTTATATTACTTCTTAACACTGGGCAATCATAAATTATCAATAATAATAATAGTTTACCTTTCAAACAAAGCAAAATAATCGTCTAAAAATATATATGGGTTTTTTTATCTCAAAATGCGAACGAAAGTAAAGTTATCTTAAAGAATAGATTACAAATTAAAATAAGATATGATATAGGTTTTTTTTTAAATGAATTCCTTATCTCCAATGAGTTAAATGCAATAATATTACTTTCCTATTGTAATATCAAATCTTTCCTTATAAGTAGATAATGATTACGTGATAATCACCACATCCCACACATTTAATGTAAATAATTATAACATTAGATAGGCAATGCATTATTCCAAACCAAACTCCATTTTATAGTTCATTATCCATGATAAATTATTCCTTGAATCGTTTGTATGAATATAAAAGGTAAAACAAAGACACCTAACAAACAAAAACGCCAACCCATTGTCAGTCTGACAATGTAGAAAACCAAGATATAACATATATTGAAACTGAATTAGACAATATGAAAAGAAAGGGAAGACAAAAGGATTAAAAGATTGAGTAAAACATAACAAGGCCTGGAAGCTAGATGGAAAGAGAAAGGAGAAACCGCATATCAGATACCTATTGTCTTGAAAATAGGAACTTCATGTCAAAAATATTTCCAAAATTATAGCTTAGCAATGGCAGTTTTATTACCAAACAAAACAGTAGTTTAGAAGAAGTTAAAGAGAGTACAATTCTTCTAGATATAACCATTGAAACTTCATAATTTATAGATATTTCAAAATATTTAAAAAAAAGTATATGTATCAACGATTTTGAAAAATAATAAGGATTCATTTCAATGAAGGAAGTCAGAAAAAAACATTAGCATATAGGTTTTACTATTTTGAACCCAGCATGTATTATACATTTTGTTTTTGTAAATAGCTGCCAAATTTTGTAATCCTTGATACACCTCAACACTACCCCCATTATATATTAAATTGTAGTATGTTATCACTTTACTCCATCAAACTCAGTCAGGAAAGAATATACATTTTTAAACAATAACAGATATCTTTATTTTGTTGGTTTGTGTGCTATATACATCTAAATACAATGATGCAAGACTGATTGATGAGAAATATTGTCTTTTTAGACTATAGCATTTGGTAAAATGTTCCATGTAATCCACTGTGTGTTGTTATTAATTTAAATGAACGCTTTATCGAGTGTATTGGCTCATAGTGACACTTTATGGTATCACTCATGTTGCCATTGCATGGCCGATAGTGTCACCGGTCCAGGGTATTGTTCGGTAATGTTACCGCTACCTTGGGCCGTGGGACGAGGCCAAATGTCGTTCCTATCTTTACGATTTTAGGGACCAGTCTGCTGTGGTCAGTGTAACTGTCCATCTGGTTTAGGCCCATGTATTTACATAACTCATTGTCTACTAAAATTGTCCAGACTGTAACTTTTCTGATCATGAATAACAAGATAAATAAATTGAATAAATTGCATCGTAAATGTAGTCTTTCTGGAAGAAGGTTTTTTAAAGCATCACCAAATACAGAATCGCCTCCCTCTGTCCACATATTTAAACCAGAATAAAAATCTTAAAACTCATATTGCATGTACTTATTTTCCTGGTAACTACATATACGTTATCTTTTAGAATTTGCCTCCAAATCATGATCACACTTCCGGTATGGCCGAATTTCAGCATGTGTGCATAGATCCATCGAACTAGATATAAAACATTAAGACTTACCGTCTGGGAATACTGTCCGCATCTTCAGATAGCTTGTTGACAGTCGTATAATGGACGCTTTGTCCAGTTGACTTGTGATGGCGGAGGGCAAAGGCAACATCTTTGCCAATTCGTAAAATTCCGCATTTTCCTTCTCCCTCCGGGTCCGGGCGGCGGTTTTAGACTTGTCCTTCATGTTCCGGCAACTGTGTGTAAAAAGAAAGTTTTCTTATAAAAGTGTTCGGAACATCATAACATAACGGAATCAACATGACGACAGAGCATTAACTTGTCTGTGTTCCGGAATCATATCAGACTCCGTAACGTCGTCCATAGTAATATCATTGTGTGTAAAATGTCGTCTGAAACAGGGGTCCTTCAAGTAACGACTCCCCCAATAGCGTATATCAACATATAGGTAAATCGGACAGCTCCCATCAACTGATCATGAGACTAAAATAGATCTTGGTGAACGATATCCTGTATTGTTTACTCTTCAAACTCTTTCTTCGACAAACAGCCGGGTATGACATTCGAGCTGCCATACTTTAACATTTCAAACTGGTGTGAATATGAGTTATATGCTCGCTCTATTTATATGAATAATTTGAATGTTTAATCTTCATCGGGAGGGTGTGTATTTTCTGTGAGTCATCCCGTCCCGTTTGGGACCAATTTAGTTTTTTTATTAGAGAAGTAAAAGGCTGATATCTGTAAAACAAACAGTGCAAGTGATAGACGAAGGATCGAGTTTCGTTGGAACGATTTAATTTTCCGATTATATTATTTTCTAGAACATCATTTCGCCTTGGTCTGTATTTATAATATCAAGAAATACACATTATTTTTGCAGTTTGCAAAATCGCAAATATTCTGTTGAAAATGCAAACGGTGAAATATTTTTCTTGTAATAATCTGTCGAAATGAAAGAACAAATCATTTGTTGCAACCTAGACAATAAACGCGTAAATTTCTAAAATCGCGAATATAATATGCTGTAAATAGCTTTCTATGTGATTTGTGAATGCTGCTGTCGAGTGAGACAAAAGTGAACACTGACCACGGGAATGTCTCCCCTGTATGTACTATAAACTAACTTTCTTTACATGCGATTACATGTCGTGTATTTCGTGAGCGATGTCATACCGCGAAAATCAATGGCCACAAGATCATACTGTTGGTAGGCAATGTACTTATTATGTTAACCATATCTACACTAAATCGCGAAATTCAATCACCGTGATAATAAACCCGATATTAAAGTAATCTTCCTTTTGAAATGACTACGACCATTGCATATTTTGCGCGATATCGCTTTTTTCATTGAAAGATGTTTTATTTTTATTTTAGCAAGTACACGTATTGTTACTTTGTTTCTGTATTCCACATATTAAGTTATGGAACGCCATATCTGTCTCGTATGATTCAAATATACTATATGAAATTGTGTTTTCGTAATATAATATGGTTTTATCATTATATGATTTGATCTTATCAATATATGGTATCATTTTATCTATATTTGATTTGATATGATCAATATATGATTTGTTTTTATTATTGTTTTATTTTCATTTGTCATGGTTATATTTTCTTGTATCATTATATCAATCGATTTCACCATTATTTGATTTGGTGACATATTTATATGATTTACATCTACCATTGTTTTATTTGGTGTTATCATTGTATTATTTTCATTTATCGTTATATTATTTGATTTCATCTTTATTTGATTTGATTTCATCTTTATTTGATTTGATTTCATCTTTATTTGATTTGATTTTACCATTGTATGATTCTACTTTACATTATTCCCAAACATCATTATTTTATTCCATAGATACTTTATATGGTTATACTTTTCCATTATATGGTTATACTTTTCCATTATATGGTTATACTTTTCCATTGTATGGTTATACTTTTTCATTGTATGGTTATACTTTTCCATTGTATGGTGATATTTTTCCAATATATGGTTATACTTTTCCATTATATGATGATACTTTTCCATTATATGGTTATACTTCAGATAAAGATGAAATCAAATCAAATAAAGATGAAATCAAAGCAAATAAAGATGAAATCAAATAATATAACGATAAATGAAAATAATACAATAACACCAAATAAAACAATGATAGATGTAAATCAAATATATGTGTCACCAAATCAAATAGTGATAACATCGATTGATATAATGTTATAAGACAATAATACCATGACAAATGAAAATAAAATAGTGATAGAAGCAAATGATATATTGGTCAAATCAAATCAAATATAGATAAAATAATACCATATATTGATAAGATCAAATCATATAATGATAAAATCATACAATATAATGAGAACACAAATTCATATAGTATATTTGAACCATATGAGACAGCTATGGCGTTCCATATTAAATCTTATTTCAATTTACGTTACAAACTATTTTGTTTACACTAATAAAATACTTTAGCACACACACACACGAGGATATTAAAAAGATCCACCTAACCCATCAACCAGTTTAAGTATAGGCGTTCCGACTGTCGAGTTGACTTAACGCGAAATTGCCTGCATGGAATCAAACGAGCATTATCTGTATATAAAGGTAACTGCTCTGAAAAATATCACCCATGAAAAATCGTAGATGATTGGAGAGAAAACTATCATGTCGCAAATGTGTTGTGAGGGGAGGGTTTCTCAGCAAGGCTCGTTAGGATGCGTGTCACCCAATTTGGAGTTCACAGACCAGCATCGTCGGCAATTCATTGATAATTCTACGCTCAGCAAGTGTGTCGAATCGCGGAAATGGACTGGAAACGCCGCGCGCCCTCTGCGAGCTGTCCTCATTTACTTCTCATTATATATTCACCTCTCGGCCGTAGTGGATTAAATTCGGTCCGCCGTCATATAGGAATATTAACGGAACAATATTTGTGTTTCATATTCGGAAGTGTGTTTGTTTCTTTTTAAAATCTGCTGATTGAAAACAAATACACACGCTGGGATATAAAACAACAATAAAATTAATATCCGCAATTTCACCACTGGGTCGATTTCCGCGGGAACCACATGATGGTATTATTCTATTTAAGCAGAACTTGTGTAAACGCACTGATTTAAATGCAAATGGCAATAGAAACTTGAAATGAATACATAATTGTCTGTTTCCGTACCATGGGATGAATTAAAAAATATCAGAAAACTGAAAAAGTCGTATGTTACGTGTGTACACTTATTACGGAAATAATCGGAAAACTGTTATCGGGGCATCCCATAATAATTAGCAGACATTTGCATAGGGAAATTTGGGAATTAACTCCTCTTGAACGGATATATTATAACACATGCGGGATTATTTTTGGAATGCCACAGTTTGGCGACGGTATTAAACAAAACCCGACTTAGGTGTTTGTCCGATAAAGTTGTCACCTTCTCGTTAAATTTCTCCGATAACCTAAGATATAGATAGACCCCATTGTACGAGGTGTTGGTCAGATCATATAGACAATAGACCTATACTCTTGTGTCAGTCCCGATCCACGGGGATGAGAGTGACCCGATGTTTACCGATGTTTGCCGATAACTGTATTGTCCATAGTAATCAAACTAACAGTAAGTATGTAGAGTAAACCTAGCGCAGACTTTGATGTCCCGCCATGTCTGATTAAACTACAATGGTCTTTATTTAGGATAATAACTATCTGTAAATACATCTATTGTTACTGACTATATAGATTCTGTCTGGCTGTTTCCTTAGTTTATAAGATCATCGGGATGGCCTGAGTAGACTTGACCACCGCAGGACTGAAGGTGTCCGGAGTAAGTTTATTTAACTCCAGATCAAGAGGATAAGTGAAAGGTTAGCTTTTAAATCCGTCTGAAGGGTCATTCAATGATGTCGAGAAGGGTGTTAAAGGGCCTCAACAACAAGGGACCAACAAGCACTTGAGAATTTAGGGGTGACACTGGCCCCGACATACCAGCTATTCCAAACCAAGAGATTAGTTACAGACATAGTCGGATAGGGCAATCTACCATTGGTGTCCGTATTTCACAACGATTTCAATAAAAAGAGAATAAAAGAAAAGAAAAAAGTGAGGTCAAATTTGAATAAAGATTTTAAAGTTTATCTGAATGGGAAACATGTGTATGAGTTGGACAAACGTCTTTGCTACGTGCGTGTGATAAAATAGATTTTATCAAGACATGTATATATTGAAAGTGATACAAACCCTTTTAGCAATAAAATATTATAATGTTCAAGTTTATATTTTGTCATAAAGATGAAAAATGGAAAAATGTTTAAGATAAAGCCATTCAATTTATTTTTTAATTAAGTATTTTTTCTTATTTCTAGTCAAACTAAAATATATATCGTTAAATAAAATTCGGTTCTATGCTTGGAAAAAAACCATGAAATTGTGTCAAATATCAATATATAAATCTTCAGAGACGGAATTAGAATCTAGAAAATCAAACTGGACTTGTACCTATATACGTATTGTACAATAGACGATGGTCTTATCTACACAGCTACTTAACCTTGATAAAGACTGGGTGAGAATTTCGGACTGTCTTGGACCTGACTATGCATATTATTGACCTGTCCATTGTGTTAGAAGGGTTCACTTACGTAATCTGAACACCTCTGGTCGGACCGTAGACTTACTTATATGGTATATATACACATAAGCAGGTGCGTTTGTGTATCAAAATATTCCGTTTATTGTCAATTTTGACACGCGTCATTTTGATTTGAAATCACCTAACTCATTCATATTCAATATGCAAGTAGCGATATCCGATGTAATGGTATTCTGGGCACAGATTACTGTTCGCCAGAATTAATTCCATCAATGGTTCTATTTCCATCATAAAGTGAGCCACTGGTTTCCGACCTTTACCACAGTGGCACTGTCCTAGCCGTTATAAGTAAATACATAAACGCTGTAGGTATAAATTAAAACTACTAAAGTCAGTAGTCTGATCAATTAGCGAGTAAATACGCTGTTATTTATCTCAGTTATAAAGTTTTAAACAACAGTAATTGACAGAAGAACGCATAGGACTTGCTTGTTATTATTTTCTTTGATTTGAACATTTCTTATTTGCAATATTTGTAAGAAAATAACACCTATCGTAACGTTTATAAATAGTTTGCCATAACACATTAACAACAGGACCTTTTCATTGTATGTCAAAATTAAATAAAAGTTTATCTGAAATTAAAAGGCATGAATTTCATGCTGTTTGGGACGAAACACTATTCATGCGAGTAGCCATGTAATTCTTTGTAAAAACAAGTTCAACGTTAATCAGTGGATAATTTCCGCTGTATATCCGGATAAAATTTTGATTCCTTTCATTCGTTTGTGTTTAGTTTGATCGTTAGAATAATTGTAAAATAAAAAAAAAACTCAGGTAATGAATTATATATTTAGCAAAAATATACATGTTGTAATGTTTGTTTACGAGATTATAGTTCAAATGAAGATGAGGTTAATAGGTCAGATATTCATTGATGTATAAGTCCTCTATCGGATTAAAGGTCAAATATAGATTGATTGTTATAAGTCGAATATCTACAGGGTAATAGTCAGTGTAAATTTGTGTATTGAAAAAATTAGAGAAAATGAGTTTCGAGGTCGAGTTTCGCGTTCAAATGGGAAAGAAAATTGATAGTTGGGAATTTGATATGTACCTATATCTAATGATATTACAAAGTTATAGGTAAATATGTCCTTGATCAATTAATAAAAGTTATTAATTGTAATATCAGTCCTACAATGAACACTAATAAACAAGTGATAAGGCTACATAAGATTAACTCGTTACTTTTGACTGCGTGTGAGCCAACATCCTGACGAATTTACAGGTGTACGTACTCAGGTGTGACTACCCGCAGCGCCACCTATTTACACGTGAAAAGGATACACACAGTCCTACCAGCCCTTTTTGTAGTCTAAAGAAACCAAGGAAAGCCCATCTCCTTATCCTCTAGGCTGGACGCCCCAAAGAAAAATACCATGAAAAATAAAATAATTAAGTTTTATGAATGCAGTAGGGTACGTGTATATATATATACGGCTGGTTGGGTAGTGTATTTCGCAGGTGTCCATAGCGGGGGAGATGTGGAGAGCGCATCATTCCTATTCAGTCACTAATATCCGGATCCGATTGACACGGATCTTAGTTTAGATATCCAACATGGGTGACATACCGTCCGTACAGCACTTGACAATGTTTGGCAACAAGTTTATAACTTGTGTTAGGATACACATGGTTCCCAGGGCGCCATTGTTCTCTACAACATTCCGAGCAGCAAACGGCGAAATTGACACATGTAGGATTAAATAATTCTGCAGACTGATGTGATGGTGTAGTGATGGACTCCAAGAGAATAATACTCATATCCTTGATAATTTTCAATTTGGAGTTCTGGTTGATTTATTTGTTAATTGTAACATTGGATTTATCTATATCAAATAAAAAATCCATGCTTTGGTGTCCCTTTTATATTTTTAAATAGTTTTGAAAATAATATATGTTAAATTAAATTCATAAAATATAATTTAATGTGAGAAGTATATACGTGTATATATCAATTAAAAGACCACTAACGAAATATACAAACACACGTATGAAATCACCAGTGAAGAAAATCCAATTGTAAGGAATATAAAAGTAATGCAGATAATCATTGGTAATTATTCCCAAACTATTACTTTAGAACAAAATGTTAATGAACGGGATGTTATTGAACTTTACAGAATCTCATTTTCACACAATCTCTGGTAAACAAAATGAATTACTGTATCGTTACGAACCGGAACTCTACTCCAGAATGTAATTTGATTTGCATATAATTATGATAAAACTTACATGAACTGAAACTTGTAAGGGAAATGTTACTGCAAAGGCTAAAAGGTGCGGCGATAAGGAGACCGCTAAAAGGACGTATACAGTAATTATCAAACCAATTCCACATATATCAAATCCGAACTATTTTCGGGAACATAGATCCGAAACTATCTTTCTCTTGAAACTTATTGTTTTTGCATTTAGACGAAACTTGAATAATGTATTCAGTAAAAAAATTATCGCGCTTAATTTCAAATATTCAAGTTAAACCCTAATAAAGTGAGAAGAGAGGTCAAGAGAGATTGTGTCAACATTGTTACTGACCAGTCGGGAAATGCCATTGACCTGTTCGCTTTCTTAATTCGTTGTTTAACCATTCAATATTTATCCATTTTTTATCAATACTAATCCAAACTTAAGATCTTTTCATGAGGATTTTTTGTATGCATTTTATGGTAAATATGTTCTAATTTGTCCACTTACGTAAACTATTTATGTCTTAGAGGAGAAAGGGTTGCTAACGCTATATAATTTATATCTAATTCTTGCCAAGTTTTTCAGGTGATAGTAATACACAAATCGTCTTTTTGTACCAGTTACGGACACAAAGTACCCGGAATATGTGTCCCTGGGTGTGCGCGCCAGTTACAGACACCGGGTACCTAACTATACCGCGACATTTGTACGGAATCATGTTAAATACTTGAATGTGTGTGGTCGCCGATAGAAGTAGGCATATACAAATATTTTTGTATATTTTATAAATACATTTAGAACATGATATACTATGTACAGTGAAACTGTTTTAAAAGGTAAAGTGTCATATGGTTCCTGTGTGTCGTAAATACCAAATAATATACCAATGTTTTATATATTATCACCTAAACTTACATACTCTAAGAGGCACTTACATCCTATATTAAAACAATAAACGATTACCTATTATATATATCTATTACAAACTGGAAAGAGATGAATTTCCTTTTTATCAAATTACATATATATTACATATATCTTACTATAGAAGCATTTTGTAGTATTTTCTGTATGTATGTTATGACCTCCAACTTATTCAATATGTACTTATAAATGTACAATGATAGAATAATTTAATTTCAATGCTTATAGAAAATATTGCATGAAAGAAACTCTCTTGTCATGTAGAAAATATTGCATGAAAGAAGCTTTCTTGTCATGTAGAAAATATTGCATGAAAGAAACTTTCTTGTCATGTAGAAAATATTGCATGAAAGAAGCTTTCTTGTCATGTAGAAAATATTGCATGAAAGAAAAAGTACCATGTCAAATATTACGGATGATTATATATTCAAAAAAAATAAATATATCATAAACAGAAAATAAACAGAACTAAGCAATAGTGCCCTCATATTAAATCTGAACAGCCAGAATTCTATAGTTTTATTTGAGGAAATTGTTTTACAATCAAGTAAAATTTAATGATTATTCAATCATTTTATTTATCAACTTGACTATTCTTTAAGAAACAAATAACAGTCTTTTCAGAATCATTTAATTCTTTATAACTAATAAATGTAACGTTTCAATATTAAAAATTACATTTAACATAAGTACTTAAAAATCCGAAGGAAAAAAAATGCAGTTATTTTTACTTTAAGATTCTGTTCAGATTTACAAATAAAATACCATATGACACATGTTTATATATAGGTTTATACGAGACACACGTGTAATGCCAGGGTATAGTTACACGGTCTCGTCTGACACGCTGCATCCTGAATATGTCACATGTGTATATTGAGGTAATTAATTCTACAATCCGATATTGTCGGCTCGTGTTTCTGGGGCCGGGACATGCACTACAATCAGGTATTAGGCGATTAATTGTCTTAGTGAGTGATGCTGAAACTATTCTCAAGCCGGCGTATAATAAACTTACCTGTTATGGGAAAAAGGGTCAACAAAAGTAGGCTTACTTTAGATTTATTTCTTTAAATATTTATCAAAGAATTTTAAGTGTTCATAAATTCTAGGTTTTCGTGTTGACATATGCAAAAATATATTTAAGAATAAATATGCCATCATAAAAGTTCAGTGTTTATTTTTATCAAGAAAGAATCCTAGTCCAATCCATTTATTAAAAAATAAAACATGTTTAGTTAAATCAATAAAACACTTACTGAGAATATTTACCAAAGGAAATATTTAAATGCTGCATATAATAAGATACCCAACTGTTTGGTGATAGTGAGCATAGCAGTAAAATAAAGAAACAATTATAGACAAACTGAGGTCAGTGAAGACCATTTAAGGAAATGCATGTGAAATGTATGCGCACTCTCGATGAATTGTTTACGTAATCTTACCGTCGCTAATCATGATGTTTTCCCGTCCTCTGAACGTGCTGTATCCGGGGCTCCACTGATCCCGTATTTTTCCCAGATAGGAAGAAATTTCGTTAATCTGATACGATGACCATCAATAGTAGGGAAAGTTTTCTTGTGTTGAAATTCCGTGTAAATATCACGAACTTGGACTGCAGTGATTAGGCCACGGTTCCAAATGTATACGGTAGCACGTTCAACTGTTATTCCTACTGTACATTCAAGAGCACTCCATCTCATGAGGCAAACACCGGCCCAGCTCCATTCGACGAAAAACTTAAAATTGCTTGATTAAGCACGATCTTGGATGGGCGAGCAGACACGGACCGATCTGAGATGTCGATTATAGTGATTCGGTATAAAAGCTGTGAAAATCCTGGCCACTATCACTAGAACGGCAGTCACTCATGTGGTTCTTTGCCTTCCTGAAACTGACACTCGATGTAAGTTTCGCTGTTGTCTCCTTTCCAAGAGGTCGTCTTGAAGACGGATTAGCGTTGACCTTTTAAGTTGAAATGTATGTTTCCATAGAGTTCCATATAAGTTGACTGTGGAGTATTTAGGAAGGACGAGCCACAACGTACGCTGTGTGACAATACACTGATAACGACCACAGTGAATAGCTCTATACGATAACACCATATGTGTGTAATCAGCTAGAAAATTTCACACAAACTTCTGATATATTTTTCTTACTAAATTGACACCACTCGGTGTAGTGTTTGACGGAACGCTCCTTGTGTTCAATCCAGTTTGTTTACTCCCACTCGACGCGAAGGACAAATGAAATTGCAATATGCAAATGTTAACGGTCTATCAGGCCTGCCGAGAGCGGATAATGTGGTTTTTGATTGGCCAATTACTACAGGGAAGTATTTTGATTGGGTATTTATTTCCAAAGATGGCTTTATCGATGGAAATGTCTTTTGAATGATATTTGTCGTGTATTTGTGAAACAATTACTGTCGGTTTTCAGGATTTAGGGAAAACACCAGGTATACATACTGAATTAATCTTTGGGGATTACAACTTTTACTATTGATTAAATCCAGCTATTTATGTAAACAAATATCCACAAGCTGTTATGAATATTACAGCACAGATACTGCTTCTGAATATATACAGGGTGTTGACGTCTGGTGTGATACGGAAATTCTGTGATTGACTAATCACTTGGACCAGAACATAGACTTCATCCAAATGTAAATCTTTAAGATAATAAATTTCAGTATAATACATATGCCCACTCACTGGTACGAATGTTTTCTTTTAGTTTCAAAACAAAGCCAAATTTTCCTTTTAATTTCTTAAAATAAAATCATTTTTCGAAAAATCAAGTAAGAAAATTATGAAACTTTAAAGACGGTGAGAAATTTTTTGAAGATAAACAAGTATTTATCAATTATAATTTTGTGATAATTTCCTATCATTTTCCTGTCTTTAAGAAAGTTATTTCCGTTATTTCATGTAAAATTGGGTCTGAATTAGTTTGTTGTATTCCTATTTTATTGTGAATTAAACTACTAGGCTGCTTTGCTGCATTGCACCTCCAGTTCACCTGATTGCACTGGGTGAATGGTCTTAAATCCCGTCACAATGATAATTACGTGTTTTCCTTTCACCCTAGACACACTGTCGAATTCTCCAACTCTTACCCATAATCCACACTCTCGTGGCCTCGTCTCAGACTCAAGATGGGGGCGAGGAGGGGAATCACTCTGGGGCAAACAATGAGGTCTTAAGACGGCCATTACGGGCCTTTGTCGATCTAAAGGACCTGGAGGAGATGACAAAGGGCCGAGGTTGACCCCGTCACATCATGTGTAGGGACTAGAGAGTTGATGTTCCTTCAATGAGAGCCATATCAGTTATAAAGGTTTCGCAGATGGCAATGCTATATGGCAGAGCGCCTGACAGGGTTTCCGTTAATAATTACGCTCATTAATTAAACGTTCTAAATGTATTATCCTCATCAAGGAATGGCATATTACATAAATTTTACATTTCAGAATTTGTCACGAGGCTCGTGATGATACAAAACAATTTAAATTTGATAAATTGTGTCATATTCATTCATTGTAATTTTCAGTATGATCCAATTCCACGTTGCGGTTTTCTTGGTTAGAAAAATGTTTCAGACACGCGACCATCTTAGTTTTTGAATTTCTTGCGTTTTGCTGTACCGTAAATTTCACACCGAAAAGTAAACATTTGAGGCCAGTGTTTGGCCACAGCTGAGGGTGGGTTGACGAACACTGTGTACTAATGAGGCCTAGTCGATACCACTCCAGTCTATGACACAGGGTTCGGTGTACTGGCGAGCTGTTTGTGCAAACTCTTAAATCTATGGATTAAAACTTGATTTTTACACTTAACGTTTGCTTAAACTGTGTGTTTAACGACCAGTCGATGTACGTGTCCACGTGGTATTTGGTTAGAACTATCTTAATGTACATTTTCTTACCTACACCGTCCATGACAAAAACACAACAACTCTTTTCCATTTATTTTGATTTATAAGTCGAACAATCATAATTTATATAACAATGGCGACTTAAGAAAAAAATCATGCTCTGACGATATGATGCCTGCTACGATTTTGGTCAATTATTGTCTTTATTAGTTTTGCCATGAGCAGCTTTACCTACAAATCTCAATCAGAAATAGTATCTATGAAGTTTGGCTCCATGTTAACAAAGTGGGACCACGATGTTCTTTTAGTACTACAGGGAAGTGTCTAACGTCAATGGTACAAAATAGACCTTATACAAGTTGAAGTCAAAGACACCTTTTATCAGAGTGTTTCACATGTTTCATGTTAATGTCTTTTCCTTGTGACAAGTAAGTGTTAAGATGGCTATTTCATGATGGACAACTTTTAAAAAATCCAAAAATTGTCATTATGGACTTCTTTTCAGTCAAAGCTTTACTCAAAACCTGGCAAGTTGGTATGAAATCATACAAAAAATGAAAAAGTGAATAACAGAAAAAAAAATATTTAAAAGTTGGCAATCTACAAGGTATCACTGCGTGGTAGTCAGTCTTTGACACAATCCAACGATTCTTAATTCAAAGAAAAATTATTCAAGTAATATTAAGACGGAATAAAACTTTGCCTTAACTCGAAACTTTACTACAGAACTAATAGTGTGCATAGTGTCATCGTTTAAAAAGACTAACCACATATTGTCATTACGTCAGAGAGGACAAATAGATGTCATTACAGTCGGTAAAGAAAAGGCAATCCTCAACCAGCACAGTCCATTCAAAAAGGATGTATTTTACCAAACAGAACACATCTTCCTCCGCAAAATTGAGTTGGTGGATATCGAAAAGGCTAGTGAATGGAGATAGTGGAGGAATGGGAGGGATGTAAACTGTCCAGTAATGTATGTATGGAAAAATATTTGTTAATATTTGAGAAGTGTTAGTAGAAATTATATGTCATAACAGAACGTTTGGCCCACATTCAGTACTTAATTAACGAAATAATCTGATTTAGATGTGCATTTATTGATAATTTGGTTATGGAAATGTTTTATTGATTTTCTGATCTAGAATGATGTGAATAGGTTTGGTGAAAAAAATTAAGTACATCATGTTACTTGTTTGTAAAATATAGTATTACACCATGACAATAATTATTTGTGACTATGTTGTTAATAAACAAATAATTATGATTAACGATTTATTTTTATAAGAAAAACTATATGTAACACCCCTAACAATTATCCTTAGCATTTCACATGAACGTGTGATTGTGGAAAAAAAAGAATTGCTAGTTGTCTTCAATTTATATTTTAAACACTGTAATAATAAGCTTGAATAATATAAAAAAGATAGAAATCGAAATGTTTTTTAATTGATTAATTACATCCAATACATTAATTATTCATATATTTGATACCTATTTTGTAAGCCTATTTCAAAATTGTTTGAAAAATAGGGTTATCGATTATCAAATCAATGAAATATTTTAAACATTTGTTGACACGGTTTTCTTCTATAATTTTACATATTGATTTGAATTATGCAAATATCAAATCTTATCGTCACAATGCAGCATACAAACGAATTTAGATTAGTTGATATTGCCTAATCTGTGTATAGAAAGTTGTTTTACACAATAATGTAATATTTCTTTTGTTCAGAGGACGCAGATAAGGGTTTCTGTATGGCCTGCTTAATCGTATTTCTGAAAAAGACTGTACGTCTACCGTTTATTTATATAATATAATAAAAAATGTATGTTCATTATTCATTTTAGGTATGTCAAATAGAAAACTTAAAACAGCTCGTTAAACTGTTTGTATCATTTCTGGTATGGTCATTAAATTATATGATCATGAATTCGAATTTATGAAGGAGATAGCTGATTAAGCTACAGCAAGAAACATTATGTTTTGGTGAACTATTTTGTTAAACTTTCTTTTTTTATTTAAAGAAAAGTTTCTCCTAATATATTGATGTATTGAAGCAGATCATCCACTTCTACTAGTATTGAAGTAGTATTTATTTTTCATTAAAATGAATAATCGAAGAGGGCAAAACTCTTGTAATAAAGCACTTTATTATTGACAAGTTTCAGCAAAGGAATTATAAATTGTCTTATCCAGTACCAGAATCTACTTATGATTTGTTTCGGTAGCATTTGGAACAAAAAACTATCACGCATGGATGGCAATTTCAATTTTATTCTCGCCATTTTTAGATTAAACACAACGTTCTTCATTTTTATATTATGAGTTATCTACTATTGTAGTAAGTTTATATTTATGCTTTCGAAAAGTCTGGTATGTGTTTTTATGCAGATAAAATTGATATTAATTTACAAAGATGTTTTAAGATGATAATATTTGATGTACAAGATAGTACAAGACAAGAGCACGAACATATGTTCTTCTGAACAGAATGTGATATTATATACAAATTACGAAATTACGTACACAGAATTTGAGGCTAGATAATAATATTTCTTTTATTTGTTGTTCATATACATTATAATGAGTGATTCCCGATGATTGTCCAAATTATTACTAGTAAGTATTGATTATTCTTTGTCGACGGTATAGATTCTTTAAAAAAAAATTGCAAAATAAAGGATCTTTCCGTTTCATTTTTAATTTTGATATTTTCAAAGAACTATGTATGATTTATGCCCTTTATGGTCTCAAAACCATATAGTCCTCCTAATTTTCTTGAAATAAGTGTTAATAGATTAAGTTTTTGTAGTCGAAACATTAAGTACATCGATGATTCATATACAAAGTCATTTTATTATCATTGCCGTTCTAGTTGCTATGGTACTTTACAGAAGAAACAATAGAATGCAATATTTAACAATATTAATATTTATATGGGAATATGTAGGCACATCAGACAAAAGTTAAGTTATTAAATATAAAATTTATTTTGGATGCACTTTTTGTTTCTAGATGGAAAACTTCGCAATATAAAAATTGTTCAAATATGCGCTTTATGACTTCTATATCAAAACAATCAAATGGTCAATATTGACAAATTTTTCACATTTGCATAGTCTATATGTTTATGATGTTTACCTTTGCAACTGCAACTGCAATGATGCCTCGCTATCATAATATATATCATAGGCATCAGAGATGTACTTGATATTTGAAATTGAATCACAGATTCACTTAATAAAACATTTAAATATTTGACTGAACTATTGGCCAAACTGAGAACAAACCATATATAATCCTTTTAATTGAATGTATATTAAAAAGGAAACATATCAATGCACACAAAAAGTATGTTCCGTGGTATTTTCTGGAATGGTTGTAATTAGAACTCGCCACATTAAATTTTTTTTATTATTATTATTAACTATATTAAACTAATTGGAAAATGACTATTGACTTGAAACAATGAACATTAGAATGTTACTGATATTCATTCATTCATTCATTCATTCATTCATTCATTCATTCATATTCCATACATTCATTCATTTATTCATTCCCTTTATTACATGGTTTGTCTTTGTTTTTGTTATGTGTAAATGACAATATGCTTTGTCGCGTCAACGTAACGTAGTCACTTCAGTAGCACGGATGGTCATGTTATCATTTCACATAATCATTCATGTGCATTTGTTTTCTTAACAAATATTTGTAATGCCGTTCTATTAAAAGTATTGGATATTTCTATTGTTGTGAAGTTACAACACAAAAAGCAGAGCGTACTATAAATAACATCGACGCAATTAAATTTTTGTGTTTTAGCTTTATAACTAAAACATCAGAAGCGACTTTAAATTTTACAACGTTATTTATCATGACGTACTTTTTGTGCTATAATATGAATTATTGTGATTTTAATTTTTTTAATTTTCAGTTTTTGTTAAGGAAGTGATGATGACAATGGTGTATATGGTTAATGCATAAAGTATTTCAGTTTAGAGATTCAAGATCTGTTTTGATGTCGTTAGTAAATGTATGATGTAATAGATGCAACAATGTTTTAATAAAATCTAATAAAAGAGTGTATGATTTATTTTATTGATATATCTTGAGATAAGTCATTGAATACTCTCCGACAGACGCACCATTGTAGAAAAATAGCATGTTTCAATATGAATTCAGTTACAATACTATTCCAATACAAATATTGTTAATTAATATGTGCCTGGTTAATATAAACTCTCCCCAAAAACACACTCCGGTGATGCTAACTGTCAAAAGTGTAAGGTTCAAGTCAACACTGAAAGGAAATCAATATTACTAGAAATCAAAATGTTACAATGTTATGGATTGATTATAACTACATTAATCCAGATATCATTCCACACTGCACAGCCAACCATATTGATAGTGTGTTTTTCGATCTTGCTAAGGTCATTGGAAGTGCTATCAGGTTGACCTACTACAGTGATAATAGCAGGTATAAATCGACGAGAAATAATTCAATCAAACGATGAATTAAAGATTGAAAGTTACGAAGCATGGTAGTCCGGCGATTACTTTGTTTAAAAAAAACCAAAGTATATATATTTTTACGACAAAATACACGAATTCTAATAAGCATGAAATGTATTTCCAGATTTTTATTTGACATCGTCATAAAAAACATATACATTTTTTAAGATTTATGAAATATAAAATTTCTTTGAAAGAGCTACAAAAAAGAAGAAATAAATGATTAAATAGAATAACAAAAAACTACTTTTCTTGCATAGTTCTACTGTTATTTTATTAAAATATTTTCTTTTCTTCTTTTAATGTAATAAAATAATTTAACATGACATACCCTAGACATTTAGAAATCGGATGAGAAACTGTACCTGTTTGTGTACCTGTGTGTACCTGTACACGTGTTACCGGTATATTTACCAATGTCTATTTCACACCTGGTTATCGCCAGTAACGCATGTGTTTGGTTTAGACAGTTTTATCATCTTTATTACTACAGGTACTCAATAATATCTAGAACACCTGTTACAACTCCAGGGATCACGTGATATACCAATTACACACTTACATAGATATCACTAATTATAATTGGCAAAGCTTAATGTCAAATAGTGACATTCAGACGAATCTCAAATACGTAGGAGACCATTTTTATAAGTCTATTCATTAAAAAAGAAATTGAAATTTATTTTAGTTTTCATTACACGTTTTCAAAAGCTAATATGAACATATATAGAATTGTTTATCTTTGTTCTAGTTTTGTTGGTTTGGATATTGAAACAGTGAGTCTTATTACGTCAGTAGTTTAAATTGCTTCTCTGCCTGTTGAATGAAATATGACAGGGAGTTAATATCATGCGGAGTAATTAGGCAGAGGACGTTAATCACCATCGTTTCATCTTTCAGAACACCTTAAACTTTCCTTAAACTAGGAAATTTCACTTGGTAAAATTATCAATAGATTATTACATATGTTAAGCAAGTTTCTTTATCCTATTTTTCTGAATTTCTGTTATACTGAGGATTTGAAGGAATATCTTGTTTTTAAATACACTGGAACATCGTCTTTTTCACATAGATTCTATTGAAATGATAAAACCATTTTCTTAAAGGTTACTTAGATTGATCTTGAAAGTTTGATATTTGGTTCAAAATTTGTTTCTGTATGTTTATCACAAATAGCTACAATGTACACGTAACTAACATGGTGACACAATAAATAAATCTGAAACCATGATATAATGTAAACTTACTTAAATAACGAATCCATCGGTCCCACAAAACCAAACCAACATTGAACTTTAATCTATGTGCTGGAATGCTAAAAAACTCGCAATAAAAAAAATCAGTGCTCCTGAAGAGGAAGCGTCCTAATTCTCTTGTCATTGGCGACTGATCAGGTAAAATTGGGATTATTCAAAATATGAAAATATATTAGATAATGGCAATTGAATCGTTGGGTTTATACAAAAAAAATGAAGTCGAACACATCGTATTTGTTAATATTGTAATATTTTATATTTCCTATAAGTAATTACAATTTATCGAAGAATGGAATCTCCTGATTTAGAATTAACCGGTACTTACAAACACAGCAGGCGGAGGACGCAGGAATCATACTGTCTATAGATAGAAACACAAGATGGTAAGAAAATTGAAAACAAGTGAAGATAAGTTGTTCATATTTGTACAGTATATTTATAAGATACACATCCTTTACTAAAACCGTCAAAAATCGATTCACAGTTCACAGCTCTGCATTGCCGACCACCTTCCCGAACCATTTGTATTCATGGGTAGCTTTTCTTCACCTTCGCAACACTGATTTCTATTTCGACTTATCAGCTTTCCTTGACCAAGATGTTATGTTTTCGGGAAAAAAAACCCACTAAATTATATAATAATAATTTGATAACGATATCAACCCTGTTGCAACTTCTAAAATCATTAAAAAGATAATTTTTGCTGTAAATTACCAAAGATATAGTTAGGAGTTCCACTTTCACTTTACCACTATATAAAAACAAGGACATGACGTCAGTTTTTGAAGAATGACACGAAAAAACCATTCGGCGTGTACTCATTTCTTATATTCGTTTCATTAAACCTTATTTAAAATTCTATATGTACTGACTTGCACATAAACAAACATATTTAGTTTTGAAGAGGTTTAAGAATCATCTTAGACAAAAAAATCCATTACTTTTTAATTATTTGATTTTTTTACTCTTGCAAAAGTTATGAAAGAAAATTTACATATTCCGTTCTTAACAAATGAAAATTATTTTTTGATGTTGATACGAATGCCCTACTTCTGTTTTTTTGGGCGTTCTATTTATCGTGTGTAGCAACAGGTTTTAAGTCCCTTAATGAATTATGCTTCAATCAAGCAATGAACACGACATTGAAAGTTTACATTAACATTATTCTTCGTAAAGGGAAATATGTTGTAATTTCTGCCACGCGTCTAGGTTTGCCTATAATTTGATGTTTATTCTCTACTTTTATCTTATGGAGTGTTTTTCACATGTTTAATGATAAAAATTGTAAAATCTTGTTTAATACCAAGCAATTATCCAGGGTCTAATCCGATGAGAGTGAGTATTGCCGTGAACAGACTTAAGTCAATACTCCCAGATTGATTTACGGTATCATATGCAATAGAAATACCAATAAATAAAACGTATTGAAAGAAATTGCTTTGGCCTTTCACCTTTTCCAATACGTAAATAAAAACTGTTGAAAGGTAACCAAATATAAGAGAGATAAATCCACTCGGCACCAGGTGATATATGTGATATAGCACTGAGTATATACAAATATCGGTACACGTACACTTCGATACCGTTTAAATACTATATAGCCGGACATTTTCGCGGGGGGATATTTCTGGGATTTTACTGGATATTGTTAGTGATCGCGAAATTATAAGTGACGGGGAAAACCATATATGAATTTTAGGTCTGATCGAATTTGATTTCTCATTTTATGTCAAAGTCGCTTTTTTTATTCGCAAAAATAACCAACTATGCGACAATCATCGCGATATAAGTTTTTTGTCTTGATACGGAATCTAAATTTTCCAAACAAAAATGTTGATTCACTTATGATTTTTGTTCCTAATATGATTTTATAACAGGGACCATGGTTTCAAACAGAATTATAACGCAAGATAGTGCGTTAGGAATAAGAACCACAACACGGAACAGAATATTGTTTTGTGTGTATTGTTTTGTGCTTTATTTTCTCTTTTGCATTCAAAGACATCATTCGATGAACAGTCCATGTAACTGGCCACGAAACGTTTTCTATGGATATTTGATTTACAATAACGCAAAAATGAGAAGGACGTTAGAAAATAAACTGATCATCATTTTTATCCTTACTTAAAACATGTCCTATGCTCCGCCCTATCAATGGGATCAGCACAAATAGTGTATATATTTTTTATGCAATGCAATAATCATCGAAAGTTTCCTGCCTTTAGTCAGAGAACATTGCGATCATGGTTTTAAGTACCAACCCAACTTCGCTAGCCAAGGAAATGTAGTACGATACTCTTCCTAACGTTGTTTAGGTCCTAAATACTCCTGGCTAGCGAAGTTGGTACCGACCATAAAAATGAAGAATATTGTTATTTAACTCTATGAACCCTAAAAGTTGACAATGATTGTAGATGTTACACAAACACCTGCTTTGTGACTACAATTGTGTAATGATATACTTATTAACAGAAAGCGTTCTCGAGGTGACAAATGGCCAATTGCAGCCCATTTTGATTGTGAAGTTCGGTTACTATCGCCTGACCATCTACACTAAAATTGTATTTGGAGAGCCTTTGGGAATACCTTAAACGGGTTGGTTTTGTGATTAAATTTCGCGTGATTAATAAATCGCGGAAATAAAACACATGAACTGTTTCAAATTAAGTCGTCGCGAAAATTAGCTGGTTTGCAGTACTCTCTCCCTGCACTCTCCAGTCCGGGTGGGTTTTTCGGGAGACTCTCGTGATTTATCGTTACCCATTCAGTCAAATTGATTGTCACAGTCGTCTGTAATCAATTAGGGGACGAGATGAACGCTTGTACCATAAATCTCATTAATTCTCTCTTGATACCGCTAACATCTATTTCTCCGTCCATTCCCTTCATCATTTGTCCGGAAATATGTGTCGCTGTCACTGAATCCCCCTAAAAAGTACAATTTATTCTTTACAGGATGATATCTTGTGTAAAGTAAACAAGCTCGCACCTGTGTTGGAGGCTCGGAGTAAACAGTCCATTGTCAAGTTATGAAAGGACGACCATTGTCAGGGAAATACCACCAGGGGTGTTGTTCCGTACTCCGTAATAGTTTTGTGTTTGAAGAACATTTCCAATCACATGCTAGTTCAGGTAAATGTATGTACCGGTACTTACACAGGTTAATGTAGCCATTCGTATAGGTATATAACAGCTGGGTAGATACTACCCATGCTTTCTTACTTATGGCAGATTGATATCAAAGAGATGCTGACCTGGACATGTGTGTGGGCCATAGTACCTAAAATGGTATGAACATTCTAATAGCCGTGATTGGCTAGCCATTTGTTACCTCGGAACAGTAGCGCACGTGGTCTCAGGTCATCTGACGTTTAAGAAATTATGGGGATAATTTGAATCCTCCAAAACGACCTGTGATTGTCTTGGAAGGCTTTGATGCCATTGTAACGGAAAGCAATCCGCTATCAATGGTCCTGGTGGAATTTTTACTTTTTATACTACATATACAGAAGTAATCCCAATACAAGCATATCGGTCGTAAAGACATTCCTAACATAGCAGGTCGAGGTCTCTGATAACTTTAACACTATTTTAATGCATTTTATATAAATTGTTCATAATTTAAAACTTATTATATGTATTGTTATTTACATAAGCTGATCGCCGGTTTAGACCTAGTTTGCTTCACACTTCAAATTATTTTACATATATTCATAATGATACATCTTTTTACTATATAATCCAAAACATGACATTATAATGCACACATTTCAATCGATATATTGTTTCACTGTATAGATTGAAATGCACACCCTTGGAAATTTCACAATGAGATATTAAACATTGCGTTTCCCTACAAACTGATACATTTCATTATGCAAATATTCAAACTGATAAGTTATATAACTTTATGAGACTGAAATGGTAGGTCACTCCTCAACCAGAAAAATGTATTTTCATATAACATTTCATTGATTTACTATACCAATACTTAACTAGTCTATATTTAATCATACATTACAAACAACATCAAACGATTGAAGCTAAAATTTTTTCGAAAATATAAACCTAAAAGATGGCAATACAATAGGGAAAGCATGTAAATTTTCAGAGATACTAGATTTTAAGAGGACAAACAACCTGTTCCAGACTCCTGTAAGATGGTATTTTGAATTACCGATGACATAATACTTTGTGTATAAATCTTTACATAAGGTAGTCTAAGCAACAAAGGGCCATGAAAATGTTCGTCAGAGAGGAAATTATGATTTAAGACAGAATCCTTGTTGAGCTGATTTAAATTTTGACATAAACATAGGACTAATCAAGAGTTATGATCTCCATATATAAGTATTGCTTTAAAGATGCTCCACCGCCGACAGAGCATAAATGATATTCATCATTTGAACAATAATTGGTGTTAAATCGTGTATATATATGCCTGATTAACACAACAAATATTATGTAATAATTTATTTCGCCTTTGGTGCATGCGCAATCAGTACTTCATTCCATATAGGATATAGTGCCACGGAATTTTTTCGGGATGCAATTAATTATTTTTCATATTTTAAACTTTAAGTAAAATTAGAAGCTCAAACTTTTCAATGCTGGTAATGGTGTAAAGTAAGTAACTTTTGTAACTGAAGAAAAATACTAAATCGTCTGCTCCTGTTTTTGATAGTGAAAAAATACCATTTGTCAGCGGTGGAGCATCTTTAAACAAATGGATTTCGTGACTGCCTTTCATACTCACACATCAGTTTTATGACTTCATTGCTGATTTTGAACCGCCGGCGGTCATTATTCAATCTAAAAGAGTGTAAACAAAATGAAATGCATGTTGTTGAAACCCAACTGAAAGGCATACCGACGCCGTTATGATATTTCATTTTTATTGTGATGTCAAGTCATATAGCTTTGATGCTAACCTTGTGATTGAGTATTCCCATTTTAGTTCTCTTTGCAATGTGTCATGAAACATTTGAGATGTAGCATTCTGGAGCAATGTAAGTTAGGTTTTATTTTAAACTGGGGTCTATGGAAACGTTTTCTTAATTAATCCATGACCAATACCATCAAAATGGAAAGGTCAAAACCAATAAAAGAGTGGTAACAAAATTAAGGGGAAAGGAACATTTCATGTAGCCAGATGTTCCACAGTAAGCTTTTACGGCTTTATGAAGATACCTGATTACGTAATACGTTAGTATTTGTAAAAAGCATGCGATTATTTTTCTCATTATGAGATTTTTCCTTGCCTCTACAGTCCATCTTACTTTCTTTATCCAAGTATTGGAGTTGATCATAATCGATAGCAGTTGTTTTAACTTGTGCCATATAAACATGTATGTAGATATATAATAACGGACTTGGATTAAATTTGAAATATGCTATTGTCTTTAGGCCTCTTATCCAGTAAGAATGGGAGCTCAGTACTGCAGTATACATTCCTAGTAGGTGACGTCACTGTATTGGCGCCTTGCCGTCTGTCGCGGCCGTCGGTCTGACAGGGGTTTCCCAGTCCTATAAAGGAGAAGATTAATCATAACTTCGACAATGAAGTCAATACAAAGGCATGTCGGGCCAGGCGGGGTTGCTAGGAGAGCCAAGATACCAACTTATCAAACGAACTCCCACAGGTGTTCTCTTCCCTGTTTACTACCGGGCCAATTCTCCATAAACTTGTTTGCTAACGTATTCCACCTACAGTAAGGAATTTTGGAGTCAATTTAAATAACAAACTTAGGGAGTTATAAGACGACAGCGATTACGCGTACATTTCACGGGGACTCCTCTTTCAGAATTCGTTTTACAAAACATTTTATTAGAAACGTCAGAAAGATATTGAGGAGAAAATTGAGATTATACTTTGAATGGGCTCTATGTAGTAATAATGTGGAAATCAGCATTTTATTTGTATGTTACGTTTTCCGCTAGAAAGAGAAAGTTGAATACTTATACAAACTGCGGCTAGTCGGACAGTAAAAGGAGGCGCTAAGATTGTGGAAAACTAGAGGGGCGTTGTGTACAGCTGTGGTCTATGAAGATGGTGTGTCTTATAGAGCCATTAAAGGTATAAAGAAGGGTTTGGTTGGTTTGGACAAAGAACGGAGCTTTGAACCTTCAGCAGATACACGTGTTTAGCGCAAACTGGCAACACTGCTACATTTTAATTCCAAACTCATAATTCCTCTAAAAACATATCTATTGAATTTGATTTATATTTTCATTAGAAATTTGGGCCAAAAACTCAATTAGCTATATAATAACATAAACGTTGGTTCACATCAAATTATCAAAGCATTTTGGAAATTGTTTTATTTAACAGTATTTGTATGGGTAAATACGGTATACTGGACACCAGAGGTTTTTCATACCGTTGGTATACCAAAAACACACAAGGGTGATATACTTTGTATTTAATAAGCTGTGATTAAACGGTACAACAAACACTTTGACACAATACGGTGTGGTTATGCAGATATTTACGGTACACCAGACACCTGCGAGCCCCACACCTGATGTGTTTGGTTATATCCGATATTTACGGTACACCAGACACCTGCGAGCCCCTGCACTTGGTGTGATGTGGTTACACTGATATTTACGTACACCAGACACCTGCGAGCCCTGCGCCTGGTGTGATGTTGTTATACTGATATTTACGGTACACCAGACACCTGCGAGCTCCGCACTTGATGTGATGTGGTTATACTGATATTTACGGTACACCAGACACCTGCGAGCCCTGCGCCTGGTGTGATGTTGTTATACTGATATTTACGGTACACCAGACACCTGCGAGCCCCGCACTTGGTGTGATGTGGTAATACTGATATTTACGGTACACCAAACACCTGCGAGCCCTGCGCCTGGTATGATGTTGTTATACTGATATTTACGGTACACCAAACCCCTGCGAGCCCCGCATTTGGTGTTGTTATAACTATATTTACGGTACACCAGACACCTGCGAGCCCCACACCTGGTGTGAGTCTCAGGTCAAATACTATACACAGACTTATTACATATAGACTAAATTAGTTTCTGATTTAATGCCACTTCAGTATTACGCCATTTACTGCAGACTAAAACAGCGAATCTTGTATTTACCTTCTGCGTGTTACATATACGTCATTCTATACACCAGGGACGTTATGGTCGGTGATGATATACCTTCGACATCCCAACAGGTACGGGAGCAAGGAATATTTTTTGTTCACGAATTTATTTTGCCTTACCTATTTGAAAGTGGAAGGGAATATGTTTTGGTGTCAGTTTGTTTGCATCCCCAATGTTTGTGTCTGCGCAATGTGAAGATGAATGCTTTGGTAGACTAGTATGCATCACCTTCTAATAGCCGCAACAATATATCGCCTAGCACAAGGAAATTTCAAGAATCGGGGGTGTTTTCCTGATTATTGTCTGTACTGAGGAACACAATACATTATAATCTGAGACTTTGGGCCTTTGCTGCAAGTATAAACAAATAAATAAATAAATATATATAAAAACAACTTTAATAACATGTTGCAGGGTCAATTAGACATTAGTCGAGCCCAACCGCTGTCTTGATTCAGTGCATCTTCGTGATGGTGGGCCATCAAGAGATTATCAAAGGTCTTCTACCGTCTAGCTTTAGCTATCATCTCAGCGCCTCATCCACAAAATATACTAAGAACATTTCTCTTCTGATAGCGCAAAATATATACTTTTACTTATATATCAGTCTTTGACTATTTTTCCGATTTCTTGTCTTTACTCTTGTTCCTCGTTGCAGTCCCACCTGTAGAAGACCTTAATCGCAATACATCGTCTGGATTTAAACTACATGACATTACGACTGGTGCTGTCAATTTAGAAGAAGACACCTTCCAAACCGATCATAAACATCATTTGTCTTATGTTTAGCTCATGATATTGCCATGTAATATTGTTGACACCTGTTAACAAAAAATGTTTTTTATAATTTTTTTCAGGATAAAAATATTACCTGGTCGGTATTTTGAGATATTTTGAGATCTGAATCAAAATAGAGATAAAGATTAAGAAATAATATCAAATGCCCTTTGTTATTTTCATTAATTGTTTTTCTTTACACTCTAAAATGAACAAAATCATTACAGATTCTTGCCCCATATTCTATTTCATAAAATTTATTATAACTATATATAAAGACGCCATACATTTCATCCTATCGCACGCCACACTTGTATGACGTTGCTGTGTTCTTACGTTGTTTATAATAGTTATATAGTCAATCATTTTCCATCGTTTAAGTGTGTCGACAGTTCACTGACCTGTCCATAGGTCATGGTAATTAATCCCTTAACACCATATAGTCTGTTTGGAGATGTCCGTAATCCTTGGCGGATCACGGCCATACTAATAATTCCAGCAACAGCTCAGCTGTGACGGAACTCTACCTCAAACGCCAGATAACGGCTACCGGTACAGTTTGTGGTGAATTTGGCTAGATTTAGTTTTATTTACTTTTAAAATTAAATCGTCCTATCATCAGAGTGGGTCATAAAAGGACGTCCTCCCTTGCATGGACAGTCTGTGTGTGACAAGTAAATGTGTGTTTTGGGAGTCTGTGGTATGTGATACTATTGCATCTCCGTGTCAATATTTAAATAATATTTTACTTACAAATTGATCATCAATGTAGTAAAGTGTATGTGGTGTTAGAGATAGGAGTCATTATTTCCATCTTTTGATAAACGTGGAGCTGACGTCATCATTATAATGTTTTCTCATTGAATTGTATTGCTGAAGACACTGAGCAGGATATGCCATGTGGAATAATGAAGTGGCATGTATCAACCATAATAATGGAGTTAAATACACTGACATAAGGTTCATATGTCGTCTCCTCCAAATATGTCACAACAGTCCTCGGTCTACTAATATCCTTGTACATGTACTTATTCTTACTATTGGTATATTACTTCATTCATTTTCTTTCCACACAGTTTTATAACTTACACATGTTCCCCCTTTTAACTCCACGCACAGGGATTCTCGATTATACCTTTTTCTCTTCTAGATTATATGGAAAGAGGAAAAAGTAACATACATGCATATATTTAATTTAGTCCAACGAGATATGCGAAATATTCAGTAAGAAATCAGTAACATTCTGTGTATTATTTACAGTTCATCTCATGATAAATCACCGATTGTATGTCATCACATACCACAATCACACAAAATGTACTCTGACAAAGTTTCTCTACTTAGCTCAGTTACCAAGGAAAACAACAAGTATTTCCTGATTCGTCATGGAAGCACCGAGTATGTACTAAAATAGTTGGCATGTTTAACCTGCGTAGTTACACATTATTACTACAAAAATATTTTCAGACCGATAAATGAAGAATTGAGTAAAATGTTTCATGTCATGAAAGTATTGTTTTATTTTTTTTATTTTTTGGGAAAACAAGCTAATATTATATTGATTAAACGCAATTTCTAATTGAAAAAATGATCACCACTCTCTGCCCTGCATATATGTCGTTTCTACCCTCATTGCATGATTGTAAAAAGCGACTATAATTTGTTATCATAAAGGCGAATTATTTTTGGATCTTATCTTTTCTATTTTTTCTAACTGACTTTCTGCGTCCTAACGTATCCATTGACACCGCTTCATATTTGGCCTTGAACATTCATCCCTGTAAAAAGGTTCTGGAGTTCCTACCGTTGTCTATAAAAGTGGTAGTTTCTGCTACTGCTTAGTACTTAGCATAAAGGGAGTGGGACGACTGGTTTGCCTGTTGTTAGTGACTGGATGGGATGTGCTTGTTCTGTGTCTCTTGCGGTGTGCTAGCACTATAAAACGGCAAGAGTTCCATTATCACAAACAGACACAATACGAATATACCTCAGTCTCCCAAATACGCAAACACTTCACACACACAACCCACCGCATACAAGGGAGACCATCCTTATATTACCATGATTAATCTAATAAACAAACCAAGTATTTTGTTATATTATGGAAAATAGCAATTCTGGAAGAAAATGTGCATGTAGATTTCCATGTATGCATCATAAGGATGCGGGACTGACTTTGTTTTAAGGAATATTGTGAGAATGATGATCGAAAATCTTTTCTTATAATTCTGCAAAGGAAGAAAAAAAACATTTTTTTTAAAATTATGACCATTTTAACTTTAATAGTATTATCGTTTTAACTGATGTGTTTATATAGGTTTTAGTTTCAACGTCTATGAACCTTCTATGGATGTTTGTCAATATCATGTTTTCATTTAAATTCTTCTGTGCCACTGACATGTGAATCATGGAGTTTTTCCGGGACTCAAATTTTATTCGTTAGTTAGGTATATGTATTTATATATAATCTGCGGCGATGTCGCTAAATTATAATGCATGGAATGATTTTTAATTATGTACACTGAAAGTGTAATATCAATTTCTGGACATAATGTATTGTGGCTTTTGATTTCTCTTGCCTTAGAATACAGAAGATAAAACAACTTGTTAAGAAAGTGCAGTGGTACATTTTAAGTCAACACTTCTTTTTCATTTACATTGTGGCTTGAAACCTTAATAGTTTGCATGTTATGGCAGATTTATAATTCTACTTCGTTTTGAATTTGTTTTGATTTTTGATTTGACATGTTTCCTGAAACTAAAAATAGTATGATAAATTATTTTTATAATGGTTAATACAGTTGTAAATAAATATTGTTGAGTTTCAGACTATCTTTTTCATTTATTCTTCACGCTAGTTCAGCCATGCGTTTAACTATTGTATTATAATAAGTTTTATGTTAACACATAGTATGATCTCTCTCCAATCTCTTTACTATGGAAATAAAGATATTGCAATGCCAAAGACAACAGATATTACCCTAAAAATATGCCTCTTAGGTTTGTTTTTAAATGTCATGAGTGTCATATCGTAAAAATGGACGGCATGCCATTGTGTTATTGAGGCGTCAAATATGTGATTAGAGGCAATAACTAAACATGGCATTCAGGACAACCAGTCTGTGCTCCCTCACAGCAGTTCTGACCATGTAATATCTGACCCGACGTGACGGAAACATAGCGTTCCGGCTGTATCGCGACAGATCAGCATTGTCAATTGGTAATTAAACGGTCCAGGATTACAAATAGTAGCGCGAACGTCACTCGCACGTGCGCGCTTCCTGCGCCTGGGACGTCAGCATTGTAAGGGATACAAATGCGCGAAAAAAAATGATTCACAATCGATAAAACCTCGATTTAAATTGAATAAAACATTTGAATATAAAAACTCACGATTTGATAGAGACAGAGACATGTTAATGATAATGGCGCCTGTATATATGATATGCACGACGTTGTTAACGAGAGTAAATATGCAATAAAGAGGACAGTATTAATTGTACTGTAATTAGAGAAATGAGCGGTGGTAATAAAGTGTTAGATAGGGATGCGTGTGATTTATTCAAAGTCTAAACAGTACCGTTTTAATCAGTGTTTAGCACTTCCGGTTACTCCCGAAAGTTCTCTCGACATTAAATAAAAATACATTTTCCAGGACACATCTACATTGCTGTCTTTATAATTTCATGTATTATATTTTATGAATTTCTCACGGGAAATACAATTTGTGTTTTCAGATGTTTTCAGTCTCTCTTTTTTTTGAGAAGTGTACTTTAAATTTAAAAAAAAAACCATATTTGTCTGCATGATGATAAAAGATAATGATGGATGATGACGATGAGAAATGTGACGAGAGATAGCATTCTAAACAGCGATGAACTGTTACTGATCTCGTGCATTGTTTAGGAAATAGATTTTTTCCTTGACAAAATTGGTGATAGTAACGGAATATGTGAAGCAAATACAGACAATGCTTTAAAAATACACGTACATGTATTCGTTTTAAAACAATTCGTTTAAACAGAATTTTGTTTTGATAAAATACCATAAGTAAGGTAAGTTATCATGTTATCATGTATATAATATAGGTAAAGAAACATGGAATAATTTTTGTTGGTTATTTGCATTAACAAAGAAAACTCGATATAAATTCGTAAGATTGTTCGAGACATTAGAGCAATCTGTCCTAGAGCTTTAACAATAGAAACTTTTTAATCTAGCAATGACGTAAGGTTGCCTCCTTCCATAAGATACAGACCGGTCGTGTTCGTATTGGCTTTTTAAGCAGTTAGTCATCCCTGTTTGACTTATGATAGCCTTCCATGACTGTGGCATTCTGTCATACGACAAGAAATTATTTTGCAAATCCAGTGTTTAGTTTGTGCGCCCAAAATCACCAAACTTACAAGCTTGTTATTTAGTATAATTGCAGCTGCAATTACTTATGTTAACCATTCTTAACATAAACATGCATAAAATATGAAAATGTTAAATTTTGTGTTTTTCCTCAAAAACATAAATCGCAACATTGAATAAACTATATATTTCTCTTAAAGATGTATCTGAAGTACCCATATATTTCCAGTTAATGTTAAGTTTCGTCATGATTACACTCTATAGTTTCTCAGAAAATGTGCAAAAATGACAATTTCCAAATGTGTCTAGTTTATGTATATTTCTGATGTTATCATGGCAACTTAAGTTACAAAATAAGAAAACTTGCAATTATAATGTATCAATGATCTATTACATAATTCAAACACATCAACAAATAACACTTAGTTTAGAAAATTGATGGATCATAAAAAAAAAAATAACAGACGAATTTCGGCCCAAAAGGGCTCAAACCATACGTAGTTATTTCATTTAATTCTCTCTAAGTCATATTACAAATATAAGTACTTGTCCAATCTAAATAATGGGGAAAACAATTTTGAGCAATTCACATGAAAGATGACGCATTAATGAAAACAAAAAAAGACCAAAGACACAGTTTACAGTATTAATGAAACTTACAAACGAAACAAAAAAAAAAATCAGATTAGAAATTATGCTTGCAAAAATATTCTACATACAACTCAGAAAACTGGAGAATAATAGCATTTAAATCAATCAATCAATGATATTTATGTGTCACATGTTAATATAGTCTATACATAAAATGATCAAGCATATCAATACAATGACATAAAAAAACCTAATATTAACATCCAGTTGTACTGAAACATTTTACCATAATTTATATTAATGCAATCAGTCAAAAATACTAATCTAAAATAATGGTTTGGTAATGATACACTTTTCTGAGACTTCTGCCGATCCCTAATTACTGTTATAATATTTTTATACTTTACATGATATAAACCGGGATTTTTTTTTATCGTGATCAAATGTGTTACATGTAATTGGTTCATCGATTGGAAACATTATTCTAAATTATATTTTTTTTATTAAAATCTGGTAAAATAGATAAATTGTTTAGAATCATTGAAATTGATATGAAACAAATAACAAATTTGTTGAAAGCGATAAGATTTTTCTTAAATTTTTTAAACAAATAACCTGTGTTAGTAATTACGAAACACGTTTTATTTCCGAAGGAGACATGATGAAAACATCTGCTATAATTTTAACTCCGGGTATAGTGCACGTACGAGAGCTACTTTTATCCTACGACTGTTTTACTTTTGTCTAATTCCTTTTTCTCGACACTTTTGATTATACACTATGTGATATTATACTTACCGTATAGCCGGTTATTTTCGCGGGATTTATATTTTCACTATTTTGTGGGACATTGCTATGATCGCGAAATGGCAAATGACATAGCATATAGACCTTGAAATCCAGTCGAGAAATTTTGTAATAAAACTAATAGGACTATTTATTTTTCGTTTTTAATACGATCGTGAAACCTTTGACCCGCATTAATAACCGTCTGTACAGTTTTTGAAGTTTAGAATTTGAACGTCATTAAACAAAATTGAAAATCTTTTTCTTAAAAAGCTACAAAATTTATATGGAGACTCCAGAAAATGTTCCAATTAAATGGAACCAATTAAGCGCAACGGAAAATGAACCGTCCTCTACTAAGCCATACCAGAACCATTCAGTCTCTTCATTGAGTTGGCAACCACTTTATGACGATGATAAGTGCAGTCACAAGACATCGAGTAGAACAAGCAACGGTAGATCAGCTGGAAGTCGTTACCTTTTGTCATTGTCAGGAATAAACATATGATTCAAGGTAAAGGGAATTTCTCCACTTAACATGTAACTTAGCCAGACAACCACTTTTGGATGGTTGCACTTTTCGATAATATTGATAAGAACCATATCGTGCAAAAACCTATATGATAAATATTTTGGGGGGTTACAAAAAATGAAATAACATTGACTAAACATATATTTGACATTTCCCAATCAAACCAAAACGATAGAATAGATATGACGTTACCATCTGCTGTTTGATAATTTGAATTATAAGTTATATCCATTGACTTTTCTTAGTAAATTGTCAGACCAGAGTAAAATATTCAGGAAAAAAAAAGTTATTAGTATATCTTCGAAAAATGTTTTCATCATGTCTCCTTCGGAAAATAAAACGTGTAACTTTGCGGGTGAAATGTCGGTTACAGATTGAATGATATATATTATACATCTGTATATCTAATCATATTATCATTTAATGTATATTAGTATTACAATTTGTTGATTTTCATTTCAAGATAAAGTTAAGAAAACACGTTTGGATCTAAAAGTTCAGCAACCTTGTTCGTTCAAAGATGGTTACAGATTGAATATACCCCCTTCTATCACATTACATGTAGAATATTTGTACACAGGTAAGCAGATATTGCCGACATACGGCCCATTTTAAAGTCCACACCGAGATCAAAGACGGCTCTCTACTATAGGTCATTTTCGCAGGTAAACATTCTCGTCTCAGTATAACGACAAGTGTTTAAAGATATCAGGCAATGTGTTTAATTAAACAGTTATTTTAGGCTAATCTAACGCCCTCACGTGTGGGGATGTTGACGTTCCCCAATCACGTGTTTACGTTCAGGCTTTGTGTTTTATTGTTTAGATTGTGTTATTTCTTTTTATGTGGAGTTAGAAGGATATGTGTAGTCTAGTGGTTTAATCCTATAAAAAGATTGCGTTATTAACCGTGTTGACCATTACATCTGTTAGCATTACAGTGATAAAGGCGATCAGTAAACTGATATGCTTACGTACTACTCAATTAATTCGCTTGATGATTGAGGGAGAGTGACCCGAAAATATACAAAATATTCGTGATACTAATTAGCGAGGTATCAAAGTAAAACATGCATGACGAATTTAATTTAATTTCTCATTAAAACAATAAAAAGGACTTTTTTTCTCATCGAAAAGTGTAATCGGTTGTCAAATTTTGAAATGGGTATAACTGTTATTTCGCCCTAACTTTCCTTTCCTAATAGTAAGCTACCAGCTTTTCATAATTTATAGAACTTTAGATGCACGGATTATCTAGATGGAGTTATCCTTAATTGTATGCAATCTTTTTTTGAGCTTTGGTCAAATTTTATCCTTCTTCGCGAACTAAAAATGCTCTAAAGTTGTCAATATATTCACTTATTTTAATAGCCCATATTTCAGGTTTAATATTTATATCCTCAATAAGATATTTCAGTTCTATTACATAAGCACATCATAAATCGCTAAACAACAAACCAAATCAGTTTCATAAAAGTTAAATTTGTTGTTCAAATAAATTATTTGGATAACATAAATTAGAATTTAAAGTAATATGAACTTAGTACTTTATAACATGCCACACCACAATTCAAAGGCAAATGCTAAAACACTTGACGATCAAAAAATAATCTCATCAAAGACACAGCAGCGGTGTTGTCGCCCAGTATTTATAATGGTATGCCAGGAACGTGTGTAACACACGTTTGAACCAGGTTATAAATAGCTTAACAGGCTTTATTAATACGCAGTTGTACGTCTCAACAACACTTAAAATTGTTTTATTAAAAATTACAGGATTTTATTCCATTTCGTGACTGAAAACTAGTAAATGGTCTTTATCTACCCTAAATGTTATTCCTTGACATTATTAATTCTGGTTTTTAAGAAATTGTTTTATTGTATTATTTGAGATTTTTTATTTTCTATGTCCATTATATAGTTTTACAGATCAACAGCAAACTTGAGTCCATTTCCGATAAGAGTACAAAATAGGATGATAGTTTAAATGCTTTCCACTTGTTAGCAAATTGAGGCATTACTCTGTCGTTTATGATGTTCATGAGGGACTATCTAAGCTTCAACATAAGGTTTAACTCTTAGTGTCGAATCTGTGTTTCCCTTTCAGAAACTCACGCTGGGGACAATAAATCATTTGTTATAGAATATGTACAAGTTGTCAATCAAAACTTCTCAGATTTTTTATTCACCAATTATAACTTCGACCTACAATATATACGGGGCATGGGATACTAGTGTAGAGGGCACTCGTCAGATATGAGAAAACGCAATAATTAGAAATACGCTTCCGTCAACTGAACCACTCTGTTTTTCGAATAGTTACCTCTATCAAACGTATCAGTTTGACCACGCTGTGTTTAATAAAACGCAAATCTTCTGTATACGGGAGGGAGGGGGCATTCTAAATCCAAACCCACATATCTGGGACACCGGTCACAAACCCGGAATTCAGAACCATTGCCACTAAAACTAAAGGTTGTGCACATGAAAAATGAACGCAGTTTATCGGAAAAAAATTATCTACCAAAAACCATAGCTCGACGTGAACCTGGTACACGTGACGTAAATGCGACGACGAAGTAAGCACCCAGAGCATCTTTTAAATGTATTTTCAAAGTAGAGTAATAATTTAGAACTTTAAGGAATTAATTTGTTACAAGTTTTTTTTTAAGGAAATCAAAATATCACATTAACTAAATAATATGACAACATAGTCTGTTCAGTCGAGACGCTACCCAGCCTGTGTTCACATTCACACATTAGGACCAAGTTCGAGGACTAACTAGGACCGATCGGGATCAGGGAGGTAATGATGACCGAGTTCCGGAGTACACCGTAGAACAACACCATATTAGGTCATATTTTTCTTTTACTTGCACTACAACTCACATTAATGGGGTCGGAGTTATAAATTCTAGGTCGTTGCTAGAGGGAAAAATTCATTTCATTTAACTGTCCGGATTATAAACGACAATAATTTAAAAGGATTACACTGTTTTATTTATATAATTGCATGACGGGCTATAAATGCCAAACCAAAGCTTATTTTATTCAGACGTTATCTTCTAGGGAAAATCAAACGACAGGATTCGTTCCAGTATCTTCAACATCCCAGGTTTAGTTACCAAACACATAATTCCATCATGAGTGGTTACACAAACGTCCTTGATCCTGTACTTCACTGAATCAGACTTGTCTGAGGTTATTTTTCGGTGAGTAGACTGTGAAGAAAAATATTTGCTTGTTGAGAATGGGACTTACGTTCTTCGTTTGACAGAGATTCGCTTTCTAGACAAAGTGGAACAAGTAATTGTTTTCTCTCATAAAACAGTTTTCTTTGTACGTAAACTTCGCGCCTTTACACGCAATATCGACTGAAAAGGGGTAACCAGTAAACGCAAGATAACAATCAGGATATATACAAAAAACACTAAAGGATGGTAAATGGTTCACTACCTCTTGCAAAATCCTGTTCACACGTAAATATTGGTGCAACAGCACAAGATCAATCGAAAGCTACTCATTTTTTCTTCTTTTTACTAGGTTAATCTAGATTTCATAGGTGAAAACTGTAAGCTCATACATGTATAAAAACAATAAAACATTTTAAAAGTAGGTGGTAGTAATAACAAAATATGTTATCAACTTCTTTGTTTTCATTTACTGATGTCATCTTCAATTTTCATAGAATATATCAAAAAAAATTCGACAGATTGACAGATAATACCTGATGCTCAAGGTTTTGTTAAAACACTTTGAAACACGTGATGGAATAAAGATAGGGTCCTGTTCGTATGGCTAAGAATAGATAAAGGAACCAGTATTGCTGATAATCAAATCATTCCATATGAAATCAAACCATTTTTGCAGCAAAAACAGTTAGCCCTTATGTGTATGGATTTGTTGAAAGAACACTTCTGGCATGTCTGATAGTCATTCTCACCTTTATATATGCTCAAAATGCCAAAATTAACAAATAAATAATAAAACAAATAAATAAATAAGATGAACAAGATTAAGTAAATAACCTATAATTTGCGACGCATAACATAAGCTGTTAGCCTTCTACAATGTATGTTGAAATTAAATGAGCCTTCATATATTACTAAACGACGGAGGGCAGTGTAGGAGTCCATTACATTTAGCATAGTAAAATAACTTTTTTTTGCAATAGTCTTAATATGGTATTACAAATTGTGCCTTGTTATTAAATCTACTACTTAGTCCCAGTAGTACCCTAGACCGTATTCATCAGGTCTCAATGGTCCCGTTTTAAAAAATATATATAAAAATGAGCATAATCAATAATCAACAAAAGTAAAAATACTCAAAAACTATGTTATTCATTTACATAAGAGACAGATTATTCGGCATCTACCACATGAATCCTGCGGACGAAATCATTACATGCATGGGAGTTGTTTGATGGAATCATATTCCTTAGGCATATCCTTTGCATCGTTTACTAACAATTAACGTATTGCCGTGACATACTTAACGCTTAATACGTTTAGGCTACAAAAAATAATGATGAACGAAAATCCTTATGAAATATTATTTGTGCCTATCTATCATTTCATTCGTAAACCATTCAGGAAACACCGTGACATCATATTGCCTTCAAAAATTGAACAATTTTTTACTTTAACAACGACCTCTTTAACATCCATCTGGATCACCACAATTATTCTTAAATAATCCGGTTATATTACTCTGTCATCCGTTTTAATCGTATTTTTGCTGCTCAACCATTTACCTTCTCACTTGAAATGTAACAGCGTCAAAATGTGTGAAAGAAATAAATATGAATTAATAAATGTGTCTTCATCTGGTATACTTTTACAGTGTTTTCAAAATATTTGTAGGAACTTTTTCCATATTGTTTTCGTTTTTTTTCTTACGACATCAGGAACCATTTCTAACTTTACAATGCTACCTCATTACAGCATACTGTCGGACACATTAAATGGGACATTGAACATGGTTACATTTATATTTAGTGACAACAAGCCAACAAGAAGTCAAATAACCATAACATCAATCAGCATTGTTAAAATCATATTTTTCCAGACCAGGGAATCAAAGTAAATCCAAATCATTACTTTCAGATATTATAAAACCTTAACTAAAGGCAAAAGGCTATTATATATCAGGGGGAATTTAAGAAAAGATAACCAAATCCCGACTGTGTATTTTACTATTTAGTACCCTCACTATTCGATGAATTGTGGTTTTCCACAGCCATGCCTACTTGGTACTGGTACAAAATTTTGACTTGTTGTTTTTTTTCTTTAATTATCTATGAAATCCATAGGTTAAGATAAATATGCATTAAAAACAATCAATCAAAAACTCGTATAAAGCTTGGTAAACAAAATTAAAAATACAGGCGTAACAAAATGCAAAACAAATCACTTATTTCTGATAATCTTTGTCAGCGTTATCCGAAACGACAAATTTACATTTTTTTACGATTGATAATAGTTTATAATGTGGCAATCAATATTTTGAAAACAACTGCACGACTTCTTGGTTGATCATGTGTACTCACTTTATTGGACACCTAGATTAGACGAAGATAAGATGCTTTTGTGACACTGCTGCCATTTTTTTTATATTAAAATTGAAACTCTCCCATCAAGATAACTTTTTAAGCCAATTATTATCGTTGTTCTTTAAAACATCAATGAAGTTTTTGAAATGAATCGGTGGTCAATATATTAGAATAGTCCCTCGACAAAAGAGAGGTTAAGTACTACGTTGATAGTGGTATCAATATCTTATTCTTTGTGTGTATACCAAACAATTGCAATGATTACCTCGATACAAAAAAACAACAACATAAAAACAGAAACATTTTTTAAAGGAGTAAATATGATATTTTGAAACATTATGCAGATATGGTATGACTGAACACGTATGTTTTGGCCTGCTAACCACCGGTGTTATACACTGTAACTGGAGAGGAGATAATGGGTATAACAGTAAATCTGTAACCAGCTGAAGATGTCATGCACCACTTTTTTCTCTGATGTATCTTCGTGTTTACTATTCTGGACACGTCTCCAGCAATATTAACATCCCCCGACACAAAACCCCAATTCACTATCCTACGCATACTCGCTAACGCCGATTCGTTTCCGCTTCACTTTCTGCGTAGAATTTGTTTATAAGACTCTCGGAATCAACGCGGGCTGACATTGACTAGGCACTAGCTCAAGTCACCCATGCGCAAATTTATTTTTTCGCATAACGATCGAGTAGTTGAGCAAATGTTTTATATCTACATGATAGTTCTTGTACGAACTAACCAAGTATCGACACTATTACTGAAACACAAACAATTTTGTCCTGCGCGTTCTAGCAGAATTGAATTTTTTCATGTTAAAACTCTCAATACTCTACTCGCTAGATGTGGCGATATCACTGACTAGTGTTAGTTTGTTTGTACGGTATGTTTTATTCATAAATAAAAATATTAACAATTTCTTTATTGGTGTTGTTGTTCCTCACATAAGGTAGGTTTAGATAAAAACGTAGTCAGGGGAAAACAACTCCTAAACCCGGGGGCAATTGTCGTTCGTTGGAATGCTCGAGTCGATGGCAATCTTTGCAACAAGATGGGTTATCCAAGGCGGCAATGGCTGTTCTTTTGAAGACCAGGCGACGATGACAATCGTTCCTTGTGATATCCAAGGCAGCAACGTTCCTTTGGATGTCCATGACGATGAAGGGCGGCCCTTTGAATGATCAGGACATTGTCGTTCAACGTCTTTCCAGGACGATAACAATAGTTCTTTCATCCAACTTGATGTATTCATATAAATTTTTTATTTACATAACGTCGATACCTTATTTGCACTTCCTCAATGAGATGATTTCAAGAATGCAACAGCCTCCCTTAAATACACAACGCATTTACCACTACCACGCATATAACCATACATGAAAGTCGTTAAATATTCTTAGAATTAGAATAAGGCATTAAAATAGTAAGTCATGCAGGTGTCTATAATAATGTTACCGCCCCCACCATTGTCTGGCAATTATCTGTAATTTTTACCAACGGGAAGTGTATCAGGATGGCTAGCCTTGAGGTGACACCAGGACATTACACATAAAAACATTGTCCTCACTAACCCACTGCCATTTTTAGGGTACTATGTATGGTAATATATATGCAAACGGGAAAACAATCATCCCGAGAGAATCTCGCTGTAATTAAATATCAATTCCCCAATAGTCCACCCCCGTAGTCAACAGACATTACAAATGCAAATTAAAACCATACTCGAAAATCCAGGAGAAGAAAAGACTGGTGACATACATAACACATATACCACGCAAAACAGTATATAGTTGTGTTAAATTATAAAAAGTGAAGACACATTGACGTCAGATTTCCTGTTTGTTTTGTAGAAGCTATTGGGACATTCCAAATTATGAAGATCATATGTATCCCATATATTAACCTCATACATTGATCACAGCGAAATTTCTTGTCTATGCTGAGGGTATATCTCTAAGGAACACGTGACTTTTGGGCCACACACAAGTCGGGGACACTAGGGCGGCGCCACATCTCGAAATAGGTTTTGCGCGACCCCTGGTGTCATCGATGGGCCTTCCCATTCATGTTCCGTCCCAGTGACATTGTTGACATTAGCCATTGACATGAGTAAGGGCACAATAATATTTAGCTCCTCCATGCAGTGCGATCAGAGTCAATATAGAAGATTTCTTACAATCACTACTGCTGAATATATATAAGTGTTTAGTCCCGAGCCGAGGGTAAAGGCTAATGGTTTGAAAACAAATCTCAAGAACGTCATAGATCTATATCGTATTCCTGATTACTTCATACGGGTGTTATATGGAATCCCAATGAACAACAATGCGTATTTTCTCATTTGGTAGTCAGTTGTTAATGCAGAAAGTCCTAAGTAGTTAATGAGTGTGGAATATCTGTATTGCGTGATTAGAAACGCAATACTTTAGTGTGTGAACAGCAATTACTATATTGCATAAGAACGCAATGTTCATTTGTAGTTTAAAAACGCAATATAATTTATTTTTCTTTGTTTCTGGCTTTCTGATCGGTCTATTCATTTTTTTCATTCCACAATGAAAAAAAATCCGAGAATGTCGCGTCTCTTAAATTTAAACTATGGTACCGATATCATACACCTAGAATCACTCACATCCTACGATTGCTTTACCCGTTACAATCATACATTAGTACTTCCACTCGTGTTTTACTAACTAGTAAGCAAATGTGCGCATTGTAATTTTAAGGTTGGTCTACGTTGAAGAATTGGTACTCTCACTAAAGCAGTAAGAACAAACCTACTGTCTATTTCTCAGATTTTCAACCACTGAGCGAGGGAACATACGTTTTTACGATTTTTGCAATATTTCTCGGTGCCTTAGGGGAAACATTTAGAGCGAAATTTAGTAGTTAAGCCCTCTCTCGACGAAGGGATGAGGAAAAACCCAGCTTTGTTTATTTATTTTAAGTCATTAGAATTGTGCTATGGTGTTCAATGCTGTTCGCTTAATTGTTAACTTGTTATTGTATATTTAATATCTATCTCGCCAAATCGCGAAATGTATATTATATACATGTATGCGGTGACGTGAACGTATTTGGTTGTTTAGCTGCAATAATTTCTCGGCGTAAATTGTTTGTTTCACACCTTTTTGGGATGCATGCTTTTGTCTAAAATTATGACATTTTTACCGCTTTATTCGCAAGGAGAGGGTCTCTGGTATTTGTTTGTTAAAGCCGAGAGGTGCTCGGCGATTTTTATTATGCACCCAATACAGCGTCATTCTGTAGGCAGTGTGTTTACATAAATCTCAAAATTACACAGACCATACTGCAGCACTGATTGTAATAAAAGGGTATTTTGCTGTCATTTCAAGTATCCCAATTTAAGTTCGCCCTATTACAGATGATTTTGCAATTCTGTAAATGAGCAGCGCACCATGTGGAATACTTCTTAAAGTCAAGTTAACTTTTTCATTGTAAATCTAAATGAAGACCAAGTGGTTATTTAACAAAATGCTGCTATTGTTTGCTCTACTTCACATTTACTGTTTCTGCGGAGTGATTGCAGGTATATCCTATTTTATTTTTACTTTGCTTTACAAACAAAAAAAAACCATCACACGTCGTGTATTGGTCGTCTATTGATTAAGTAATCATTATACCCGCCTTACCAACACACATCAACGCCACCATTTTGTTATATAATGACTAATCAAAAATAAGTTAACAGTTAAGATAACAGCAATACAGCGGTACTTTTAACCCCCATAGCTGTTTGCAATAACAAGAACTTCTTGTATTGTCGTAGTATATATTCCACACAAATCCAATGTCGTCGTTTTAACCCATATTATAACAGGGAAATGTTCAGCACTAAATGGCAACACTAATGGATATGAGTACACATATAGATTTAGCCAAATGGCCCAGATAGGAATGGGATCGGCATGAGTTTTTTTGGGGGGGGGGTGGTTTTCCCTAATCTGTCAAACTGTTAGTAGTCACTATACTGTCATAGTAGAAATGTACGTTTGCAGTATAACGTGAATGGCGTTTCTGATAATTAATGTGAGCATTACAATTCCAGTAAATAATGTTACAATGTTTCTTAACATGAATTCGGTTAAAAAATCTGGGTTTGTTTTATTAAGAAAAATCTGACCTTTTATTAAAATCAAAATCTGGGCTCAGTTTTATTCTTAGACGAAAATTCACATTTGTTAATCCTAGAGGACAACGGGAAGCAACTCAATGTATACAACATTTTGTTTATATTTCAGTGCAATCAACTTTCACTGTAACTGGTTTTGCAATAAGCAAGTATAAAATATTTGTTATTAATAAATATTCTACAAACAGCGCATTAGCGTCATTATGTATGAGCGCGAAAACATTTACAAAAAACATGTGACCCACTGATTTATCAAAAGACTTTAACAGAGTTTTATTTGTCTTTCTAGGGTCGATTACTAGAAAAGAAAGCGTATGGCTCGGTGAGTGACATCAGTCAAAGTTTGATTGATGTTACATGTATATATATCAGCAGAAATGATGAATCAATGTTGCTATTGTATGATTTTAATATATCTAGTATCATACAATGGTTGTCGTTTTAAACCACTTCTCAAATTATGGTGGCATCGGCAAATATTGTTTTCACAGAGTGCTCCGAATGGCTGGCATCCTGACATGTGACCAGAGGGACAGTCTGCGTCATCAGCACAACCAACTGTAAAACAAATATTTTCAATAAACGTAATTATTTTAAATAGTTCCCAAAATGGTGTTCCCCGGATAAGTTACTATCTCTAACAAACACGCCAATGACAATGCTTATATCATAGATCCGCTGAACAAATTCGCTAGTTAGTATGTTGACATCACTCGATACTCCAGAGGGTTCCAATCACTAACATTCTCTCTACACCCCTGGACTGTCTCATAGTAAAATTGAAGGCAGCTCAGCGAGAAAAACATTTGACAATTCACAAGCCAGCAAAGATATTCCTTTGAAGACTTACAGAGAGCAACGCCTAACATCAAAAACCACAACAGTCGACCACAGTGTACCGTTATACGGCTCTTTTGATGTATATCAAAGAAATAATTACCTGTTCTGTTCTTTTGCCTCCAGTTTTGCTATGAGATAGTCCAGGAGTGTAGAGATCAGTAGGTGATCGGAACCCCTGGAGTATCGAGGATGGTATTTTGGTTGATGGGAGATCGGGAATTAGGATCCGGGAGCAGAAGGTTGATTGCTTTAATACTCAGTGATTAGAAGGTGGATTTATATTACATTTGTAGATATAGCAGCCTTGAAAGGGGATCATATACGAAGGGCCTGTCACATTGGCAGACTGGCCACAGGTCCAGTCTTGGCAATCCCTAATCAGAAAGGGCTGTCGACTGGCCCAGTCTTGGGAATCCCTAATCAGAAGGCTGTCCACTGGCCCAACCATGGGAATCCCTAATCAGAAGGCTGTACACTGGCCCAACTCATTATGGGAATCCCTAATCAGTAGGCTGTCCACATGGCCCAACCATGGGAATTCCTAATCAGAAGGCTGTCCACTATAGGCCCAACCATGACAGGAATCCCTTATCAGAAGGCTGTCCACTGGACCACACCATGGGAATCCCTAATCAGAAAAGCTGGTCCACTGGCCCCAGTCTTGGGAATCCCTTATCAGAAGGCTGACCCTGGCCCAGTCTTGGGAATCCCTTATTAGAAGGCTGACCACTGGCCCAGTTCTTGGGAATCCCTTATTAGAAGGCGCTGTCCACTGGCCCAATCTTATGGAATCCCTAATCAGAAGGATGTCCAATGGCCAGACTTGGGAATCCCTTATCAGAAGGCTGCCCACATGGCCCAGTATTGGGAATAACTAATCAGAAGGCTACCCACTGACGCCAGTCATGGAAATCCCTTTATCAGAAACACTGTCCACAGGCCAAGTCTTTGGAATCCCTAATCAAAGGCTGTCAACTGGTCCAGCCATGGGGTCCCTAATCAAAACACTGTCCCCTTAGGCCAAGTCCCTTTGGAATATCCCTTATCAGAAGACTGTACCACTAGCCCAGCCAATGGGAATCCCTAATCAGAAGGCTGTCCACTAGCCCAGCCATGGATATCCCCTAATCAGAAGGCTGTCCACTGACCCAGTCATGGAATCCCTAATCAGAACGGCCTCCTGTCCACTGACTAAGTCTTTGGAATCCCTTATCAGAACCCTGTCCACTGGACCAGTCATTTTGGACATCCCTTATCCAGAACCCTGTCCACTGACTAAGTGCTTTTGGAATCCCTAATCAGAAGGCTGTCACACTCTGGCACAGCCATTTGGAATACCTAATCAGAAGGCTGTCCATTGGCACAGCCTTTGGAATCCCTAATCAGAAGGCTGTCCACTAGCCCAGCCATGGATATCCCTTATCAGAAGGCTGTCCACTGACCCAGTCATGGAAATCCCTTATCATAAAGTAACACTGTCCAATGGCCAAGCTTTGGAAATTCCTAATCAAAGAGGCTGGTCAACTGTGTCAGCCATGGGATCCCTAATCAGAACACTGTCCCATTTGCGAATAGTCGCTTGGGATCGTCCCTCTTACAGAAAGGCTGCTCACATTTGCCCAGTCTTTGAGAATACCTATTCAGAAGCCTTGTCGCACTGCCCTCAAGCCATTGAGATCCCTTATCAAAGAAGGCTTGTCCTCTGGCCAATCGTCTTGGAAATCCCCTAAATCAGAAGGCTGTCCATTTGCACAGCCTTTGGAATCCACTCCCTAATCAAGAAGAAGGCTGCAATAGCCCAGCCTAATGGGTAATCCCTAAATCAGAAAAAAGAATGTAAACTAGCCACTAGTCTTGAGGGAAAAACATATAAAATCAGGATGGCTATTCCACTGGCCAGCCCATTCGGGTAGGTAATATTAATATATCTCTTAGGGAAATTCCCAGAATCTGATTGGAATGTTCCATTAAAGCAAGTCTCTCAAAGGCTTGCGCTGTCTCACTGACATGTTTAAAATAACAGTGATCCTCTAGCATAAATGTGTTTCTTAGCCAGTACGCTCCAACAGCTTCGGATGATTATCACAAGTTGCATATTTGGCATGTATATACTATTAAATATGGGTGGCTGATTTGTGCCCATCATGCCGTTTTTTCAAGCTTCTTTTTCGCTATTTTTCGGCCGCGAGTTGGGAAAAAACCGGCGAAGAAAGCGAAAATTCTATTGTATTTTTTTCGCTTTTTCGCACTTTTTACCAACGCGAATAAGCGAAAAAAAAAATCCATTCCGTCATTTTTCGTGCTTTTTTTTGGCTTTTTCGCAAAGCGAAAAAAAATAAGCGAAAAAAAAAGCTTTCGCAAAAAAAAAGCGAAAAAAAAAAAAGCGAAAAATCGAAAATCCATTCCTTCGCTTTTTCGTGGTATTTTTTGGCTTTTTCGCTTTTTTGTGTTAGAAAAAACGCGAAAAAGCGAAAAAGCAAACATCGGATTTTCGCTTTTTCGCATTTTCCCAACGCGAAAAAGCGAAAAAGCGAAAAAAAAGAAAAACGAAAAAGCGAAAAAGCGAAAATCCATTCCGTCGCTTTTTCGTGGATTTTTTGGGCTTTTTCGCTTTTTCGTGTTTAGAAAAACGCGAAAAAGCGAAAAAGCAAACATTGGATTTTCGTTTTTTTTTACGTTTTTTTTCGACTTCCGTCGTTGATTTAAAAATAATTTTATTGTGTAATTTTTTATATACAATGGGATTGGGAACATTTTAAGTTTTCCAACTTATATTCAACCTGGCTCCCTACAGAATTATAATCAATTTTATAACAAATTAATAAAAAATTACAAAATGATTTAGAAACTAAAGGGTTTTTTACAATTTTACAAATTTACAATATACCTTAGACATTTGAGAGTTTTCAAAATTAAATCTGGAGATTTAGAAAGTCTAAAGGAATGAAATAAAATTTTCAGAAAGAGAGAGAGAGAGAGAGAGAGAGTAAAGAAGAAGAGAGATGAGATCCTCGAGAGAGTTTTATTTAAAAAATGTATAATAATTACTTAATTTATTGAAGTGTATGTATTTGTGATCACATCCCGATGCTAATGACGACTGAATAGAAGAAATGTACTGATCGAGACATTTCTCAAAAATTTACTTAAAGTTCATCACATATAGTTCCAAAGCCTTGAAGTATCTTTAGAGCCTTTCAAATGTTGCTTTTCACTAATTAATTTTCTCTACGTTCGTATTTCGGAAGGATATTTAAGAACATTTTTTTATTACATGTAATGTTCAAAAAATAAATAAAAAGGAAAAGGAGGAGTACAACAGGGGTTAAAAAGCGAAAATTTTTATTCCGTGGCTTAAATTGGTATTTTTGGCTTTTTCGTTTTTTGTGTTTAAAAACGCGAAAAATGATAAAAGCAAAATGTTATCTTCAATAATAAATCGCATTCCATGTAGTAAAAAAAACACAGGTCTAAAGGAATGAAGTTGTTTAAACGTTCGAAATAATTGAATTGTTTCTGGATCAGCGTAATTATTTTTCATTAAAGAAAAAAAGAAAAAGATTGGCATTTTCGCTTTTTCGTGAATTGATTTGTGCCATTTCGAAATTCTATTAAATTAAGCGGAATAAATCTTGTTAAGGTTACTACATCTATTTCTTTCTTCGCTTTTTCGCGTTTTTAAGCGAGACTTTTTAAAAAAATGGAAACACTATTCTAAAAAACGCGTAAAAGCGAAAGTCCTATATTGAGTTATATTTTCGCTTTTTCGCACTTTTTCCAACGCGAAAAAGCGAAAAAAAAAAACGACAAAATGCAAAGCGAAAAAGCGAAAAAGCCAACGAAAAACGAAAAAGCGAAAAAGCGAAAATCCATTCCGTCGCTTTTTCGTGGTATTTTTTGGCTTTTTCGCTTTTTTGTGTTAGAAAAAACGCGAAAAAGCGAAAAAGCAAACATCGGATTTTCGCTTTTTCGCATTTTCCCAACGAGCGATAAAGCGAAAACTAAAAAAAAGAAAAACGAAAAAAAGATCGTCATTTAGATTACTACATTTTGCCATTTTCGCTTTTTCAATCTGGTGTGAAAAAAATTTAATTTTCTGGTCACCATAGTTAAAATAAAAACTATTTGCTGGGAAAGAGCAATCTTAAAAGGAGAAATGGGTACCTAATGTAATATCATTAGTCTCTTAAAGTAGAAGGTAAGAAAGACTTGAGAGTGGAGGAGAGTCGATAGTTTGAATTACAAAAGTCGATATTGTTTCTTAGAGTATATTGATTATTTTCACCAACTGTGGGAGGTAATAGATTCGGAAGAAAATTAGGAGTATCATGAGTTTTCATCTTATGTAATAATTTATGTTTTCTTCTTGCTCTCCTATCACTTGTACTTAATAATTCTAAACCTGATTCACTATAAAAAGATTTTTTTTTTTTTGCAAATGATGGCAAACTCGTTATTATTCTAGCTACTTCCATTAGACAAGCATATTCTAAAATGGGTAGTATAAATGACTTCTAAAGGTGTAAAAGGGTATCACGATTTAGCATATATTTAAGTTTACGCAATCCATTTGTTTTCTTCATAACAGATTTATAGATTTCATTGAAATTGGCATTTAAATTAAGAGTTACCCCAAGGTGTCTATGGAATTGACTAAAAATTTAGAAAGTTATCATCAAAAATCAAATCTAAATCTGCATCAATGTCATTCAAGTTTAAAATGAAGAGCACTTCAGTCTTATTGGGATTAAAAGATACAAGCCATTTTTTTGCCCACCTATTTATCTTTTCTAGATCGCTGTAAAGTGCATATTCAATATCTCTGCATGATGATGATGATTTTGATAGAGCTGTATCGTCCGCTAAAAGAAGATTCAAGCTCATCAGCAATATCGCTTATGAAGATAACAAAAAGAAGTGGACCAAGTATTGAGCCTTGAGGGACTCCAGCCATAATGCGATTACTGAAAATGAATTATTAATAAATACTTTTTGTTGTCGATTACTAAGATAATTTTCTAACCATAATAAGAAATTTCCTGAAATACCATATGATTGTAATTTTATAAGTAGACTTTTGTGCCATATCCGGTCAAAAGCTTTTGAGATATCATAAAAAAAACATACAAGTGTATGTTTTTTTTTCTTCCAGATTTATACAAATATTATGAAAAAATTCTATCAATTGAAATACTGTTGAATGTCCTTGCATAAAACCGATTGGAACTGGAAAAATAACGAATTTTCAAGGAAATATAATTATAAATATGCTTATAAACTACCCTTTCAAATACTTTTCCAAAAGTTGAAAGAAGAGATATAGGTCGATAGAGAGAAATGGAGTGTTGATCTCCCTTTTTAAAAAGTGGCATTACTTTAGCAAGTTTCCACATATCTCGGAAAACACAAGACGATAGGGATAGATTAAAGAGAATTTCTAAAGGTTTGCAAACAGTGTCAGCAGTGCTTAAAGGGACTAAATCATTTAAAATTCATGTAATAAAAGATAAAAAGAATTATAGAAATAAAAATAATTGTAAATGTTGTGTTCTTTGTGTTAATAACAAAGTTTAAAAGTTTTTATACCCATTTTGTTCAAGATGGAGAAAAACTGAAAATAATTAAGGAATAAACTTTTATTTTGTTGAGGTTATGAGGGTATAATGATAATGGAGCACGTGTAAATTATGTAACCTTTACACGGGCTCCATTATCATTATAACCTCATAACCCCAACAAAATAGAAATCTATTCCTTATATTTACAGTTTTTCACGTAAATGAATATTATTTATTCTCGTGACATTTGAATATTTTTTTAATCAAAATACCCATATTTTGTTCTCTCCCGTCATCGTCAACGAATTCGATTGAACAGGTGATTGGAATCGAGTCATTTATATGTTCCCACCAAAAGTGGGGTCATGACCCCATGTTGCTACGCCAGCGACTATTTCCGTAACAATAGAATCGCCGCACGTGTTGTACTATCATTATGCACTGATAATGATAATACTAGAAAGCATGATTCTTGAGTCCATGTCAGTGCAAACTGTAAATATATAGAAACGACCTAGTCACTATTTCATATTATTATCTTTAGGCGCGTGTAAACAATCCCTATTTGCATGCGCGATGCTGGAACATTCAAAACATCCGATCGCTGGAAATCTCATCTGTCTAATGACATATCTGCTATCGACTGAAAACGGCAATTTATCGACTACAAGTTCCTGATTACTGTGTTAAATCTAATATGCAGAAGTTTTGTGAAGAGTTTCTAAGTGTAAATAATCCTTTTTTGTACATGTTTTTGCAGCTATAAAGAAGAGTTTTCATTATATTATATGGTTTTATACTCCCGTCTACCATTATTTTATTTTCATTTGTCATGATATTAGGTACTATAAATATAGTCCACTAAACCTGCCTAGATCTATATTATTAGGCTTTTTTCCCCTAATATATAGACTATATATTAGGAAAAAAATAAAATGCCTAATAATATAGGCAGGTTTAGCTGACTAATTAGGTCCATGTATTTCTTTTATCATTATACCAATATTTGATATTCCCTATATATCCCTAGTTATAATGTCCATATCCGTCTAATGGACCTTCCCTATATATCCCTAGTTATAATGTCTATCCGTCTAATGGACCTTCCCTACATATCCCTAGTTATAATGTCTATCCGTCTAATGGACCTTCCCTACATATCCCTAGTTATAATGTCTATCCGTCTAATGGACCTTCCCTATATATCCCTAGTTATAATGTCTATCCGTCTAATGGACATTCCCTACATATCCCTAGTTATAATGTCTATCCGTGTAATGGACCTTCCCTACATATCCCTAGTTATAATGTCTATCCGTGTAATGGACCTTCCCTACATATCCCTAGTTATAATGTCTATCCGTGTAATGGACCTTCCCTATATATCCCTAGTTATAATGTCTATCCGTGTAATGGACCTTCCCTATATATCCCTAGTTATAATGTCTATCCATGTAATGGACCTTCCCTACATATCCCTAGTTATAATGTCTATCCGTCTAATGGACATTCCCTAACATATCCCTAGTTATAATGTCTATCCGTGTAATGGACATTCCCTATATATCCCTAGTTATAATGTCTATCCGTGTAATGGACCTTCCCTATATATCCCTAGTTATAATGTCTATCCGTCTAATGGACCTTCCCTATATATCCCTAGTTATAATGTCTATCCGTGTAATGGACCTTCCCTACATATCCCTAGTTATAATGTCTATCCGTCTAATGGACCTTCCCTATATATCCCTAGTTATAATGTCTATCCGTCTAATGGACCTTCCCTATATATCCCTAGTTATAATGTCTATCCGTGTAATGGACCTTCCCTATATATCCCTAGTTATAATGTCTATCCGTGTAATGGACCTTCCCCTATATATCCCTAGTTATAATGTCTATCCGTCTAATGGACATTCCCCTATATATCCCTAGTTATAATGTCTATCCGTGTAATGGACCTTCCCTACATATCCCTAGTTATAATGTCTATCCGTGTAATGGACCTTCCCTATATATCCCTAGTTATAATGTCTATCCGTCTAATGGACATTCCCTATATATCCCTAGTTATAATGTCTATCCGTCTAATGGACCTTCCCTATATATCCCTAGTTATAATGTCTATCCGTGTAATGGACATTCCCTACATATCCCTAGTTATAATGTCTATCCGTGTAATGGACCTTCCCTATATATCCCTAGTTATAATGTCTATCCGTGTAATGGACCTTCCCTATATATCCCTAGTTATAATGTCTATCCGTGTAATGGACCTTCCCTATATATCCCTAGTTATAATGTCTATCCGTGTAATGGACCTTCCCTATATATCCCTAGTTATAATGTCTATCCGTGTAATGGACCTTCCCTATATATATCTAGTTATAATGTCTATCCGTGTAATGGACCTTCCCTATATATATCTAGTTATAATGTCTATCCGTGTAATGGACCTTCCCTATATATCCCTAGTTATAATGTCTATCCGTGTAATGGACCTTCCCTATATATCCCTAGTTATAATGTCTATCCGTGTAATGGACCTTCCCTACATATCCCTAGTTATAATGTCTATCCGTGTAATGGACATTCCCTACATATCCCTAGTTATAATGTCTATCCGTGTAATGGACATTCCCTACATATCCCTAGTTATAATGTCTATCCGTGTAATGGACCTTCCCTATATATCCCTAGTTATAATGTCTATCCGTCTAATGGACATTCCCTATATATCCCTAGTTATAATGTCTATCCGTGTAATGGACCTTCCCTACATATCCCTAGTTATAATGTCTATCCGTGTAATGGACCTTCCCTACATATCCCTAGTTTCAATATCTATCCGTGTAATGGACTTTCCCTACATATCCCTAGTTATAATGTCTATCCGTGTAATGGACATTCCCTATATATCCCTAGTTATAATGTCTATCCGTGTAATGGACCTTCCCTACATATCCCTAGTTATAATGTCTATCCGTGTAATGGACCTTCCCTATATATCCCTAGTTATAATGTCTATCCGTGTAATGGACCTTCCCTACATATCCCTAGTTATAATGTCTATCCGTGTAATGGACCTTCCCTGTATATCCATAGTTATAATGTCTATCCTTGTAATGGACATTCCCTATATGTCACTAGTTATAATGTCTATCCATCTAATGGACCTTCCCTATATATCCCTAGTTATAATGTCTATCCGTGTAATGGACCTTCCCTATATATCCCTAGTTATAATGTCTATCCGTGTAATGGACATTCCCTACATATCCCTAGTTATAATGTCTATCCGTGTAATGGACCTTCCCTACATATCCCTAGTTATAATGTCTATCCATCTAATGGACCTTCCCTACATATCCCTAGTTTATAATGTCCATATCCGTGTAATGGACCTTCCCTATATATCCCTAGTTATAATGTCTATCCGTGTAATGGACCTTCCCTACATATCCCTAGTTATAATGTCTATCCGTCTAATGGACATTCCCTACATATCCCTAGTTATAATGTCTATCCGTCTAATGAACATTCCCTATATATCCCTAGTTATAATGTCTATCCGTGTAATGGACCTTCTCTACATATCCCTAGTTATAATGTATATCCATCTAATGGACTTTCCCTATATATTCCTAGTTTTAATGTATATTCGTGTAATGGACCTTCCCTACATATATCCCTAGTTATAATGTCTATCCGTGTAATGGACCTTCCCTATATATCCCTAGTTATAATGTCTATCCGTGTAATGGACCTTCCCTACATATCCCTAGTTATAATGTCTATCCGTGTAATGGACATTCCCTATATATCCCTAGTTATAATGTCTATCCGTGTAATGGACCTTCCCTATGTATCCCTAGTTATAATGTCTATCCGTCTAATGGACCTTCCCTATATATCCCTAGTTATAATGTCCATATCCGTCTAATGGACCTTCCCTACATATCCCTAGTTATAATGTCTATCCGTGTAATGGACCTTCCCTACATATCCCTAGTTATAATGTCTATCCGTGTAATGGACCTTCCCTATATATCCCTAGTTATAATGTCTATCCGTCTAATGGACATTCCCTATATATCCCTAGTTATAATGTCTATCCGTCTAATGGACATTCCCTACATATCCCTAGTTATAATGTCTATCCGTCTAATGGACATTCCCTACATATCCCTAGTTATAATGTCTATCCGTCTAATGGACATTCCCTACATATCCCTAGTTATAATGTCTATATCCGTCTAATGGACCTTCCCTACATATCCCTAGTTATAATGTCTATCCGTCTAATGGACCTTCCCTACATATCCCTAGTTATAATGTCTATCCGTCTAATGGACATTCCCTATATATCCCTAGTTATAATGTCTATCCGTCTAATGGACATTCCCTACATATCCCTAGTTATAATGTCTATCCGTCTAATGGACATTCCCTACATATCCCTAGTTATAATGTCTATCCGTCTAATGGACATTCCCTACATATCCCTAGTTATAATGTCTATCCATGTAATGGACATTCCCTATATATCCCTAGTTATAATGTCTATCCGTGTAATGGACATTTCCTACATATTCCTAGTTATAATGTCTATCCATCTAATGGACATTCCCTATATATCCCTAGTTATAACGTCTATCCGTGTAATGGACCTTCCCTATATATCCCTAGTTATAATGTCTATCCGTCTAATGGACCTTCCCTACATATCCCTAGTTATAATGTCTATCCGTCTAATGGACATTCCCTATATATCTCTAGTTATAATGTCTATCCGTCTAATGGACCTTCCCTACGTATCCCTAGTTATAATGTCTATCCGTGTAATGGACCTTCCCTATATATCCCTAGTTATAATGTCTATCCGTCTAATGGACCTTCCCTATATATCCCTAGTTATAATGTCTATCCGTGTAATGGACCTTCCCTATATATCCCTAGTTATAATGTCTATCCGTGTAATGGACCTTCCCTATATATCCCTAGTTATAATGTCTATCCGTCTAATGGACATTCCCTACATATCCCTAGTTATAATGTCTATCCGTATAATGGACCTTCCCTATATATCCCTAGTTATAATGTCTATCCATCTAATGGACATTCCCTACATATCCCTAGTTATAATGTCTATCCGTCTAATGGACATTCCCTATATATATATCCCTAGTTATAATGTCTATCCGTGTAATGGACCTTCCCTATGTATCCCTAGTTATAATGTCTATCCGTGTAATGGACATTTCCTACATATTCCTAGTTATAATGTCTATCCGTCTAATGGACATTCCCTACATATCCCTAGTTATAATGTCTATCCGTGTAATGGACCTTCCCTACATATCCCTAGTTATAATGTCTATCCGTCTAATGGACCTTCCCTACATATCCCTAGTTATAATGTCTATCCGTCTAATGGACATTCCCTACATATCCCTAGTTATAATGTCTATCCGTGTAATGGACATTCCCTACATATCCCTAGTTATAATGTCTATCCGTCTAATGGACATTCCCTATATATCCCTAGTTATAATGTCTATCCGTGTAATGGACATTCCCTATATATCCCTAGTTATAATGTCTATCCGTCTAATGGACCTTCCCTATATATCCCTAGTTATAATGTCTATCCGTCTAATGGACATTCCCTACATATCCCTAGTTATAATGTCTATCCGTGTAATGGACCTTCCCTACATATCCCTAGTTATAATGTCTATCCGTCTAATGGACCTTCCCTACATATCCCTAGTTATAATGTCTATCCGTCTAATGGACCTTCCCTATATATTCCCTAGTTATAATGTCTATCCGTGTAATGGACATTCCCTACATATCCCTAGTTTCAATATCTATCCGTGTAATGGACTTTCCCTACATATCCCTAGTTATAATGTCTATCCGTGTAATGGACATTCCCTATATATCCCTAGTTATAATGTCTATCCATCTAATGGACATTCCCTACATATCCCTAGTTATAATGTCTATCCGTCTAATGGACCTTCCCTATATATCCCTAGTTATAATGTCTATCCGTCTAATGGACATTCCCTACATATCCCTAGTTATAATGTCTATCCGTCTAATGGACATTCCCTATATATCCCTAGTTATAATGTCTATCCATCTAATGGACCTTCCCTATATATCCCTAGTTATAATGTCTATCCGTGTAATGGACATTCCCTATATATCCCTAGTTATAATGTCTATCCGTCTAATGGACATTCCCTACATATCCCTAGTTATAATGTCTATCCGTGTAATGGACCTTCCCTACATATCCCTAGTTATAATGTCTATCCGTCTAATGGACCTTCCCTATATATCCCTAGTTATAATGTCTATCCGTCTAATGGACATTCCCTACATATCCCTAGTTATAATGTCTATCCGTGTAATGGACATTCCCTACATATCCCTAGTTATAATGTCATATCCGTCTAATAGACCTTCCCTATATATACCTAGTTATAATGTCTATCCGTGTAATGGACCTTCCCTACATATCCCTAGTTATAATGTCTATCCGTGTAATGGACCTTCCCTACATATCCCTAGTTATAATGTCTATCCGTGTAATGGACCTTCCCTACATATCCCTAGTTATAATGTCTATCCGTGTAATGGACCTTCCCTACATATCCCTAGTTATAATGTCTATCCGTGTAATGGACCTTCCCTATATATCCCTAGTTATAATGTCTATCCGTGTAATGGACCTTCCCTACATATCCCTAGTTATAATGTCTATCCGTGTAATGGACCTTCCCTACATATCCCTAGTTATAATGTCTATCCGTGTAATGGACATTCCCTACATATCCCTAGTTATAATGTCTATCCGTGTAATGGACCTTCCCTATATATCCCTAGTTATAATGTCTATCCGTCTAATGGACATTCCCTACATATCCCTAGTTATAATGTCTATCCGTCTAATGGACATTCCCTACATATCCCTAGTTATAATGTCTATCCGTCTAATGGACCTTCCCTACATATCCCTAGTTATAATGTCTATCCGTCTAATGGACCTTCCCTATGTATCCCTAGTTATAATGTCTATCCGTCTAATGGACCTTCCCTACATATCCCTAGTTATAATGTCTATCCGTGTAATGGACCTTCCCTATATATCCCTAGTTATAATGTCTATCCGTCTAATGGACATTCCCTACATATCCCTAGTTATAATGTCTATCCGTGTAATGGACATTCCCTACATATCCCTAGTTATAATGTCTATCCGTGTAATGGACATTCCCTATATATCCCTAGTTATAATGTCTATCCATCTAATGGACCTTCCCTATATATCCCTAGTTATAATGTCTATCCGTGTAATGGACCTTCCCTATATATCCCTAGTTATAATGTCTATCCGTCTAATGGACCTTCCCTACGTATCCCTAGTTATAATGTCTATCCGTCTAATTGACCTTCCCTATATATCCCCTAGTCATAATGTCTATCCGTCTAATGGACATTCCCTATATATCCCTAGTTATAATGTCTATCCGTGTAATGGACCTTCCCTATATATCCCTAGTTATAATGTCTATCCGTCTAATGGACATTCCCTATTATCCAGTTATATGTCTATCCTTAATGACTTCCCTAGTTATAATGTCTATCCGTGTAATGGACCTTCCCTAATATCCCTAGTTATAATGTCTATCCGTGTAATGGACCTTCCCTACATATCCCTAGTTATAATGTCTATCCGTGTAATGGACCTTCCCTAATATCCCTAGTTATAATGTCTATCCGTCTAATGGACATTCCCTACATATCCCTAGTTATAATGTCTATCCGTGTAATGGACCTTCCCTACATATCCCTAGTTATAATGTCTATCCGTGTAATGGACCTTCCCTACATATCCCTAGTTATAATGTCTATCCGTGTAATGGACCTTCCCTACATATCCCTAGTTATAATGTCTATCCGTCTAATGGACCTTCCCTATATATCCCTATTTATAATGTCTATCCGTCTAATGGACATTCCCTACATATCCCTAGTTATAATGTCTATCCGTCTAATGGACATTCCCTACATATCCCTAGTTATAATGTCTATCCGTCTAATGGACCTTCCCTACATATCCCTAGTTATAATGTCTATCCGTGTAATGGACCTTCCCTACATATCCCTAGTTATAATGTCTATCCGTGTAATGGACATTCCCTACATATCCCTAGTTATAATGTCTATCCGTGTAATGGACATTCCCTATATATCCCTAGTTATAATGTCTATCCGTGTACTTCCCTATTAGTATAATGGACCTTCCCTACATATCCCTAGTTATAATGTCTATCCGTCTAATGGACATTCCCTACATATCCCTAGTTTTAATGTCTATCCGTCTAATGGACATTCCCTACATATCCCTAGTTATAATGTCTATCCATCTAATGGACCTTCCCTATATATCCCTAGTTATAATGTCTATCCGTCTAATGGACCTTCCCTATATATCCCTAGTTATAATGTCTATCCGTCTAATGGACATTCCCTATATATCCCTAGTTATAATGTCTATCCGTCTAATGGACCTTCCCTACATATCCCTAGTTATAATGTCTATCCGTCTAATGGACATTCCCTACATATCCCTAGTTATAATGTCTATCCGTCTAATGGACCTTCCCTATATATCCCTAGTTATAATGTCTATCCGTGTAATGGACATTCCCTACATATCCCTAGTTATAATGTCTATCCGTGTAATGGACCTTCCCTATATATCCCTAGTTATAATGTCTATCCGTGTAATGGACCTTCCCTATATATCCCTAGTTATAATGTCTATCCGTGTAATGGACCTTCCCTATATATCCCTAGTTATAATGTCTATCCGTCTAATGGACCTTCCCTAAATATCCCTAGTTATAATGTCTATCCGTCTAATGGACCTTCCCTATATATCCCTAGTTATAATGTCTATCCGTCTAATGGACATTCCCTACATATCCCTAGTTATAATGTCTATCCGTGTAATGGACCTTCCCTACATATCCCTAGTTATAATGTCTATCCGTGTAATGGACCTTCCCTATATATCCCTAGTTTATAATGTCTATCCGTGTAATGGACCTTCCCTATATATCCCTAGTTATAATGTCTATCCATCTAATGGACCTTCCCTATATATCCCTAGTTATAATGTCTATCCGTGTAATGGACCTTTCCCTATATATCCCTAGTTATAATGTCTATCCGTCTAATGGACCTTCCCTACATATCCCTAGTTATAATGTCTATCCGTGTAATGGACCTTCCCTACATATCCCTATTTATAATGTCTATCCGTGTAATGGACCTTCCCTACATATCCCTAGTTATAATGTCTATCCGTCTAATGGACATTCCCTACATATCCCTAGTTATAATGTCTATCCGTGTAATGGACATTCCCTACATATCCCTAGTTATAATGTCTATCCGTCTAATGGACCTTCCCTACATATCCCTAGTTATAATGTCTATTCGTCTAATGGACCTTCCCTACATATCCCTAGTTATAATGTCTATCCATCTAATGGACATTCCCTACATATCCCTAGTTATAATGTCTATCCGTCTAATGGACATTCCCTACATATCCCTAGTTATAATGTCTATCCGTCTAATGGACATTCCCTACATATCCCTAGTTATAATGTCTATCCGTCTAATGGACCTTTCCTACATATCCCTAGTTATAATGTCTATCCATGTAATGGACATTCCCTATATATTCCTAGTTATAATGTCTATCCATCTAATGGACCTTCCCTACATATCCCTAGTTATAATGTCTATCCGTGTAATGGACCTTCCCTACATATCCCTAGTTATAATGTCTATCCGTGTAATGGACCTTCCCTAATATCCCTAGTTATAATGTCTATCCGTGTAATGGACCTTCCCTATATATCCCTAGTTATAATGTCTATCCGTGTAATGGACCTTCCCTATATATCCCTAGTTATAATGTCTATCCGTGTAATGGACCTTCCCTACATATCCCTAGTTATAATGTCTATCCGTCTAATGGACCTTCCCTATATATCCCTAGTTATAATGTCTATCCGTCTAATGGACCTTCCCTACATATCCCTAGTTATAATGTCTATCCGTGTAATGGACCTTCCCTACATATCCCTAGTTATAATGTCTATCCGTGTAATGGACATTCCCTACATATCCCTAGTTATAATGTCTATCCGTGTAATGGACCTTCCCTACATATCCCTAGTTATAATGTCTATCCGTGTAATGGACCTTCCCTACATATCCCTAGTTATAATGTCTATCCGTGTAATGGACATTCCCTATATATCCCTAGTTATAATGTCTATCCGTGTAATGGACCTTCCCTATATATCCCTAGTTATAATGTCTATCCGTGTAATGGACTTCCCTAATATCCCTAGTTATAATATCCCTATGGACTTCCCTAATATCCCTAGTTATAATGTCTATCCGTCTAATGGACCTTCCCTACATATCCCTAGTTATAATGTCTATCCGTCTAATGGACCTTCCCTACATATCCCTAGTTATAATGTCTATCCGTGTAATGGACATTCCCTACATATCCCTAGTTATAATGTCTATCCGTCTAATGGACCTTCCCTATATATCCCTAGTTATAATGTCTATCCGTGTAATGGACCTTCCCTACATATCCCTAGTTATAATGTCTATCCGTGTAATGGACCTTCCCTATATATCCCTAGTTATAATGTCTATAATGGACATTCCCTATCCCTTATAATGTCTATCCGTGTAATGGACCTTCCCTACATATCCCTAGTTATAATGTCTATCCGTGTAATGGACCTTCCCTACATATCCCTAGTTATAATGTCTATCCGTGTAATGGACATTCCCTACATATCCCTAGTTATAATGTCTATCCATCTAATGGACCTTCCCTATATATCCCTAGTTATAATGTCTATCCGTGTAATGGACATTCCCTACATATCCCTAGTTATAATGTCTATCCGTGTAATGGACATTCCCTACATATCCCTAGTTATAATGTCTATCCGTCTTAATGGACATTCCCTACATATCCCTAGTTATAATGTCTATCCGTCTAATGGACCTTCCCTACATATCCCTAGTTATAATGTCTATATCCGTCTAATGGACCTTCCCTATATATCCCTAGTTATAATGTCTATATCCGTCTAATGGACCTTCCCTACATATCCCTAGTTATAATGTCTATCCGTCTAATGGACATTCCCTACATATCCCTAGTTATAATGTCTATCCGTCTAATGGACATTCCCTACATATCCCTAGTTATAATGTCTATCCGTGTAATGGACATTCCCTACATATCCCTAGTTATAATGTCTATCCATCTAATGGACCTTCCCTATATATTCCTAGTTATAATGTCTATCCGTGTAATGGACCTTCCCTACATATCCCTAGTTATAATGTCTATCCGTCTAATGGACCTTCCCTACATATCCCTAGTTATAATGTCTATCCATCTAATGGACCTTCCCTATATATTCCTAGTTATAATGTCTATCCGTGTAATGGACCTTCCCTACATATCCCTAGTTATAATGTCTATCCGTGTAATGGACATTCCCTATATATCCCTAGTTATAATGTCTATCCGTGTAATGGACCTTCCCTATATATCCCTAGTTATAATGTCTATCCGTCTAATGGACCTTCCCTATATATCCCTAGTTATAATGTCCATATCCGTCTAATGGACCTTCCCTATATATCCCTAGTTATAATGTCTATCCGTGTAATGGACCTTCCCTATATATCCCTAGTTATAATGTCTATCCGTCTAATGGACCTTCCCTATATATCCCTAGTTATAATGTCTATCCGTCTAATGGACCAATTCCCTACATGTTATCCCTAGTTATAATGTCTATCCGTGTAATGGACCTTCCCTATATATCCCTAGTTATAATGTCTATCCGTCTAATGGACCTTCCCTATGGATATCCCTAGTTATAATGTCTATCCGTAAATGGACCTTCCCTATATATCCCTAGTTATAATGTCTATCCGTGTAATGGACCATTCCCTATATATCCCTAGTTATAATGTCTATCCGTCTAATGGACATTCCCTACATATCCCTAGTTATAATGTCTATCCGTCTAATGGACCTTCCCTACATATCCCTAGTTATAATGTCTATCCGTGTAATGGACCTTCCCTACATATCCCTAGTTATAATGTCTATCCGTCTAATGGACCTTCCCTACATATCCCTAGTTATAATGTCTATCCGTCTTATGGACATTCCCTACATATCCCTAGTTATAATGTCTATCCGTGTAATGGACCTTCCCTACATATCCCTAGTTATAATGTCTATCCGTCTAATGGACCTTCCCTACATATCCCTAGTTATAATGTCTATCCGTGTAATGGACCTTCCCTATATATCCCTAGTTATAATGTCTATCCGTCTAATGGACCTTCCCTATATATCCCTAGTTATAATGTCTATCCGTCTAATGGACATTCCCTATATATCCCTAGTTATAATGTCTATCCGTCTAATGGACCTTCCCTCATATATCCCTAGTTATAATGTCCGTATTCGTTGTAATGGACATTATATCCCTAGTTATAATGTCTTATCCGTGTAATGGACCTTCCCTATATATCCCTAGTTATAATGTCTATCCGTCTAATGGACCTTCCCTATATATCCCTAGTTATAATGTCTATCCGTGTAATGGACCTTCCCTACATATCCCTAGTTATAATGTCTATCCGTCAAATGGACCTTCCCTACATATCCCTAGTTATAATGTCTATCCGTGTAATGGACCTTCCCTACATATCCCTAGTTATAATGTCTATCCGTGTAATGGACCTTCCCTACATATCCCTAGTTATAATGTCTATCCGTGTAATGGACATTCCCTACATATCCCTAGTTATAATGTCTATCCGTCTAATGGACATTCCCTATCATATCCCCTAGTTATAATGTCTATCCGTGTAATGGACCTTCCCTAGATATATCCTAGTTATAATGTCTCTATCCGTGTAATGGACCTTCCCTATGTATCCTAGTTATAATGTCCTATCCGTGTAATGGACCTTCCCTACATATCCCTAGTTATAATGTCTATCCGTGTAATGGACATTCCCTACATATCCCTAGTTTATAATGTTATCCGTGTAATGGACATTCCCTACATATCCCTAGTTATAATGTCTATCCGTGTAATGGATTCCCTACATTCCCTAGTTATAATGTCTTCCCTATATATATGCCCTAGTTATAATGACTATCCGTGTAATGGACCATTCCCTACATATCCCTAGTTATAATGTCTATCCGTCTAATGACCTTCCCTACATATCCTCTAGTTATAATGTCTATCCGTGTAATGGACCTTCCCTATGATATCCCTAGTTATAATGTCTATCCGTGTAATGGACATTTGCCCTATATTATCCCTAGTTATAATGTCTATCCGTCTAATGGACATCCCTATGTAAATCCCTAGTTATAATGTCTATCCGTCTAATGGACCTTCCCTAAATATCCCCTATGTTATAATGTCTATCCGTGGTAATGGACATTCCCCTACATATCCCTAGTTATAATGTCTATCCGTCTAATGGAAACATTCCCTACATATCCCTAGTTATAATGTCTATACCCGCCTGTATGGACCTTCCCTATATATCCCTAGTTATAATGACTATATCCGTGTAATGGACCTTCCCTACATATATCCCTAGTTATAATGTTTTTTCCTATCCGTCTAATGGACCTTCCCTACCTATCCCTAGTTATAATGTCTATCCCGTCTAATGACCTTCCCTACATATCCCTAGTTAAAAATGTCTATCCGTGTAATGGACCTTCCCTACATATCCCTAGTTATAATGACCTATCCGTGTAATGGAGCCTTTCCCTACATATCCCTAGTTTATAAATCTCTATCCGTCTATAATGGACCGTTCCCTATGTTTATAGCCTAGTTATAATGATCCAATAGCCGGATCTAATGATCCCGATATCGGAATTATATATGCACTCCTATTTCCGTTATAATGACTATCCGTGTCATCATGGATACAGTTCCCTATTGCGTTTTGCGATAAAAAAAAAAAAAAACATAACCCTATTATTTAATGACTATCCGTGTAAATGGACCTTTCCCTATATATCCCTAGATATAATCCCTCTTATCCGCCTTAAATGGATATCCCTAATAATATCCCTAGTATAATGTCTATCCTGCCTTATGGATATTCCCTAATTATATACCTAGTTAGTAATGACTGATTTATCCGTGTCATGGGACATATCCCTACATATCCCTAGTTATAATGTCCCTATAATGTGCTTCCCCCTACAATATCCCTAAGTTAAACGAAAAAAGTATAAATCCAATGTTTGCTAATCGACTTTTTTACGTTTTTCTATCCCTAGTTAAAAGCCCAAAAATCCACTAAAAAGCGACGGAATCTAATGGACATTTTCGTCTATTTTCGTTATGTTTCGTTTTTTATATATTATAATTTTCTATCCGTTTTTCCTCGCGTTCCATAAAAATGCGAAAAAAAAAAGCGAAAATGTCCTATCCGATGTATCCGTGGCTTTTTCCCTATTATTCCCTAGTTTAATGTCTATCCATCTAATGGACATTCCCTAAAAAAATATCCACTATAAAAATGTCTATCCGTAAATGGACCTTCCCTTATATCCCTAGTTTAATGTGTCTATCCGTCTAATGGACATTCCCTTTATCCCTAGTTATAATGTCTATCCGTTTAATTGTAATGGACTTTTTCGCTTTTTCCCTATATTTCCCTAGTTATAATGTCTATCCGTCTAATGGAAAATTAATTATATATCCCTAGTTATAATGTCTATATTTTCCAACCGTTAAAATGTCTATAAAAGTAATGGACAATCCCATGCTATAGTTATAATTTTCCTAAATAAGCCGTTTATAATGTCTATCCGTCTAATGGACATTCCCTATATATCCCTAGTTATAATGTCTATCCGTAATGGACATTCCTACATTTTCCCTACATATCCTAATGGACATTCCCTATAATTATAATGTCTATCCGTCTAATGGACATTCCCTATATATCCCTAGTTATAATGTCTATCCGTGTCCCTCCCTATATCCCTAGTTATAATGTCTATCCGTAATAATGGGACCTTCCATATATATCCCTAGTTTAATTTAATGTATCCGTTAATGGACCCTACCTTTCCCTATATATCCCTAGTTATATTTTATGTCTATCCCTATTTGTCTAATGGAAATTCCCAAAATAGCCTAGTTATAAGTCATATCCATTAAATGGACATTCCCTTTATATCCCTAGTTATATAATGTCTATCCGTGTAATGACATTCCCATATTATTCCCTATATCCCTATAATGTCTATCCATTATAATACATTCCCTACATATCCCTATCCATAATTATATCCTTATGGACCTTCTAAATCATTACATTATAATGATTATCCGTAGGGTAATGGACTTCCTACATATTCCCCTGAATTAGAAAGTTTTCAAATATTACAACATGTATATTTAATGGACATTCCCTATTATTAAAATCCCTAAAATAACCCGAAACTGTATCCGTCGGGATGGACTTCCCTAACGGAAATATCCCTATGTTATATTTAGTGACTGCGAAATCCGTTAATGGAAATCTCATCCCTATATATCCCTATATAATTAATTCCGTTTAAATGGACCTTCCCTATATATCCCTAGTTATAATGTAATATCCGTATCTAATGGACATTCCCTACATATCCCTAGTTATATGAATGTCTATCCGTTAATGGACATTCCCTAAGTATATCCCTAGTTATAATGTCTATCCGTGTAATGGACATTCCCTACATATCCCTATAGTTATAATGTAATGTATCCGTGTAATGGAAATTCCCTATATATACCCTAGTTATAATGTCTATCCGTCTAATGGACATTCCCTACATTATGTATATCCGTTAATAATTCCCTATCCGTGTCTAATGGACCTTCCCTACATATCCCTAGTTATAATGTAGACGTATAGATCCATCCCTACATGGACATTCCCTGGACATATCCCTAGTATCCTAGGATTTTAAAATCCCTATCTCCTATCCTTGTATGGACATTCCCTATATATCTAGTTATAATGTCTATTGAATTTGATTGTAATCAATGGACATCCCTAGTCGATCCCTATATTATAATGTCTATCCGTAAATAATTAATGGACCTTCCCTACATATTTCCTAGTTAATGTCTATCCGTTAATGGACCTTCCCTATATATCCCTAGTTATAATGTATATCCATAAATAATGGACATTCCCTGACCATATCCCTAGTAATTATATGTCATCCTATCCCTACATATCCCTTTATATTTATCTAATGTTCCGTCTAATAATGTAATATCCATTATCCTACATGTCCAAACTTTAATGTCTATCTAATGACATCCGTGGAAAAGACATTCCTCCCTAAAATATTATAATGTCTATCCGTGTAATGGACCATACATATCCCTAGAACCTTAATATCTAGATTTTTCATGTCCATCCGTAAAGATTATCCCTATATAATAGTTATCCCCTGTTAATGGACATTTCCCCTATGTATCTATCCTAAATGGACCTTATAATATCTATCTATGTCTATCAATGTAATGGACATTCCCTATATGCACTATCCCTAGTTATAATGTCTATCCGTGTAATGGACATTCCCTACATATCCCTAGTTTTAATATCTATCCGTAATAATGGACATTCCCTACATATACCCTAGTTATAAACATGTCTAAATCCGTACTAATGGACCTTCCCTAATATCCCTATTATAATGTCTATTTTTTCTATCCCTAATAATACATTCCCTATATGTCTATCCCTAGTTTAACTTTGTAATGTATCCATGTAATGGACATTCCCTAAGTATCCCTAGTTATAATCCACATCTATAAACGACATAAATTCCCTACATATATTTGAAGGTTATAGATGTCATCCGTCTAATGGACATTCCCTATCCCTAATTTTCTGTCAGAAAATATCTAATGGACATTCCCTATACATATCCCTAGTTATAAGAGTCTATCCGGGTACCTAATTACTTCCCTAATATCCCTAGTTATAATGTTATCTAGTTAATAATCCTTCCCTAGTCTAAGTGGAACATCCCTATAAATCCCTAGTTATAATGTCTATCCGTCTATAATGGACATTCCCTAAATATATCCCTAGTTTATAATGTCTATCCGTCTAATGGACATTCCCTACATATCCCTAGTTATAATGTCTATCCTAATGGAATGAAAATTCCCTATATATCCCTAGTTTTATAATGTCAATGTCTATCCGTAATGGACATTCCCTATATATATTCCTAGTTATAATGTCTATACTTCCTATTAATAATTCCCTAATGGACATATCACTATTAAAATGTCTTGAATGATTCCCCGTTATATTCTATCCAAATAATGGACATAACCTATATATTCTAGTTATAATGTCTATCCATTAATGGACATATCCCTAGTTAAATGGGAAATAAATGACTTCTAAATCCTATGTTATATGTAAATGGACGATTTAGCATATATTTAAGTTTACGCAATCCATTTTGTTTTCCCATATCCAGTTATAATGTATATCCTTATTGAAATTGGCATTTGTGTCTATGGAATTGACTAGTTATTTAGAATGTCTATCCGTAATGGACAAATCCCTATATATCCCTATAATGTCTATCCGTCAATGGACATTCCCTATATATTTTATCACTTCTATGTCCGTTATTAATACATTCCCTATATATCCCTATTTTTGTCCCCTATATCTTTTAATGTCTATATCCCTGAAAGTGCCCTATTCATATATCCTATATATGATGACATTCCTGTATCGTCCCTAAAATAATGATTCAAGTCATGGACCTTCCCTATGATATCCCTAGTTATAATGTCTATCCAAGTAATGGACCTTAAGGGACCTCCCCATATATCCCTATTATAAAATGTTATAATAAATCTATCCCTATATATCCCTAGTTGGTCTATCCTTACCTATTATCCCTATATCCCTAGTTATAATGTCTATCCGTAATAAGAAATTTCCCTAATATCCCTAGTTATAATGTCTATCCGTCTAATGGACCTTCCCTATCCGTATCCCTAAGTTTAATGATATCATAAATGGAATTCCCATATCCCTAGTTATAATGTCTATCCGTCTCCCTATATATAATGTCTATATAAAAAAATTCTATCCGTGTAATTGAAATACTTCTGAATGGAATTCCCTACATATATCCCTTGTATAAATGGAAAAATCCGTGTAATGGACCTTCCCTACATATCCCTAGTTATAATGTCTATCCTATGTAATGGACATTCCCTAATACCCTAGTTATAAAAGCCGTGAAAAATGGACATTCCCTACATATCCCTAGTTATAATGTCTATCCGTCATAATGGACATTCCCTACATATCTCGTAAAACCAAGAGTTATAATGTCTATCCGAGTTTCTAATCCAGTGTCCAGTGGACCTGTCTATCCATTAATGGATTCCCTAATAAAGTTATAATGAATTATAGTCTAAATATGTAATGGACATTAATGTCCCTATATATCCCTAGTTATAATGTCTATCCGTTAATGGACCTTCCCTATTATACCCTATCCGTTAATGGAATGTCTAAAATATTAATGGAATAATGACTTTCCCTACATATCCCTATGAGGGTATAATGTAATATCCGTGTAATGGACATTCCCTACATATCCCTAGTTATAATGTCTATCCGTCTAATGGACATTCCCTACATATCCCTAGTTATAATGTCTATCCGTTAATGGACCCTTTCCCTATTTTCACGTAAAGTTATATGTCTATCCGTCTATCTTCCCTATTAATTTAATGTCTATCCGTTAATGAACATTCCCTATATATCCCTAGTACCCATATTTTGTTCCTCCGTCTAATGGAATCGTCCCTACGATATTCGATTGAACAGTTATAATGGAATCTATATCATTTATATGTTCCCATAAAATGGGGGTCCCTATGATATCCTAGTTATAATGTCTATCCGTCTAATGGACATTTCCCTAATAGAATCCCGCCCTAGTTATAATGTCATCCGTGATAATGGACCTTCCCTATATATCCTTAGTTATAATGTCTATCCGTCTAATGGACCTATTCCTATTTTAATATTATATTTTTAAATGGGCCTAGTTATATATAGTTATATCCGATGTAATGGACATTCCCTATCATATCCCTAGTTATAATCTCTATCCGTCTAATGGACATTCCCTATATAATCCCTATTATCCCGATACTAATATATGTATGTATATTCCCTATATATCCCTAAGTTTTCCTATTAATGTTATCCCATCTAATGTCCATATCCATCTATCCGAATGGAACCTTCCCTACATATCCCTAGTTATATTGTAATGGACTATATCCCTAATATATAATGTCTATCCGTCTAATGGACCTTCCCTACATATCCCTAGTTATAATGTCTATCCGTCTAATGGACATTCCCTACATATCCCTAGTTATAATGTCTATCCGTCTAATGGACCTTCCCTATATATCCCTAGTTATAATGTCTATCCGTGTAATGGACATTCCCTACATATCCCTAGTTATATAATGTCTATCCGTGTAATGGACATTCCCTACATATCCCTAGTTATAATGTCTATATCCGTGTAATGGACATTCCCTACATATCCCTAGTTATAATGTCTATCCGTCTAATGGACCTTCCCTACATATCCCTAGTTATAATGTCTATCCGTCTAATGGACATTCCCTACATATCCCTAGTTATAATGTCTATCCGTCTAATGGACCTTCCCTACATATCCCTAGTTATAATGTCCATATCCGTCTAATGGACCTTCCCTATATATCCCTAGTTATAATGTCTATCCGTCTAATGGACATTCCCTACATATCCCTAGTTATAATGTCTATCCATCTAATGGACATTCCCTATATATCCCTAGTTATAATGTCTATCCATCTAATGGACCTTCCCTATATATCCCTAGTTATAATGTCTATCCGTGTAATGGACCTTCCCTTCATATCCCTAGTTAAAATCAGCCTAGCTGTATATCTAAATTTTATCTTATTAAAAGCAAAAACTTACCTTACATATACATTGTAGGCCTATGTATATGTTTGCTGAATAATGTACATGGTACATCTGTATACATGTAGAATGTATACATAATTAACGAGTGAAAATACCTCTCACTTCTTGTCATATTTCCATCAAATACTCTAAAGCTTCATAGAACTATGCTGTTTTACTTGCCAATGTAGAATCGGCTATTACACTGAATCAGGCTATTATAACCGATAAACTATGAGTGGCCTCTTAATGGGGTTATTATTATTATATATATATATATATATATATATATATATATATATATATATATATTAGCCGGATAAGATTTTCAGCGATCCCGATTTCGGAGTCAAAGATGCACTCGGCTATTTCCGTTATAAACAGCCAATCCCGACGGATACAGTTTCGGGTTGCGTTTTGCGATATTTTAACGTTGATAAACATTGCCAATATTTCAAATAACTTGTTGTAATTTTGAAAACTTTCTAATTCAGGTATAAGAACGTTTGTAGGATGTCAAAAACCCTAATAAACCTATGGATTTAGTCCCTTTAATAATAATATGGACCGAGCTAGGTTGTACCTTATAATGGCGTCCTTCTTTATAATATAATGTGCTGCGCATGTCACAACGACGGAAGTCGAAAAAAAACGAAAAAAGCGAAAATCCAATGTTTGCTTTTTCGCCTTTTCGCGTTTTTCTAAACACGAAAGAGCCCAAAAAATCCACGAAAAAGCGACGGAATGGATTTTCGCTTTTTCGCTTTTTCCGCTTTTCGCTTTTTCGTTTTTTTTTTTTTTTTTCGCTTTTTCGCTTTTTCGCGTTGGGAAAATGCGCGAAAAAGCGAAAAACCGATGTTTGCTTTTTCGCTTTTTTCGCGTTTTTTTCTAACACAAAAAAGCGAAAAAGCCAAAAAATACCACGAAAAAGCGACGGAATGGATTTTCGCTTTTTTTCGCTTTTTTTTCGTTTTTCGTATTTTGGGCTTTTTCGCTTTTTCGCGTTGGAAAAAGTGCGAAAAAGCGAAAATATAAAATAGGATTTTCGCTTTTTTCGCGTTTTTTTCCAACGCGAAAAAGCGAAAAAGCGAAAAAGCGAAAATGGCACAAATCAGCCACCATACAAATCAGCCACCATACAAAACGCAACCCGAAACTGTATCCGTCGGGATTGTTAACATTTTTTTTGTTTTTTGGTGGATGGACTGGATGGAGTATATATGACAGTCATGTATTCCCGATTCCTAGATTTTTTTCAAAAAATACTATAATGGAAGTAAATATCCCGATTTTTAATAATTTCCATCCAAATCCCATATTTTCCGAAAAAAATTCACATGACTGTCATATATACTCATCAGTCCATCCACAAAACACAAAAAAATGTACGACAAATATCCATTTCATTGAGTTGGCCCCCTGTGATACATAGGCCTACAATGTATATGTAAAGGTAAGATTTTTTTGCTTTGAATAAGATAAAATTTTAGATATACAGTTAGGCTGATATTTTAACTAGGGATATGTAGGGAAGGTCCATTACACGGATAGACATTATAACTAGGAATATATAAGGAAGGTCCATTAGACGGATAGACATTATAACTAGGGATATGTAGGGAAGGTCCATTACACGGATAGACATTATAACTAGGAATATATAGGGAATGTCCATTAGATGGATAGACATTATAACTAGGGATATGTAGGGGAATGTCCATTAGATGGATAGACATTATAACTAGGGATATATAGGGAAGGTCCATTAGACGGATATGGACATTATAACTAGGGATATATAGGGAATATCAAATATTGATATAATGATAAAAGAAATACATGGACCTATTTAGTCAGCTAAACCTGCCTATCTTATTAGACATTTTATTTTTTTTTTCCTAATATATAGTCTATATATTTAGGGGGAAAAAAGCCTAATAATATAGATCTAGGCAGGTTTAGTGGACTATATTCATAGTACCTAATATCATGACAAATGAAAATAAAATAATGGTAGAAGGGAGTATAAAACCATATAATATAATGAAAACTCTTCTTTATAGCTGCAAAGACATGTACAAAAAAGGATTATTTACACTTAGAAACTCTTAACAAAACTTCTGCATATTAGATTGAACACAGTAATCAGGAACTTGTAGTCGATAAATTGCCGTTTTCAGTCGATAGCACATATGTCATTAGACAGATGAGATTTCCAGCGATCGGATGTTTTGAATGTTCCAGCATCGCGCATGCAAATAGGGATTGTTTACATTCGCCTAAAGATATTAATATGAAATAGTGACTAGGTCGTTTCTATATATTTATAGTTTGCACTGACATGGACTCAAGAACCATGCTTTCTAGTATTATCATTATCAGTGCATAATGATAGTACAACACGTGCGGCGATTTCTATTGTTACGGAAATAGTCGCTGGCGTAGCAACATGGGGTCATGACCCCACTTTTGGTGGGAACATATAAATGACTCGATTCCAATCACCTGTTCAATCGAATTCGATGACAATGACGGGAGAGAACAAAATATTGGTATTTTGATTTAACAAATATTCAAATGTCACGAGAATAAATAATATTCATTTACGTGAAAAAACTGTAAATATAAGGAATAGATTTCTATTTTGTTGGGGTTATGAGGTTATAATGATAATGGAGCCCGTGTAAATTTTATGTAACCCGGCTTCGCCGGGGTTACATAATTTACACGTGCTCCATTATCATTATACTCTCATAACCTCAACAAAATAAAAGTTCATTCCTTAATTATTTTCAGTTTTTTCTCCATCTTGAACAAAATGGGTATACAAACTTTTAAACTTTGTTATTAACACAAAGTACACAACATTTACAATTATTTTTATTTCTATAATTCTTTTTATCTTTTATTACATGAATTTTTAATGATTTAGTCCCTTTAAGCACTGCTGACACTGTTTGCAAACCTTTAGAAATTCTCTTTAATCTATCCCTAACGTCTTGTGTTTTCCGAGGTATGTGGAAACTTGCTAAAGTAATGCCACTTTTCAAAAAGGGAGATCAACACTCCATTTCTCTCTATCGACCTATATCTCTTCTTTCAACTGTTGGAAATGTATTTGAAAGGGTAGTTTATAAGCATAATTTATAATTATTTCCTTGAAAATTCGTTATTTTTCCAGTTCCAATCGGTTTTATGCAAGGACATTCAACAGTATTTCAATTGATAGAATTTTTTCATAATATTTGTATAAATCTGGAAGAAAAAAAACATACACTTGTATGTTTTTTTATGATATCTCAAAAGCTTTTTGACTGGATATGGCACAAAAATCTACTTATAAAATTACAATCATATGGTATTTCAGGAAATTTCTTATTATGGTTAGAAAATTATCTTAGTAATCGACAACAAAAAGTTTTTATTAATAATTCATTTTCAGTAATCGCATTATGGCTGGAGTCCCTCAAGGCTCAATACTTGGTCCACTTCTTTTTGTTATCTTCATAAGCGATATTGCTGATGAGCTTGAATATTCTACTCGTCTTTTAGCGGACGATACAGCTCTATCAAAATCATCATCATCATGCAGAGATCTTGAATATGCACTTTACAGCGATTTAGAAAAGATAAATAGGTGGGCAAAAAATGGCTTGTATCTTTTAATCCCAATAAGACTGAAGTGCTCTTCATTTTAAAATTGAATGACATTGACGCAGATTTAGATTTGATTTTTGATGATAACTTTCTAAATTTTTAGTCAATTCCATAGACACCTTTGGGTAACTCTTAGTTCAAATGCCAATTTCAATGAAATCTATAAATCTGTTATGAAGAAAACAAATGGATTGCGTAAACTTAAATATATGCTAAATCGTGATACCCTTTTACACCTTTAGAAGTCATTTATACTACCCATTTTAGAATATGCTCGTCTAATGGAAGTAGCTAGAATAATAACGAGTTTGCCATCATTTGCAAAAAAAAAAAAAAAAAATCTTTTTATAGTGAATCAGGTTTAGAATTATTAAGTACAAGTGATAGGAGAGCAAGAAGAAAACTTAAATTATTACATAAGATGAAAACTCATGATACTCCTAATTTTCTTCCGAATCTATTACCTCCTACAGTTGGTGAAAATAATCAATATACTCTAAGAAACAATATCGACTTTTGTAATTCAAACTATCGACTCTCCTCCACTAGGGCCGAGTGGTTAATATGCTACAGGAGACCTTTTGGTCTGATACGTATATCAGCCAAATCAAAGATAAATGGAATGGCAAAATTATTTATTCTAATAGTGATACATGCAATCAAGGAGTGGCTATATTGATTAAGAATGAAATTAAAGATTGTGTAGTAAGTAGTGGATTCAATTATAGATGGTAGGTTACTAAGAGTAACGGTGAAACTAGATGAGCGTGTTTTTAATTTATTTAATGTGTATGCTCCAAATAAAAACAGCGATAGATTAATATTTTTTGATGCGGTTTTAAATGAGTTACAGAAAGGTTATGAAAAACATTATTGTAGGGCTGGTGATTTTAATACAACATTAAATCGATTAGACAGATCTGGTTTAACCAAACACTGTGATGATTTTTTTGCGTTTTAAAACTTAAGAGTGTTATGAATGATTTTAACTTATGTGATATATGGAGAAATAGAAATCGTGATAGTTCTGTTTTTTCTCGTAAGCAAATGAGGAATGAGAGTTTCTCTCAAAGTCGAATTGATTATTTTCTTATTGATAAACAATTATCGGAAAATGTACGTAATGTTTATTATAATGATACCTCTTTTTAGTGATCACGGTATTGTGAATATTGCAATTAGATTTAAGTTGTGTGGAGCGAGGCCCGGGTGTCTGGGTTTTGAACAATCAACTTCTATTTGAAAATGACTATGTTGTTAAAATACAAGATATCATTTTAAAAGCAAAAAGTGATGATTTATACACGACAGAAACACTTGTCTGGTGGGATAACCTTAAATATAAAATAAAGAAAACATCTCAGTTATTTGGAAAGGAGGAGACAAAAATTAAAGGTGGTGCTGAATTTTTTCGACTCAGAAACGTTTGGCAGATATTTCAAGTAAAATTGTTGGTTCTAATGATAAGTGCCTTATGAGGAAATATCAAGAATTGAAAATGGAATTGGAGCGCCTAGAGGAGGAAAAATGTAAAGGCGCGGTGTTACGTTTCTAAGGCTAAATGGAGCGATTGAGGAGTGACCGTAATACTGCACATTTTTTGAGACTAGAGAAACACAGACAAAGTTTAAAAGTAATTAAAGAGCTTGAAAAAGATAACGGACAGATCATATCTGACACAGATTTAATTATGGATGAAGTTTACAATTTTTATAAAAATCTCTATTCATGTGTTAATATTGATGATAGCGTGATAGATGATTTTTTACAATGTATAGATAAGAAACTATCTGGTTTTGATAAAAAAAATGTTTGGATTCTTTGATAACCGATGAGAAGTTCAAGCTGCTTTGAAAAGAATGTCTAGCAATAAAAGTCCGGGACAAGATGGTTTGACGGTGGAATTTTATTGTAAATTTTATGATATTTTAGGTGATGTTTTTCTTCGTATTTTTTCTGAAATTGAACGTAGTGGGGAACCCTTTCGAAGACTATGAAACTTGGTGTCATTAGTCTAGTTTTTAAAAATAAAGGGAATCGAAATAAGCTTAAAAATTGGAGACCTATAAGTCTTCTCAATGTTGACTACAAAATTTTAGCACGAATTATTGTCGAATAGGTTTGAAAAGTGTTTTACCAAGCATTATCTCCCCTTACCAAAGCTGTTGTATTGTGGGCGGGATATAGCCGATAACATTTCATGTATAACGTGATGTGATCGATCTTAGCTGAATGTGATAAAATTGGAGGGTTATATACTAAAATGATCAGGAAAAAGCTTTTTGATAGGGTAAGCCATTACTATCTTGAAAAAGTTTTATTAAAGTTTGGATTTGGAGAGCGCTTTATCAAGTGGGTAAACATTTTTTTACAATGGGATTCACAGTAGCGTGAAATGTAATGGATTTTTGTTAACTAAATACTTCCCTATTCTGAATTTGCAGTCAGGCAGGGATGCCCAATCTCTGCGATGCTGTACGTTTTGACAGCTGAACCTTTAGGCAAATGATTTTGAAAAGGGATGATATTGAAGGGATTAAAATACCTATGTCTGGCAGAGAAGCTAAGGTTTTTCAGCATGCGGATGACACAACGTTAAGATCTATCAAATAAATCTTCTATTAATGGGGTATTTGATGTATTAGAAAAATATGGTAAAGTTTCCGGGGCTAAAGTTAATATTGAAAAGTCAGAGGTGATGTGTATTGGGTGTGGCATTTTGTCAGCAAGAAGAGGCAAAGAGTTTCCAAGTCAAAATCCTTCCTGAATTAAAAACAATACTCATATACTTGGTGTATATCTGGGTCCAGATTATAAAGTTTGTGAATCACTGAAATGGGAATGTAAAATTAATTCTATGCGTACGATTTTGACGTCGTGGTCTCAGAGATATTTAACAAATCCAGGGCCGGGCTACAGTTATTTCCTCCTTGTTACTTTCAAAATGTTGGCATGTATTGTCTGCTGCTACTATATCTGAATTACACAAAGTTCAGCTAATAAAGAAATGTGCTTGAAATTTCTCTGGAAACAATGGTAAACATTTTGTTTCGTATAAAACTATCATATGCCTGAAAGGTAAAGGGTGGATTTCAGTTTCCCGACATTGATTTGAAATTTGAAATCTTTCATAGAATTAAATTTGCATTTAGATATTTGAACAATGACGATATATTATGTACCGGAAAAATATTTCCTATCCATTAGTTGGGAAAATGAAATTAGGTTTATCTTGTAACTTAAATATGACTAATTTCAAGCGTTCCATTACATTAAATAGACATTATAACCTATTTTTTTATCAAGAAATGTTGCTTAATTAACATATATTTAATTTTCTAAATTAGGAGAAAATGTGTCCATTATATAAAATAAAAATCGAAAAAGTAAATTTCCGCCAGCCTGTAAATTTTTAACCCGCTGTTTTTGAATTTTGTGGAAAAACATTCTAACTGAACAGTAGTGTGTTTATTCAAGCGGAATCTTGTCTATGTGAAAATTTTACTTATACGAAGAACTTCCAAGTTTACTTCCAAAGGATATAATTTGTTGAAATAGTCCATGAATATAATAGGGATATATAGGGAATTATCCATTAAAAAAATAATCACCGAGTAGTGAAGGTAATCCATAGTTTGCCTGATAAAGTCCTCACAAGTATTTAATTACTTATATGAAAAAAAAACCATGTATAGATCCCGTTTTTATAACTAAAAGGGCCTGACGGCGCGGTCCAATTACGTGTACCACGATTTTCACACGTGATATTTAGGGTACTGTATGATGGGACATTCGTTAACGTTACCTGTTGCCCTACATGTTTTGGGGAAGTAGGTTTATTTTCAATCAGGTATGTAATTTGGAATACAATATAACTAGGGATATTATAGTAAAATGGTCCATTCGACAGTAGAACAAAAAGTGCATTTTAATTGCTTTCACCATTTATACTATATTCAACGCGCGATGTAAATATTTATGTGGGAATTTCCATTAAAATTTGTACATTCCTGTCTGTAAACAGGCATAGTATAAACGTTATGGCACTTGTTTTTAGATGTCCCCATTCCTTTTAATGAAATTTATAAAATTAACAATGTGAATTTTTAATGATTTTGTCAAAAAGTTTTTAACTAGTATATATATGAATGAAAACAGAAATGGTATAGACTTTCGTTTGAATAGGGATTTTATAGAAGTGGAAGAATAGATGTAAATCATTGTATTAACTTTACCTAGTAATGTTAGGGATTTTGTGTTTTTAAAAGAATGGAATATTTCATGTGCAATGAAGGAAATGTGGATATTATTCAATTTTTTTTCATAGTCACGTTCAAAACGTTTGTTCGATAGATCCATAACTATATTTAATAATTCTGTACATAATTAATTTTTTCTTTAACATTTTAATAAAGTATTTCATCTCTTCAAATGATATTATCGTACTAGACGACTAGTGATATTAAATTATTTTTTAAAACTAGGGATTTACGAAGTTGTAATTGAATAACTATAACTAGATTTATTGCCTGTATTTACATAGTATTAGTACAGATAGGAAGGTTTATGATATTTTTATAACTAGGGATAAAAGTGAAACCTAATTAGGACATTACAACATAGACATTAACTGAAAAAATATTAGGGAAAATTAAATTTTAGACATTATAAACCTTGAAAAATAAAAAAAAAAAAAAATGTCTATTAGATTAGTCCCTATTTCCACAATAAACCTATGCGGGTTCGAATATGTGGAAGGCATTAGCCAGGTACTGACCGGTGTCATTTATAATAGGGTATAATTTCCTCCACAAAAAAATGGGACGTCCTTACATGGTACCCATTTAATAAAAACTAAATATGTAGGGAATGTCCTTCCACTATCAAGTTTTCATTATAACTACTTTATAGAAAAATGTAAAAAGGAAATTTGAATTATTTAAGTCAAATAGGTAAATTTCTCCTTTAATTAGATTGCTCCATTTGCAAATTTAATCTAAAATCGATTAGAAAATATTTTAACTATGGTATATGTTAGAAAAATTAAATTATACGTTCATACCAGATTGTGGCACAAATGTATATAATCTAGTGGAAACCGATCCATTTTCCGTTTAAAATTATAATCGAAAATTCTAAGTTATTATGGTTTTCCTTTATATATAATGTGCTGCGCATGTCACAACGACGGAAGTCGAAAAAACGAAAAAAAGCGAAATGTTAGGGAATGTTCCTTTTTCGCTTTTTTCGCGTTTTTCCTAACAAAAAAAAGCGAAAAAGCCATTACAAATCCACGTTTAAAAGCGACATTCATGGATTTTAGTTTTTCGCTTTTTTCGTTTTTTCTTTTTTTTTTTTTTTTTCGCTTTTTCGCGTTTAGGGGAAAATGCGAAAAAGCGAAAAACCGATGTTTGCTTTTTCGCTTTTTCGCTTTTTTTTTGTTTTCTAACACAAAAAAGCGAAAAAGCCAAAAAATACCACGAAAAAGCGACGGAATGGATTTTTCGCTTTTTCGCTTTTTTTTTTTTTTTTTTTTGGCTTTTTCGCTTTTTCGCTTTGCATTTTTTCGCTTTTTTCGCTTTTTCGCATTGGGGTATAAAAGTGCGAAAATAAGCGAAAAAATAAAATAGGATTTTCGCGCTTTTTCATTATTTTTTTCCAACGCGAAAAAGCGGCGAAAAAGGGAAAATGGATTACACGGATAAAATAAACTAGCCAATATACATCACCGTCTTGTAAAACTCTTTAGAAAATATAAATATAAGGTAGCTGATTCCATTGCCATTTTCGCTTTTTAGGGAAAACGGATAGACATTATAACTAGGGAAATCCTAGCATTTTTAATGTGGCTGAATGTGCCATTTTCGCATTTTTCGGAACTAGGAAAAAATTATTCGAAAAAGCGAAATCCTATTTTACATGATATGCGCTTTTTCGACATTTTTCCAACGAGAAAAAGGAAAAAAATGCAAAGCGAAAAAGCCACAAAAAAACGGAAAAAGCGAAACAGCGATAAATCCATTTATTCGCTTTAAACTATTATTTCGTGGTATTTTTTGGCTTTTTGCTTTTTTGTGTATTTGAAAAACGCATTAAAAGCCAAAAAGCAAACATAGGGATTTTCCATTACCTTTCGTTTTTTCGACTTCCATCGATTTATGACATGCGCATAATATATATTATAGCAGACCACAGAAGGACAACCTAATTAGATCCATAGATTATTATTAAAGGGATAAAACATTATAACTAGGAATATATAGGGAATGTCCATTAGATGGATAGATGGATAGATGGAAACTTGCTAAAGTAATGCCACATTATTTTTAAAAAGGGAGATCAACACTCCATTTCTCTCTATCGACCTATATCTCTTCTTTCAATTGTTGGAAAAGTATTTGAAAGGGTCTTTTAGCGGACGACACCGCTCTATCAAAATCATCATCATCATGCAGAGATATTGAATATGCACTTTACAGCGATTTAGAAAAGATAAATAGGTGGGCAAAAAATGGCTTGTTATCTTTTAATCCCAATAAGACTGAAGTGCTCTTTATTTTAAACTTGAATGACATTGATTCAGATTTAGATTTCATTTTTGATGATATCTTTCTAAATTTTTAGTCAATTCCATAGACACCTTGGGGTAACTCTAATTTCAAATGCCAATTTCAATGAAATCTAAAATCTGTTATGAAGAAAACAAATGGATTGCGTAAACTTAAATATATGCTAAATCGTGATACCCTTTTACACCTTTAGAAGTCATTTATACTACCCATTTTAGAATATGCTTGTCTAATGGAAGTAGCTAGAATAATAACGAGTTTGCCATCATTTGCAAAAAAAAAAAAAAAATCTTTTTATAGTGAATCAGGTTTAGAATTACTAAGTACAAGTGATAGGAGAGCAAGAAGAAAACTTAAATTATTTCAAAAGATGAAAACTCATGATACTCCTAATTTTCTTTCGAATCTATTACCTCCCACAGTTGGTGAAAATAAGCAATATACTCTAAGAAACAATATCGACTTTTGTAATTCCAAACTATCGAACATCTATTTCTCTGCTCTCCACTCTCAAGTCTTTCTTACGCTTCTACTTTAAGAAACTGGAATAATTTAGATAATGATATCACCGTGATTATGTACCCTATTTCTCCTTTTAATATTGCCTCTTTCCCAGCAAATAGTCTCTCATCGACCAATTTAAGTTTTAACATATATATGGCAGATAAAATTAAATATTTTTTTCACCACCAGATTGTGGCACAAATGAGTATATCTTAATGACGATCTTTTTCCACTTCAAATTTAGTCCTGAAAATTCTCGTTGTACAAAACTGTGGAAATCATTGTGAAAATGCTTTTTATATTTTCTTAGAATGTTTATCAAATTACATGTAGTTAGCTGCCCCTTATTACATCTTTAATAATTAGCGAAATTAATGAGCAAAACCTCTAAATACACCTTAATTTGTGCTTTTTACTAGTTATGAAAAATTGGCTTTTCAGGTAAATTGTAAAAATGTTTGAACATGTCAATTCGTATGATTAGGTCCTGTGTATGATCCTAAACATAGATAATAAGCTTCATTTCCGAACATACAAAAGCTTTTTACAATTGGTAGATTTAAACATTTTTAACTAAGATTAATCAAAAACTTTAATAAAATTAGTTAACACGGTAGTAAAATGTAGTTTATTAATTGTTCAATCCGTGTAAGATATCTAAGTTATCATCATATAATCTATGTTAATTGTGTTATAAATGTTAGGATGGCTGTTAAAGTTGGAATAAAACTTGTGCCTGATCCTTTTGTAATTTTTACAATAAATTGTTTAAAGTAAAGTATTTTTTTTAAAAGCGGGAATGTTTGTTTTGAACCATGCATAAAAATAAAAATTTCAAATACAATCCCAAATTGGTACATCCAATGGTGGAGAGTTTGAATTTAGTTTCATTTTTTAAACAATGAATATTCACAAAAATTCTAAAATTTGATAATACAATCAAACCTATCATATGACTCATACCTGTGTATAACGAACACCTGACTAAACAATCATTTGCAAAAAGGCCATAGTTTAATTGTCTATCCACAAAATGTTACATTGTATATTGTCTAACGAATCGAATGCGTTTGTAGAATCCTCATATAGTATGTCTGTGATGTTTTTTAACGGAAATACATTTACTGAATTCAATTTAGCCTAACTACAGTATATATCTGGGGGCATATCTTATTGTCAAAGCAAACACATTACCTTACATATACATTTTGTAGCCTCTGTATATTTTTGCTTAATAATGTACATGTATGGTCACCTTCATACATGTAGAATATAATTAACGAGTGAAAATACTCCTTCTACACATATATTTCCACAATGCTTTAAAGACTTCCCGTAGAACTATGATGTTATTGATTGCCAATGAAGATGCACGCTGTTTTAAAACTGTATGGGCTATCCACACTGAATCAGGAATTATAACCGATTTAACGACATATAATTGTATTAACCATTATTGATCTTTTTCAGCAATCCCGATAGTCTGCAGTTAAAGGTCTTGCAATCTATTCAATCTTTTTACCTAGTAAACAAAGCCTTATTAGGATAATCCCCTATTTACGGTTGTCTTCCATACTCCAGGACTTTCTTGAACTGATTAATATAACATGTGTACAGTTTGCACTATTCACATGAAGTTGTTGTATTTTTGCAAACTATCATAGATGTTGGCTAAAAACAATATTTGTAATGATTACCCAACATGACTTCTCTATTTCTAACAAACTTTCTATATTCAACTTTAAGAGCCTGGAAATAATTTAGATAGTATAATCAAACTATTCTATGAAATAGATGATTTATTTTTTAAATAATTTCCCAGGGTTATCTTCTCTGTCGGTCTATCCTTTATAATGGTGGTCCCAGAAATTATTTCTTATATTTTCACACCCATGCATGGCACATTAGTAAATCTAAAATGACGATCTTTTCCGTTACAAAGTTTAGTTGAAAATTCTCGTTTACAAAGCGCTGAAAATCATTGATTTGCTTATTAATTTCTTTGTCAATAATTTCTTAGCTGACATTCGGATTGTCTTATTACATCTTACTGCATACATCACTTATGAACACGTTGGGAAATGACACCTTAATGTTTGCTGCACAAAAAAATATGGCTTTCACAATGGAAATTGTAAAAAACATTGAACAACTTGTTTTAACTTAGAAAAATCTTCTCGCTACATACAATCCCAGTTTATTAAATTTATTTAAAGTAGTATTATTTGTTTGTGTTTCTATTTTTTCCGTATAAGACTTCTAAGTATCATTCTATATATTTTATGTTGTAATGTCCATGTTCCCGACTCCGATGGCTGTTAAAGTGTCCTAATAACATGTGCCTTTTTTTTAAATTTCTACAGTTGCAATATATTTGCTGATTTTGCCATTATACTTCTTTTGTATAAACCTTTTGGACGGTTTTTTTTTTTAAGTGACCAAATGAATTCCTTGATTGGACCTTCTAACCAAAGCACAGGGAATGATGTTAATAAGAGAGATTATTTTATAACTCTTTGAAGTAAAAATCTAGATATTAAGGTTCTGATAATGTTATATAAATGTACTGTTAGAAATGGGCAAAATAGCCACTGATCTTATTTAGTAAATATTTTAAGTGATCTTAATCATGTCTTGTTTTCTCTTTAGTCCGCACTAAAACGTTGTCCTATGCTGACATAATGGTAATCGCCTTTATATTACAAATTTTAGATAAAATATGAAACAGTCGGAAAATTTTCTATAATTAAAAAGTTTTCTTTATCGGGTAGACTAAACCATATCAGATAATGTACATTCCATGAGTTACGCACATTCGCACTGAAGTTGACATTTTTTTAACGAAATAAAAAAAAATCAATTAGTTAAAACTGAATGATAATATGGTCACGATTAATCAATTTTACCGAAAAGACCCAATCGTGTGGTTTGTATTTTCTTCGCGTCATCCTAAAAATTCAGCCGAATGCATTTTTTTGATAATACCCAATCAAACCATAATATACCTAAGCTTTTACTGCCACCTGTGTTATAATTTATTATAGTCCTGAACTATAACAAAAGAGCCGTATGCAAAAAGGCCATCTTTATGTCTCACAAAATGTATACATTGTATGTGTCTAACGATCGATGCTTTGGAACGGCAGTCAGTAGTGTCTGTGATTGCTTTTAACGGAAATACGCTTGAATTCAATTTAGCCTAAAATACAGTATATAAAGTGATCGAAAACCATTTCTTATTAAAAGCAAACATTTACCTTACATAACATTGTAAGTCCTATGTAATATATTTGCTTAATAATGTACATGTACACCTGTATACATGATGTAGATAAATAAACGAGTGAAAATACCTCTCACTTCTTGTCATATTTTCCATCAAATGCTCTAAAGCTTCAATAGAACTATGCTTTTTACTTGCCAATGTAGATATACGCTGTAAATGTATCGGCTATCACACTGAACCAGGCTATTATAACCGATAAACACTACAAATATACATGTAATCCATTAGCCGGATGAGATTTTCAGTAATCCCGATTTCGCAGTCAAAGATGCATGCGGCTATTTCCGTTATAAACAGCCAATCCCCGACGGATACAGTTTCGGGTTGCGTTTTGCGATATTTTTAACGTTGATAAACATTTTTTTTTCAATATTTCAAATAACATGTTGTAATTTTGAAAACTTTCTAATTCAGGTATAAGAACGTTTGTAGGAAGTAAAAAACCCTAATAAATCTATGGAAATGTAATGATTTAGTCCCTTTAATAATAATATGGACCGAGCCAGGTTGTCTTTCTGTGGTCTGCTACCTTATAATGGTGTCCTCCTTTATGATGATATATTTTGCGCATGTCACAACGACGGAAGTCGAAAAACGAAAAAGCGAAAATCCAATGTTTGCTTTTTCGCTTTTTCGCGTTTTTCCCACACGGAAAAAGCGAAAAAGCCGCAAAAAAAAAATCACGAAAAAGCGACGCAGAATGGATTTTTCTCGGCTTTTTTCTTTTTTTTTCGTTTTTTTTTTTTCGCTTTTTCGCGTTGGGAAAATGCGAAAAAGCGCGAAAAACCGATGTTTGCTTTTTCGCTTTTTTTTTCGCGTTTTTTTTCTAACACAAAAAAGCGAAAAAGCCAAATACGTTTTTCTTTATTGCTTTAGCACAATCGTTTTTTTTTTTTTTTTTTAATGAACTTTTCTTGTTTATTTCGCTTTACACGAATGCACCTTTTTTCGCTTTTTGCGACTTCATTTCGCGAAGTAGTAGCATTTTCAAATCGAACGCTCTTTCGCTTTCTTTTTTCCACGCGAAAAAACTTTGCCAAGTCCTAATTAATGAAATCATGACTTTTTTTCAAGGTTATCAAATTAGATACGCACTCATTACTGTTGTCAATAATTGAGAACATTGCGGTCCCGAATAAAATCTATGGAAGATGTAGCATGTAAATTTAAGTTCTTGATTGCGAATAATAATATTGCAGACTTCTCTAATCAATGCAGGTGTTAATACTACGTTTTACACTTAAGCTCGTGCATGTCTCTTTCTGTCTCTATACAGACACTCACTTCTTGATCAGGCCTATCATAGCGTTACATCAGTGACTCACCACTCACAAGAACTGCTATCTTCTAATGGTGTACTCAAAAAACATTTTTTTGCCTGTACTATAAGGGTCACACATTCGGGGGGGGGCATTAGCACAAGTCGTAAAATCTAGATCCGATGTTCGCTCTTTCAGGAATCAAAAACCCGTAAAATAGACACTCGGAAAAAGCCGTAACTCAACAGCTTTTTCGCAATTTTTCAGCGTTTTAAGAGTATGCAGACTTTAGTTACACGATTTTTTTACTGGAAAAGCTAAGCTGTTATTTTTCGTTTCTGCTATTTTTCGCTTTTTTTATACATTTCAAGATTTTAACCAAATATCCACATTGGAAAGTGTTTGCTCAGTATTTTTTTTTTTTTTATACAAGGGCAGCCATTTTCGCCGTTTCTATTTTTTTCTGACCCCAAAATAATAGAACGATTTTTGACAAGGCGAAAAACGATGTTTTGCTTTTTTTGGCTTTTTCGAGTTTTTCTAACCCCCACTAAAAAGTTCCTTGAGCATGGAACTGTTTTTTTTGCCACGAACAAGCGACGTAAGATTGACTACGCTATATATTTTTCTACTCTTCATTTTTTTTGTTTTTTTTTGGCTTTTCGAGCTTTATTTTTTTAAGACAGTCTCTAACAGTCTTTGAAAATCAGACGCGATACCACTAAGCTATAATAATAAGATTTGCAAATTCAATAATAAGCAGGTTACGAATTCTTCTTTATTAACGAGCGTCAGAAAAGTCAAGGAATAGGTCGATTTCATCCATTTTAGGCTAGTTTTCCGCTCACAATTCAGAGAAGCTCTTGCTCTTCATTTGAACTGAAGAAGTGAGCACTAGAAGGAACTATTTAGCAATTTCGCTTCTAAGATTAACGTGTTGTTCTCGATGGAGTAATTTGTTAAGTCTATTGACATACTTAGCTTGAATGTGAGTGGTTTTTTTTACAACAAGTCGCTTGACTTGGAACCAACTCCTTTGTGCCATATCTAAAGTAGTTCTCTACACGGTTCTACTTAGAACCGCAAATTGTTACTGTAAGCTCAATCAATAATAGCATCATTTGATACCGATGTAGTGACAAACTAAATTGAGTGCTAAGATAACACGAGTCCTAACAGTTTCGTGTAAGAATCACAAGGCGCTAGGACACCCCTATTATATGTAACTAATTAGTAGCAGAAGTACCCTTAGTCATTATTCCCATATTGTCTAATTATACCCTGTTCAAAGATGTTTGTCCTAAAACATTATACAGTGTGAGGTCCGAGCCAATTTTCGAAGAAAGGTGGTCCGATTAGAAACCTACAGAACAATCTTCACTCGACAGAAAACAATTGATTATCGGCAAAACTAATCATTTAGTGATTAAACTCAGCGAGAAAGCATTGATTAGAAGGAGATTGTCTTAAAATGTTAGGATGGAAAGTTGTGTCACTCAAGATTGTTTGTTATGCTTTCAAATATACAATAAGAAGGTCTGGTGTCAAATTGCAAAAAGTAAGCCTCCCCTGACTGTGAAACATGAGGAATGTCGGAAATAGTAGTTTGATTTTATTCCATAATACATATACGTCTCATGACAAAAAAACTTATTCATAATTATTATCATCTGCAGGTTCCTTATTGGACAGATAATATTTGAAAATTCTTGAAAGAGAGATACATAAAAACTCTCCGCCTATTTCAGCCTTAGGCCAACATAATTTAAAAGTGGCGCGTCTCATTGCTTAACCTTGTTAACTCATCGCCAGTGCGCACTCCTGTCATGATTTAAATAAAAATTGTAGAAATATATTTGAGGTTCAGATTTCAGATTCACTTGACCAACCAAATAGGAGAACAGGTACAAGAATTAATACAAACAGTCCTTAATAAGAGTAACTGGTCCTCCGATGCTGAATAAAAGTGCGGATCAGGTAATTCGGTATAGTAGATCAAAGAGTTACGTCGGCGACCTGCCCGTAGCCTCGACTCTATATTTCTGCTTACTGACCCTCTATGCCTTATAGGGGGTCAGTAACTGTCTATGTAACTAATAATGAGTCTTAAACTGCCAGTATGATACAGCTAGATTTCTTGTAGAGAAAAATGCACAAAATATTGATGCATAAACATTGTCCCATAAAATTATTTTTACACTTTTTTTTTGGGTACATAAACGTGTTTGTTTATAGAATGTATTCTTCTGAGGTTTCAGTCCCGTTGAAGTCTCGATATTCAACATAGATCAAGGAAGCTATATGAAATTTTCATCCAATATAAAATTTATCAAAATTTGAACAGGAATGCAAAGTTGCCAGATGCAATTTTTTTTTCTCTCAAAATATTTACATTTCTAGATTTTTATGTAGATACGTTGTTTTTATAGATGTGGATTTTAGTGAAAGAGCCCATTTGGCGGGGGGGGTCCATATTAGAAAATGTGATCCTTTGTTCATGTCGTACTTCCATTTGAGTAGAGTCAAAGTTTTGCCAATTTTTGCTTAAATTGTTTTTAAAATAGTAAATCATAACTAATTCTATAGCATTTTTAGCCTATATCGAGAGCTAAATTTTTTGCTGTAATTTCTTTTCCACTAAACTGCGTGATTATTGAAATATTAAAGCATTAAATGTGTGAAATGATACGATTTTGTTGCCTTATTTTTAAAGAAGACTACTGTAAAACAAATTCTATGCTAAACATCCATGCATAACACAAACACCTCATTTGGAAATTATGGCTTTTCGATGTCGGGTGTAAATATGGTCAAAACGGCAAAATTCCCCCGATAAAAAACCATTTTTTCCCAATTAGGTATCTCTTGAGCTGACAGTTAGCTGAAAAACGAGCACACGGACATATGTTTTTCTTCTATTTCCTTCTATGGTAAGGGAGTTACCTATTTTCAAAAATGTATATACAGAAAAACTCAAAATCGGCTAGAAACATATTTTTATTCCATTAAATGATGTCTACCACAATGGTTTTCTATTATGAGAATCTTTACATATTTTAACATACATGAAAAATATGAGTATAGCCTTCGATTACTTGAATACTAAAATTTGCTCAAATGAAAAAAAAATGAAATAATGTTAATAAATGCAGGCTTTTACAGCAAATGTTCTTTCGAAGTACTTACCAAAATGGAGTGTGCAGCATAAACTGAAGGGACGATCCTGTACATTCAGCACAATTTTAAACAATCAAATTCATAGTATTTTTTTTTTTTTTTTTTTGGCAATCTTTTTTACTTAATAAAATTAAAGTACCTGTGTTCGAAAAACTTTTCTGAACCACCTTATATTTTGGATGTAATGCAATAACTGCAGCTTCAGATACAAAGATTTTGGAAAACAATTTCGATACTTTTGAATTTCTAAAATGCAGTTTTGTTTTGAAAGTATTATGAAGACAGGTATATATACACTGAGTCATGCTGTCATTTAAGCATTGGACGTTCTGTTCAGTTGATATTTAAGCCAAATATGAATGTCGAGTGGGGGTAAGGAGAGTGGACAGGGACAGGGTCAAATTCCAATGAAGCGCGCCCGGCCATAAGTTGGCATATTAATGCCTAACAGAATGACGTTCAATGCTTATATCTACATTTGGTTACAACACTTTTTGTTGACATACCAAGGGATTTTGCATTAATAATGAGTCATTCGTTATCGTCAAGGATGGAACAGCCACCATTTGAACAGCCGTTTTTTTTCCGTGTGATCGCTGGCATGACAATTGTGACGACGTCCGCAATAGCATTGACGCCTGTAATAAGCGAATGAAGTTCATTTGTTCTATATGACCTGCCAACTGCGCTTGGTAAGGTTACATAGTGGGACTGCAGTGAAAATGTAAATATATTTAAGGATTAACTGGAATAGATTTTTTATGTTATGGAGATATAAAACACAAAAATCTGAGTGTACTCTTATAAACCGCGAAGCGGTTTATGATGAGAGTACACTAATATTTTTGACATAAAAAATCTATTCAAATTAATCCCTTATAATTCAATTTACTAAAGATAATCTCTTGCAATTATTCAAAATAATCATTTCGGGACTCTTTTGTCTATGAAATCATTACGCCGTTCATCTCAGCCAATCAGAAGCACGTTTACAAACGGCCGACGCCATTTTTTCTTTTAAGTTTATGGACTGATAAAGTAATTTTTTTAAAAAGCCAAATGAAAATGTTCGTAACAAGCAAGTATTGAATTATATAAAAATTAATCACGTGGCAAACAAAAAACAGAAAAAACCCAAGGGCGAATATAAATACTCATCGATAGTGTCAAAAATTAAAACATCTGTTAGCAAGCCGAACGTTTTTAACGCTATAATCTTAAGTTTTAAGTAGTTTTAATTGGCTTTCATGTGTAGATCAAAGTTAGTTAGGTCAGAAAAAGAGAAATCAGTCACTGAGATTTTGTATACTCATTTAAATTTAGTGTAAATGTCACTAATTTCTGTTTGAATAGTTTCATTGGAAACAACTAGATGACTAAAAATTTTTCTACAAGATGTCCGTGTTTTCCCTCGTCATAAAGTGGTGTCTTTGAGCGCAGAAAAGGCCTCCAACTTAGTGGTTCGTTGAGTGCCTGTGTAGAAAAACGGACAAAGAAAGTCAAAAGACAATAGATTTTGTTCAAGATTATATAAATTAAGTCCCAATAGATGAAGCATGTAGTGCCATATACAGACATCCAACACGGTGACCAGATTATGACGTCAACTTATACTGACTGGACATTGATAACCGCCAATATGGCCTGTTCTTTTAAAATTTTAAAAAGTTAATCAGTTTACAGTTTTCTTTAATCCTAAACCTCAACAATTTTAACAACTTGTAGACCTCAACAACGAGTAAATAATATAAATATAAAAACAACGAGTAAATAATGATAAATATAAATAATGAGAACATTATTAAAATCGAATATAAAAACAACGGATTAAATAATGTAAAATATAAATAATGAGAACTTTAATGTACAATATCAACAAACTGGAGTAAATAATTGTAAATATAAAACAATTAAATCTGAATTCTTCAATAGGGGATCTGTGCGCATTATGAAGCATCGGACATGCAAAATTTCCCATAGGACCACAGATTTTCGCCCATTGACTACGACTGCTAGTTTTAAAGCTTTAGACGTTTTATTGATCGGTATTCATTATACCAGTTAAATAAGAAACGAACATGCGCTTTATTAAGTGAATACATTCAAAGAAACACACAGAAAATTTTATGTTTGTTTTTTATCTGTTTTCATTATCAATCTGAATTGTTCGGGGTAATGTTAAGTGGTAGGAATGTAGTAGTAAGAAATTTGAATATAAGAGTATACTATCATGAAACTCTGCATATCACAGTAATTAAACTATATATAATATATATCGATATGTATAACGTAATTTTAATGTTACGGCCTTTGAAATAGAATTTGTGAAGAAAATATGTATCTCCTAGTAACCTACATGTAATGCTTTCTATCAATGCATATTGTGCTGTTAACGATTGCTCCAACCTCCGACCAGATGCAGTACATGAGAAATCATCATTCATTGAACAAATAATGTCGTTGATGATATAGTAACAGATACTAGAATAGTAAAAGATCCTAATTAACCACACCTGCCAAAAAAGATAATAAATAAACATTTAGGTCCTTTTTGGGGGGGTTTGGGAGTGCTCCTGCGCAAAATCATTACTATCCAACCCCAAATAGAGGATATAGAGTTCCGGACATAAGAGAAATTAGCAGCTCAATGTCTATATCAATTGATTGGTATACTGGGAGTAATCGTAAAGTGAAACTTAATGTAAATTGATAGAAAAATAATAAAGTAGACTAAAACGTGACCTGCGTACTCGGACGGGAGTTAGGGCATATTGATAGTGGAAAAAAAAATACCGAGATATGGTCCTGCGTTGGTGTAGCACTTTTATGAAAACAAGACAGAGCATAAATCACATACATCAGTTTGAATATGTCGAAATATTTAGAACAATAGTTGGCGTTTAAACGAGTATACAATCCTAAAGTCAAAATAAAAAGAAAAAAAAAATAATAAATGATTATAGCCTAATTTTGTGCATCTTGCGCAAAATCAGTAACTTCATTCCAGAAAATATGAAACAGCTGCCATGGAATTATTTTATATTTTCGGGATGCAATAAAATATTTTTCATGAAATTTGTTTCTAAAACTTGGGAAGTAAAAATAGAAGGCTCAAACTTACCAAATGGAAGTAAGAAGTGTAAAGTACGTAAACATTTTGTAGGGACAGAAGAAAAATACAATAACAAGTATCTGGGTCTGGTGGCTATCCTGTATTTGGTTTTTTTAATTATTTGTTGTGGTTAGTTTGATGTTGTAGAAACAAAAATACCATTAGACATCGGAGGAGCAACAGTTAAGAAACTAATAAAAAACATCGCCAGAAACACAAAGTAAAAGGAAAAACAAGGCAAATGTTTGTGGTGAGAAAGAAAACTGAGTC